>NC_090935.1:476693586-476996616 GCF_040938575.1 Ambystoma mexicanum | reverse complement strand
GGTCCCGCCAAGCAAGTGGGGGACTATGTGTTAGGCCTCAGACGGAGGATGACAAAGATGATGGGCCAGGCAACAGCAAATCTCAAGGCCAGCCAGGAATTGAATAAGTACTGGCATGACCGTAAAGCCTCGCAAGTGGATTGGACTCCGGGACAGGAAATCCTTGTGATGGAGCATACCAAGCCTAGAGCTTTGGCAGACAAGTGGACTGGACCCTTCAGGATCATCTCCAAGATGGGCGAAGTCAATTATCTGGTTGACATGGGAGCCTCTGGGGTAGCCCCTCAGATATTCCATGTCAACAGGCTCAAGCCTTTCCACCGGCGAGCAGAAGTCTCATGTCTCTTGCTAGCTTCAGGGCAAGAAGAGGATGAGAGTGAGCCCCTTCCTGATTTGCTGCATAGCAACCCTCAGGATGGCTCAGTGGAGGGAGTACATCTCTCTCCAGATTTGACAAAAGAGCAACAGAGGGCCTGCAGGGCTTTGCTCCAACAGTATGCCTCTCTGTTTTCACTGACGCCAGGCCTTACACCGTGGTGTAGGCATGAAATTGACACTGGTGACAGTGTGCCTGTCAAAAGCAGGTGCTACCGTATGTCAGATACCGTCAAGAACCACATCCAGGCTGAGGTCGCCAAGATGTTGGATCTGGGTGTTATTGAACCCTCAACCAGTCCTTAGTCCAGTCCAGTGGTCCTTATCCCCAAGGCAAGTTCCCAGGCGGGTACCAAGGATTGGAGGTTCTGTGTGGACTACCGAGGAGTCAATGCCGTCACCAAAACTGAAGCACACCCATTGCCCAGGGCTGATGAGCTCGTGGACACCATAGGTGCTGCCAAGTTTGTGAGCACCTTTGACCTTACCTCAGGCTATTGGCAAATAGCTCTGACGGACCATGCCAAGGAAAAGACGGCCTTCTCAACACCTGAGGGACTCTACCAGTTTAGGGTCATGCCTTTTGGGTTGAAGAATGCCCCTGCCACCTTCCAGAGATTGGTCAACCATGCGCTCAGTGGACTGGAAGCCTTTTGTGTGGCTTACTTAGACGACATTGCCGTCTACAGTTCCACCTGGGAAGAGCATTTGACACATCTGGATAAGGTGTTGCAGGCCTTGAAAAGGGCTAACCTCACTATCAAGGCCACCAAGTGCCAGATAGCTCAGGGGAAATTTACCTATGGTCATGAGGTAGGAGGGGGTCAAATCCAACCTCTCTCCAGTAAAGTACAGGATGTACAGAACTGGGAGACTCCCACTACTCAAACCCAGGTGAGAGCCTTTTTGGGCCTCACTGGGTACTATCGCAATTTCATGGCAGACTATGGAACCATAGCTGCACCCCTGACAGCTCTAACTTCACCCAAACAGCCTAGGAAGGTTAATTGGACCGAAGACTGTCAGAGGGCCTTCGATGGCTTGAAAGAAAGTCTGTGTAGGGCACCTGTGTTGTGTGCGCCTGACTACAGCCGACCCTTTATCGTCCAGACGGATGCCTGCGACACCGGAATTGGAGCTGTCTTGTCCCAGTTAGATGACAAAGGGAGAGAACATCCTATCATATTCATCAGTAGACAACTCAAGGGTAGAGAACTTAGGTGGGCTACTGTTGAAAAGGAGTGTTTTAGCATAGTTTGGAGCCTTAGGCGTTTTAGGCCCTACCTTACGGGGTCTACCTTCAAGGTCCAAACAGATCATAAGCCCCTGAAGTGGCTTATGCAGATGAAGGGTGAGAATCCGAAATTGCTCAGGTGGTCCATTAGCCTGCAAGGGCTAGACTTCACCATAGAGCACAGACCAGGGAAGAGTCACGATAATGCAGATGGCCTTTCCAGAAGGTATGTTGACCGTCTGGATGAGGGTGTCTATCCCGTGGGAGATTAGACACCCTCCACCTCAGTCTGGGGGGGGCGACTGTGATGCTGGAAATGCATCAGAGGGACAGGGCCTCTGAATCCTTGTACTTTACTGCTTTTTATCGTGTGTTCTGTCATGTTTTCTGCCCAGGAGTCCATGTGGGACTCCTGGCAGTGCAGCTCTCTCTTTTGGTTTGGTGAACAGACCCATGGGATACCCTTATGGCACCCATGGGTAGGGGTACAGCCCTGTGCCCCTAGTGTATGTTTTTGGGCACCTGTGGGTGGCCCACAGAGCAGGGTATGGGCTGGTGGCAGCTCCATGCTGAATTTGACAGGTGCTCTGGGTGTCCTCCATTTTGGGATACCCAGGCCCTGCCATTGGGATCAGTTGATTCCTGATAGAAAACAAGATGGCCCCTGTGGCCTCTTGCTTTCTATTGCCTGTTATCTTGTTTTCCCAAAGTCCTGGGAAACCCTGCCTCTGTCCCTTCCCCCTGACTGGCTGTTGGGTGGAAGTTCCATATATGGTGTTGTTGTGAAGGCCCAGCTAGACTGACTGGAGCCTTCCCAGTGACTGTATGTTGTGGGTACCTCCTGTGGGTGGGACCTGGGTGAATGGAGTGTGTGACCAATATACATTCCTTGTTGTGGTTGTCTGGTTTCTGGCATGAGAGACAAAGACTGAGACAGCCCTGCCCGAAACTGGCCTGAATGCAGTGTGTAGTGTTGAATGGCTGGGTACTTGTCCCAATCCACATTCCTTGTTGTGAGTGTCTGAAAGGGAGGAGTGTGGCCTGAATGCACTGTGTGCCTGATTGGCTGACTGACTGCATGAATGCCCTTCTGTATGATTGGCTGCTGAGTGTGTGCCAGCAGTGTGGATGAGAGACAGAATAGTATATCTGGGGACCTCTCACCACTGGTAATTGTTCAGAAGCAGCCAGAAGTTCAGGAACGTTCAAAAGCGTTCAGAAGCGTTCTGGAGTTGAGTCTCCACTCTAAGAGTAACTGGAACTGCTGATCCTCGACGTCCAGCTGGAAGAAGAAGACTTGCTGTGGCATTTGCTTCGACTGATCCGAAGGCTGCCGAGATCGTCGAAGACTGACCCGAGAGAGGACCTGGTAAGGCGCCCTCTTCCCGTGCTCCGAGGGACCATCGAGCACCGCTCCATCTTCGCCGAAGCGCCCTGGAAGACAGACCCTCGAAAGGCTGCCGACCCGAGACGGGACCGCCGAGGAGATCGAAGTGAAGCACCCGGACCTCGCCGCCGTCGAAGTCCATCGCCATCGACCAGGGTTCGCAGGTTTGTGTAACCACTGGAGGCCCGTCGAAGTTGTGTTGCCCAGCCGTGGGAACCACTTGACGCCGTGCCGCTGACGACCGGAGCCGCCCGCTCCTTTGCCTAAGAACATTCGAATCGAAGGACTCCCTCGTCCGCACCGTCGACCGCTTTATCCGGCCGGAGAAAGTCGAGGACGACCAACGCGCCGAGGAGAAACCTGCCGGTGGGTTTCCCGCCACCCGAAGACCACAAAGACTCGAACGACTTGACGCCCTTGCTGGGCCTCCGTCTCCACAATCTTTGCCGTCCAGAACTATTGTCACCGAGGTGCCCCGCACGCCTCTGCCTTGCAGGACGCCGACGCTCCGACGCCGACGAGCACCGCTCGGACGAAGCTGCCGCCTCATTGACGCCGTTCTACCTTGTTTATCGACGGACGTTCGACGCCCCGTGTCTCCCGCTTGAAAGGGAAGGCATTCAAGAAGGGCCGTCGATTCCCCGTCGCCGAACGCCGAGTTCCTCGACGTTTCTCGACGCCTCTCGAAGATCCGTGACTCCCGCTTGAAAGGGGGTCGCTCAAGAAGGATCTGTCGATGCCTCTTCGAAGGACTCGACTCCACCAGGTACATTGGGGGGGTAAAAACATTATAGGAGGGAATAAGACTTGCAGAACAATATATGGACTGGGCTTGTGCTATACCTTTATTTTACAGGTTGCCCAGGTGGGGGGATCTCCACACAGAACTGTGTCTAGTGGTAGGGGCCAGTATTCTGCCTATTGTTCAACCATCTTATTTTCTCTCCTCTCTCTATTGCTGGTTTCACTCTATTGATCTGTGTGACATTGTTACAGTATTGTTATTGCACTTTAATGAGATCTAATACAAAGGGTGGTACCACTTTAGAATTGTATATATTTGCCATTGTTGATTTTCCTGAGTACAAAGTGAGTTATTATGATAAATGTACATAACCTTGAATATTGATTATATAAAGACTGTGTTCTAACCAATACAGTGTGTGGACATTCCTTTGTGGGGGCTTGGGGACTACACTGTACTTAAGAACCAGCCTGCATCACCTCCTGAGAAGCTAGGCCTTGATTGCTCGTCCATTGCTACCGTAATAGAGAATCTTGGCTGGGGTCCTCTGTGCCTCTCTTCTACCATATAGAGAGCAGAAGTACAGACACCCCCCACCGGTCTTCTTTCACAACGGTGACAAAGGTACTGACTTAGAATGTGCAGGACAATGCTAGCAATATGCAGGACAGCGGTGACAAAGGTACTGACTTAGAACGTGCAGGACAATGCTAGCAATATGCAGGACAGCAGTGACAAAGGTACTGACTTAGAACATGCAGGACAATGCTAGCAATATGCAGGACAGCAGTGAAAAAGGTACTGACTTAGAATGTGCAGGACAATGCTAGCAATATGCAGGACAGTGTTGACAAAGGTACTGACTTAGAACGTGCAGGATAATGCTAGCAATATGCAGGACAGCAATGACGAAAGTACTGACTTAGAACATGCAGGACAATGCTAGCAATATGCAGAACAGCAGTGATGAAAGTACTGACTTAGAACATGAACGACAGTGGTGACAAAGGTACTGACTTAGAACGTGCAGGATAATGCTAGCAATATGCAGGACAGCAGTGACAAACGTACTGACTTAGAACATGCAGTATAATGCTAGCAATATGCAGGACAGCAATGACGAAAGTACTGACTTAGAACATGCAGGACAATGCTAGCAATATGCAGGACAGCAATGATGAAAGTACTGACTTAGAACATGAAGGACAGCAGTGACAAAAGTATTGACCTAGAACAATAGGACAATACTAGTAATATGCAGGACAGCAGTGAGAAAGGTATTGGCTTAGAACATGAAGGACAGCAATGACATAAGTATTGACTTAGAGCAAGCAGGACAAGGCTAGCAATATGCAGGGCAGCGGTGACAAAGGTACTGACTTAGAACGTGCAGGACAATGCTATCAATATGCAGGACAGCAGTGACAAAGTTACTGACTTAGAACATGCTGGAAAATGCTAGCAATATGCAGGACAGCAGTGACGAAAGTACTGACTTAGAACATGAAGAACAGCAGTAACAAAAGTATTGACTTAGAACATGAAGGACAGCGGTGACAAAAGTATTGGCTTAGAACATGAAGGACAGCCGTGACAAAAGTATTGATTTAGAGAAAGCAGGACAAGGCTAGCAATATGCAGGAAAACGGTGACAAAGGTACTGACTTAGAATGTGCAAGACAATGCTAGCAATATGCAGGACAGCGGTGACAAAGGTACTGACTTAGAACGTGCAGGACAATGCTAGCAATATGCAGGACAGCAGTGACAAAGGTACTGGCTTAGAACATGCAGGACAATGCTAGCAATATGCAGGACAGCAGTGACAAAGGTACTGACTTAGAATGTGCAGGACAATGCTAGCAATATGCAGGACAGTGTTGACAAAGGTACTGACTTAGAACATGCAGGACAATGCTAGCAATATGCAGGACAGCAATGACGAAAGTACTGACTTAGAACATGCAGGACAATGCTAGCAATATGCAGAACAGCAGTGATGAAAGTACTGACTTAGAACATGAAGGACAGTGGTGACAAAGGTACTGACTTAGAACGTGCAGAATAATGCTAGCAATATGCAGGACAGCAGTGACAAACATACTGACTTAGAACATGCAGTATAATGCTAGCAATATGCAGGACAGCAATGACGAAAGTACTGACTTAGAACATGCAGGACAATGCTAGTAATATGCAGGACAGCAATGATGAAAGTACTGGCTTAGAACATGAAGGACAGCAGTGACAAAAGTATTGACCTAGAACAATAGGACAATACTAGTAATATGCAGGACAGCAGTGAGAAAAGTATTGGCTTAGAACATGAAGGACAGCAGTGAGAAAAGTATTGGCTTAGAACATGAAGGACAGCAGTGACAAAAGTATTGGCTTCGAACATGAAGGACAGCAATGACATAAGTATTGACTTAGAGCAAGAAGGACAAGGCTAGCAATATGCAGGACAACGGTGACAAAGGTACTGACTTAGAATGTGCAGGACAATGCTAGCAATATGCAGGACAGCGGTGACAAAGGTACTGACTTAGAACGTGCAGGACAATGCTAGCAATATGCAGGACAGCAGTGACAAAGGTACTGGCTTAGAACATGCAGGACAATGCTAGCAATATGCAGGACAGCAGTGACAAAGGTACTGACTTAGAATGTGCAGGACAATGCTAGCAATATGCAGGACAGTGTTGACAAAGGTACTGACTTAGAACATGCAGGACAATGCTAGCAATATGCAGGACAGCAATGACGAAAGTACTGACTTAGAACATGCAGGACAATGCTAGCAATATGCAGAACAGCAGTGATGAAAGTACTGACTTAGAACATGAAGGACAGTGGTGACAAAGGTACTGACTTAGAACGTGCAGGATAATGCTAGCAATATGCAGGACAGCAGTGACAAACATACTGACTTAGAACATGCAGTATAATGCTAGCAATA
Source organism: Ambystoma mexicanum (assembly GCF_040938575.1). Lineage (NCBI taxonomy): Eukaryota > Metazoa > Chordata > Amphibia > Caudata > Ambystomatidae > Ambystoma > Ambystoma mexicanum. The sequence goes on along the minus strand of NC_090935.1, from coordinate 476,989,916 downwards.
TGCAGGACAGCAATGACGAAAGTACTGACTTAGAACATGCAGGACAATGCTAGCAATATGCAGGACAGCAATGATGAAAGTACTGGCTTAGAACATGAAGGACAGCAGTGACAAAAGTATTGACCTAGAACAATAGGACAATACTAGTAATATGCAGGACAGCAGTGAGAAAAGTATTGGCTTAGAACATGAAGGACAGCAGTGAGAAAAGTATTGGCTTAGAACATGAAGGACAGCAGTGACAAAAGTATTGGCTTCGAACATGAAGGACAGCAATGACATAAGTATTGACTTAGAGCAAGAAGGACAAGGCTAGCAATATGCAGGGCAGCAGTGACAAAGGTACTGACTTAGAACGTGCAGGACAATGCTATCAATATGCAGGACAGCAGTGACAAAGGTACTGACTTAGAACATGCTGGAAAATGCTAGCAATATGCAGGACAGCAGTGACGAAAGTACTGACTTAGAACATGCAGGACAATGCTAGAAATATGCAGGACAGCAGTGACGAAAGTACTGACTTAGAACATGAAGAACAGCAGTAACAAAAGTATTGACTTAGAACATGAAGGACAGCGGTGACAAAAGTATTGACTTAGAACATGAAGGACAGCCGTGACAAAATTATTGATTTAGAGAAAGCAGGACAAGGCTAGCAATATGCAGGACAACGGTGACAAAGGTACTGACTTAGAATGTGCAGGACAATGCTAGCAATATGCAGGACAGCGGTGACAAAGGTACTGACTTAGAACGTGCAGGACAATGCTAGCAATATGCAGGACAGCAGTGACAAAGGTACTGACTTAGAACATGCAGGACAATGCTAGCAATATGCAGGACAGCAGTGACAAAGGTACTGACTTAGAATGTTCAGGACAATGCTAGCAATATGCAGGACAGTGTTGACAAAGGTACTGATTTAGAAAATGCAGGACAATGCTAGCAATATGCAGGACACCAGTGATGAAAGTACTGACTTAGAACATGAAGGACAGTGGTGACAAAGGTACTGACTTAGAACGTGCAGGACAATGCTAGCAATATGCCGGACAGCAATAACAAAGGTACTGACTTAGAACATGCAGGACAATGCTAGCAGTATGCAGGACAGCAATGACGAAAGTACTGACTTAGAACAGGCAGGACAATGCTAGCAATATGCAGGACAGCAGTTATGAAATTACTGACTTAGAACATGAAGGGCAGCAGTGACAAAAGTATTGACCTAGAACAATAGCACAATGCTAGTAATATGCAGGACAGCAGTAAGGAAAATATTGGCTTTGAACATGAAGGACAGCAGTGACAAAAGTATTGGCTTAGAACATGAAGGACAATGGTGACAAAAGTATTGGCTTAGAACATGAAGGACAGCTGTGACAAAAGTATTGACTTAGAGAAAGCAGGACAAGGCTAGCAATATGCAGGACAACGGTGACAAAGGTACTGACTTAGAATGTGCAGGACAATGCTAGCAATATGCAGGACAGCGGTGACAAAGGTACTGACTTAGAACATGCAGGACAATGCTAGCAATATGCAGAACAGCAGTGATGAAAGTACTGACTTAGAACATGAACGACAGTGGTGACAAAGGTACTGACTTAGAACGTGCAGGATAATGCTAGCAATATGCAGGACAGCAGTGACAAACGTACTGACTTAGAACATGCAGTATAATGCTAGCAATATGCAGGACAGCAATGACGAAAGTACTGACTTAGAACATGCAGGACAATGCTAGCAATATACAGGACAGCAATGACGAAAGTACTGACTTAGAACATGAAGGACAGTGGTGACAAAGGTACTGACTTAGAACGTGCAGGACAATGCTAGCAATATGCAGGACAGCAGTGACAAAGGTACTGACTTAGAACATGCAGTATAATGCTAGCAATATGCAGGACAGCAATGACGAAAGTACTGACTTAGAACATGCAGGACAATGCTAGAAATATGCAGGACAGCAGTGATGAAAGTACTGACTTAGAACATGAAGGACAGCAGTGACAAAAGTATTGACGTAGAACAATAGGACAATGCTAGTAATATGCAGGACAGCAGTGAGAAAAGTATTGGCTTAGAACATGAAGGACAGCAGTGAGAAAAGTATTGGCTTAGAACATGAAGGACAGCAGTGACAAAAGTATTGGCTTCGAACATGAAGGACAGCAATGCCATAAGTATTGACTTAGAGCAAGCAGGACAAGGCTAGCAATATGCAGGGCAGTGGCGACAAAGGTACTGACTTAGAACATGCAGGACAATGCTATCAATATGCAGGACAGCAGTGACAAACGTACTGACTTAGAACATGCTGGAAAATGCTAGCAATATGCAGGACAGCAGTGACGAAAGTACTGACTTACAACATGCAGGACAATGCTAGAAATATGCAGGACAGCAGTGACGAAAGTACTGACTTAGAACATGAAGAACAGCAGTAACAAAAGTATTGACTTAGAACAAGCAGGACAATGCTAGTAATATGCAGGACAGCAGTAAGGAAAATATTGGCTTTGAACATGATGGACAGCGGTGACAAAAGTATTGGGTTAGAACATGAAGGACAGCGGTGACAAAAGTATTGGCTTAGAACATGAAGGACAGCCGTGACAAAAGTACTGACTTAGAGAAAGCAGGACAAGGCTAGCAATATACAGGACAACGGTGACAAAGGTACTGACTTAGAATGTGCAGGACAATGCTAGCAATATGCAGGACAGCGGTGACAAATGTACTGACTTAGAACGTGCAGGACAATGCTAGCAATATGCAGGACAGCAGTGACAAAGGTACTGACTTAGAACATGGAGGACAATGCTAGCAATATGCAGGACAGCAGTGACAAAGGTACTGACTTAGAATGTGTAGGACAATGATAGCAATATGCAGGACAGTGTGGACAAAGGTACTGATTTAGAACATGCAGAACAATGCTAGCAATATGCAGGACACCAGTGATGAAAGTACTGACTTAAAACATGAAGGACAGTGGTGACAAAGGTACTGACTTAGAACGTGCAGGACAACGCTAGCAATATGCAGGACAGCAATGACAAAGGTACTGACTTAGAACATGAAGGACAATGCTAGCAGTATGCAGGACAGCAATGACGAAAGTACTGACTTAGAACAGGCAGGACAATGCTAGCAATATGCAGGACAGCAGTGATGAAAATACTGACTTAGAACATGAAGGGCAGCAGTGACAAAAGTATTGACCTAGAACAATAGGACAATGCTAGTAATATGCAGGACGGCAGTGAGAAAAGTATTGGCTTAGAACATGAAGTACAGCAGTGAGAAAAGTATTGACTTAGAACATGAAGGACAGCAGTGACAAAAGTATTGGCTTCGAACATGAAGGACAGCAGTGACAAAAGTAATGACTTAGAGCAAGCAGGACAAGGCCAGCAATATGCAGGACAATGGTGACAAAGGTGCTGACTTAGAATGTGCAGGACAATGCTCGCAATATGCAGGACAGCGGTGGCAAAGGTACTGACTTAGAACGTGCAGGACAATGCTAGCAATATGCAGGACAGCAGCGACAAAGGTACTGACTTAGAACATGCAGGACAATGCTAGCAATATGCAGGACAGCAGTGACAAAGGTACTGACTTAGAATGTGCAGGACAATGCTAGCTATATGCAGGACAGTGTTGACAAAGGTACTGACTTAGAACATGCAGGACAATGCTAGCAATATGCAGGACAGCAATGACGAAAGGTACTGATTTAGAACATGCAGGACAATGCTAGCAATATGCAGGACAGCAGTGATGAAAGTACTGACTTAGAACATGAAGGACAGTGGTGACAAAGGTACTGACTTAGAACGTGCAGGACAATGCTAGCAATATGCAGGACAGCAGTGATAAAGGTACTGACTTAGAACATGCAGTATAATGCTAGCAATATGCAGGACAGCAATGACGAAAGTACTGACTTAGAACATGCAGGACAATGCTAGCAATATGCAGGACAGCAATGACGAAAGTACTGACTTAGAACATGCAGGACAATGCTAGTAATATGCAGGACAGCAGTGAGAAAAGTATTGGCTTAGAACATGAAGGACAGCAGTGACAAAAGTATTGGCTTCGAACATGAAGGACAGCAATGCCATAAGTATTGACTTAGAGCAAGCAGGACAAGGCTAGCAATATGCAGGGCAGCGGCGACAAAGGTACTGACTTAGAACATGCAGGACAATGCTATCAATATGCAGGACAGCAGTGACAAAGGTACTGACTTAGAACATGCTGGAAAATGCTAGCAATATGCAGGACAGCAGTGACAAAGTTACTGACTTAGAATGTGCAGGACAATGCTAGCAATATGCAGGACAGCAGTGACGAAAGTACTGACTTAGAACATGAAGAACAGCAGTAAGAAAAGTAGTGACTTAGAACAAGCAGGACAATGCTAGTAATATGCAGGACAGCAGTAAGGAAAATATTGGCTTTGAACATGATGGAGAGCGGTGACAAAAGTATTGGCTTAGAACATGAAGGACAGCGGTGACAAAAGTATTGGCTTAGAACATGAAGGACAGCCGTGACAAAAGTACTGACTTAGAGAAAGCAGGACAAGGCTAGCAATATACAGGACAACGGTGACAAAGGTACTGACTTAGAATGTGCAGGACAATGCTAGCAATATGTAGGACAGCAGTGACAAAGGTACTGACTTAGAACATGCAGGACAATGCTAGCAATATGCAGGACAGTAGTGACAAAGGTACTGCCTTAGAACATGCAGGACAATGCTAGCAATATGCAGGACAGCAGTGACAAAGTTACTGACTTAGAATGTGCAGGACAATGCTAGCAATATGCAGAACAGTGTGGACAAAGGTACTGATTTAGAACATGCAGGACAATGCTATCAATATGCAGTACACCAGTGATGAAAGTACTGACTTAAAACATGAAGGACAGTGGTGACAAAGGTACTGACTTACAACGTGCAGGACAATGCTAGCAATATGCAGGACAGCAATGACAAAGGTACTGACTTAGAACATGCAGGACAATGCTAGCAGTATGCAGGACAGCAATGACGAAAGTACTGACTTAGAACAGGCAGGACAATGCTAGCAATATGCAGGACAGCAATGACGAAAGTACTGACTTAGAACATGAAGGGCAGCAGTTACAAAAGTATTGACCTAGAACAATAGGACAATGCTAGTAATATGCAGGACAGCAGTGAGAAAAGTATTGGCTTAGAACATGAAGAACAGCAGTGAGAAAAGTATTGACTTAGAACATGAAGGACAGCAGTGACAAAAGTATTGGCTTCGAACATGAAGGACCGCAGTGACAAAAGTATTGACTTAGAGCAAGCAGGACAAGGCTAGCAATATGCAGGACAATGGTGACAAAGGTACTGACTTGGAACGTGCAGGGCAATGCTAGCAATATGCAGGACAGCAGTGACAAAGGTACTGACTTAGAAAATGCAGGACAATGCTAGCAATATGCAGGACAGCAGTGACAAAGGTACTGACTTAGAATGTGCAGGACAATGCTAGCAATATGCAGGTCAGTGTTGACAAAGGTACTGACTTAGAACATGCAGGACAATGCTAGCAATATGCAGGACATCAGTGATGAAAGTACTGACTTAGAACATGATGGGCAGTGGTGACAAAGGTACTGACTTAGAATGTGCAGGACAATGCTAGCAATATGCAGGACAGTAGTGACAAAGGTACTGACTTAGAACATGCAGGACAATGCTAGCAATATGCAGGACAGCAATGACGAAAGTACTGACTTAGAACATGCAGGACAATGCTAGCAATATGCAGGACAGCAGTGATGAAAGTACTGACTTAGAACATGAAGGACAGCAGTGACAAAAGTATTGACCTAGAACAATAGGACAATGCTAGTAATATGCAGGACAGCAGTGAGAAAAGTATTGACTTAGAACATGAAGGACAGCAGTGACAAAAGTATTGGCTTTGAACATGAAGGACAGCAGTGACATAAGTATTGACTTAGAGCAAGCAGGACAAGGCTAGCAATATGCAGGGCAGCGGTGACAAAGGTACTGACTTAGAACGTGCATGCAATGCTATCAATATGCAGGACAGCAGTGACAAAAGTACTGACTTAGAACATGCAGGACAATGCTAGCAATATGCAGGACAGCAGTGACGAAAGTACTGACTTAGAACATGAAGAACAGCAGTAACAAAAGTATTGCCTTAGAACAAGCAGGACAATGCTAGTAATATGCAGGACAGTAGTAAGGAAGATATTGGCTTTGAACATGAAGGACAGCAGTGACAAAAGTATTGGCTTAGAACATGAAGGACAATGGTGACAAAAATATTGGCTTAGAACATGAAGGACAGCCGTGACAAAAGTATTGACTTAGAGAAAGCAGGACAAGGCTAGCAATATGCAGGACAACGGTGACAAAGGTACTGACTTAAAATGTGCAGGACAATGCTAGCAATATGCAGGACAGCGGTGAAAAAGGTACTGACTTAGAACGTGCAGGACAATGCTAGCAATATGCAGGACAGCAGTGACAAAGGTACTGACTTAGAACATGCAGGACAATGCTAGCAATATGCAGAACAGCAGTGACAAAGGTACTGACTTAGAATGTGCAGGACAATGCTAGCAATATGCAGGACAGCAGTGACGAAAGTACTGACTTAAAACATGACGAACAGCAGTAACAAAAGTATTGACTTAGAACATGAAGGACAATGGTGACAAAAATATTGGCTTAGAACAAGCAGGACAATGCTAGTAATATGCAGGACAGTAGTAAGGAAAACATTTGCTTTGAACATGAAGGACAGCAGTGACAAAAGTATTGGCTTAGAACATGAAGGACAATGGTGACAAAAATATTGGCTTAGAACATGAAGGACAGCCGTGACAAAAGTATTGACTTAGAGAAAGCAGGACAAGGCTAGCAATATGCAGGACAACGGTGACAAAGGTACTGACTTAAAATGTGCAGGACAAAGCTAGCAATATGCAGGACAGCAGTGACAAAGGTACTGACTTAGAATGTGCAGGACAATGCTAGCAATATGCAGGACAGTGTTGACAAAGGTACTGATTTAGAACATGCAGGACAATGCTAGCAATATGCAGGACACCAGTGATGAAAGTACTGACTTAGAACATGAAGGTCAGTGGTGACAAAGGTACTGACTTAGAACGTGCAGGACAATGCTAGCAATATGCCGGACAGCAATAACAAAAGTATTGACTTAGAACAAGCAGGACAATGCTAGTAATATGCAGGACAGTAGTAAGGAAAAATTGGCTTTGAACATGAAGGACAGCAGTGACAAAAGTATTGGATTAGAACATGAAGGACAATGGTGACAAAAATATTGGCTTAGAACATGAAGGACAGCCGTGACAAAAGTATTGACTTAGAGCAAGCAGGACAAGGCTAGCAATATGCAGGACAACGGTGACAAAGGTACTGACTTAAAATGTGCAGGACAATGCTAGCAATATGCAGGACAGCGGTGACAAAGGTACTGACTTAGAACATGCAGGACAATGCTAGCAATATGCAGGACAGCAGTGACAAAGGTACTGACTTAGAACATGCAGGACAATGCTAGCAATATGCAGGACAGCAGTGACAAAGGTACTGAGTTAGAATGTGCAGGACAATGCTAGCAATATGCAGGACAGTGTTGACAAAGGTAATGACTTAGAACATGCAGGACAATGCTAGCAATATGCAGAACAGCAGTGATGAAAGTACTGACTTAGAACATGAAGGACAGTGGTGACAAAGGTACTGACTTAGAACGTGCAGGATAATGCTAGCAATATGCAGGACAGCAGTGACAAACGTACTGACTTAGAACATGCAGTATAATGCTAGCAATATGCAGGACAGCAATGACGAAAGTTCTGATTTAGAACATGCAGGACAATGCTAGCAATATGCAGGACAGCAATGATGAAAGTACTGACTTAGAACATGAAGGACAGCAGTGACAAAAGTATTGACCTAGAACAATAGGACAATACTAGTAATATGCAGGACAGCAGTGAGAAAAGTATTGGCTTAGAACATGAAGGACAGCAGTGAGAAAAGTATTGGCTTAGAACATGAAGGACAGCAGTGACAAAAGTATTGGCTTCGAACATGAAGGACAGCAATGACATAAGTATTGACTTAGAGCAAGCAGGACAAGGCTAGCAATATGCAGGGCAGCGGTGACAAAGGTACTGACTTAGAATGTGCAGGACAATGCTATCAATATGCAGGACAGCAGTGACAAAGGTACTGACTTAGAACATGCTGGAAAATGCTAGCAATATGCAGGACAGCAGTGACGAAAGTACTGACTTAGAACATGAAGAACAGCAGTAAAAAAAGTATTGACTTAGAACATGAAGGACAGCGGTGACAAAAGTATTGGCTTTTAACATGAAGGACAGCAGTGACAAAAGTATTGATTTAGAGAAAGCAGGACAAGGCTAGCAATATGCAGGACAACGGTGACAAAGGTACTGACTTAGAATGTGCAGGACAATGCTAGCAATATGCAGGACAGCGGTGACAAAGGTACTGACTTAGAACGTGCAGGACAATGGTAGCAATATGCAGGACAGCAGTGACAAAGGTACTGACTTAGAACATGCAGGACAATGCTAGCAATATGCAGGACAGCAGTGACAAAGGTACTGACTTAGAATGTGCAGGACAATGATAGCAATATGCAGGACAGTGTTGACAAAGGTACTGATTTAGAACATGCAGGACAATGCTAGCAATATGCAGGACACCAGTGATGAAAGTACTGACTTAGAACATGAAGGTCAGTGGTGACAAAGGTACTGACTTAGAACGTGCAGGACAATGCTAGCAATATGCCGGACAGCAATAACAAAAGTATTGACTTAGAACAAGCAGGACAATGCTAGTAATATGCAGGACAGTAGTAAGGAAAAATTGGCTTTGAACATGAAGGACAGCAGTGACAAAAGTATTGGATTAGAACATGAAGGACAATGGTGACAAAAATATTGGCTTAGAACATGAAGGACAGCCGTGACAAAAGTATTGACTTAGAGCAAGCAGGACAAGGCTAGCAATATGCAGGACAACGGTGACAAAGGTACTGACTTAAAATGTGCAGGACAATGCTAGCAATATGCAGGACAGCGGTGACAAAGGTACTGACTTAGAACATGCAGGACAATGCTAGCAATATGCAGGACAGCAGTGACAAAGGTACTGACTTAGAACATGCAGGACAATGCTAGCAATATGCAGGACAGCAGTGACAAAGGTACTGAGTTAGAATGTGCAGGACAATGCTAGCAATATGCAGGACAGTGTTGACAAAGGTAATGACTTAGAACATGCAGGACAATGCTAGCAATATGCAGAACAGCAGTGATGAAAGTACTGACTTAGAACATGAAGGACAGTGGTGACAAAGGTACTGACTTAGAACGTGCAGGATAATGCTAGCAATATGCAGGACAGCAGTGACAAACGTACTGACTTAGAACATGCAGTATAATGCTAGCAATATGCAGGACAGCAATGACGAAAGTTCTGATTTAGAACATGCAGGACAATGCTAGCAATATGCAGGACAGCAATGATGAAAGTACTGACTTAGAACATGAAGGACAGCAGTGACAAAAGTATTGACCTAGAACAATAGGACAATACTAGTAATATGCAGGACAGCAGTGAGAAAAGTATTGGCTTAGAACATGAAGGACAGCAGTGAGAAAAGTATTGGCTTAGAACATGAAGGACAGCAGTGACAAAAGTATTGGCTTCGAACATGAAGGACAGCAATGACATAAGTATTGACTTAGAGCAAGCAGGACAAGGCTAGCAATATGCAGGGCAGCGGTGACAAAGGTACTGACTTAGAATGTGCAGGACAATGCTATCAATATGCAGGACAGCAGTGACAAAGGTACTGACTTAGAACATGCTGGAAAATGCTAGCAATATGCAGGACAGCAGTGACGAAAGTACTGACTTAGAACATGAAGAACAGCAGTAAAAAAAGTATTGACTTAGAACATGAAGGACAGCGGTGACAAAAGTATTGGCTTTTAACATGAAGGACAGCAGTGACAAAAGTATTGATTTAGAGAAAGCAGGACAAGGCTAGCAATATGCAGGACAACGGTGACAAAGGTACTGACTTAGAATGTGCAGGACAATGCTAGCAATATGCAGGACAACGGTGACAAAGGTACTGACTTAGAATGTGCAGGACAATGCTAGCAATATGCAGGACAGCGGTGACAAAGGTACTGACTTAGAACGTGCAGGACAATGGTAGCAATATGCAGGACAGCAGTGACAAAGGTACTGACTTAGAATGTGCAGGACAATGCTAGCAATATGCAGGACAGTGTTGACAAAGGTACTGATTTAGAACATGCAGGACAATGCTAGCAATATGCAGGACACCAGTGATGAAAGTACTGACTTAGAACATGAAGGACAGTGGTGACAAAGGTACTGACTTAGAACGTGCAGGACAATGCTAGCAATATGCAGGACAGCAATAACAAAGGTACTGACTTAGAACATGCAGGACAATGCTAGCAGTATGCAGGACAGCAATGAAGAAAGTACTGACTTAGAACAGGCAGGACAATGCTAGCAATATGCAGGACAGCAGTGATGAAAGTACTGACTTAGAACATGAAGGGCAGCAGTGACAAAAGTATTGACCTAGAACAATAGGACAATGCTAGTAATATGCAGGACAGCAGTAAGGAAAATATTGGCTTTGAACATGAAGGACAGCAGTGACAAAAGTATTGGCTTAGAACATGAAGGACAATGGTGACAAAAGTATTGGCTTAGAATATGAAGGACAGCCGTGACAAAATTATTGACTTAGAGAAAGCAGGACAAGGCTAGCAATATGCAGGACAACGGTGTGATGCTGGAAATGCATCAGAGGGACAGGGCCTCTGAATCCTTGTCCTTTACTGCTTTTTTATCGTGTGTTCTGTCATGTTTTCTGCCCAGGAGTCCATGTGGGACTCCTGGCAGTGCAGCTCTCTCTTTTGGTTTGGTGAACAGACCCATGGGATACCCTTATGGCACCCATTGGTAGGGGTACAACCCTGTGCCCCTAGTGTATGTTTTTGGGCACCTGTGGGTGGCCCACAGAGCAGGGTATGGGCTGGTGGCAGCTCCATGCTGAATTTGACAGGTGCTCTGGGTGTCCTCCATTTTGGGATACCCAGGCCCTGCCATTGGGATCAGTTGATTCCTGATAGAAAACAAGATGGCCCCTGTGGCCTCTTGCTTTCTATTGCCTGTTATCTTGTTTTCCCAAAGTCCTGGGAAACCCTGCATCTGTCCCTTCCCCCTGACTGGCTGTTGGGTGGAAGTTCCATATATGGTGTTGTTGTGAAGGCCCAGCTAGACTGACTGGAGCCTTCCCAGTGACTGTATGTTGTGGGTACCTCCTGTGGGTGGGACCTGGGTGAATGGAGTGTGTGACCAATATACATTCCTTGTTGTGGTTGTCTGGTTTCTGGCATGAGAGACAAAGACTGAGACAGCCCTGCCCGAAACTGGCCTGAATGCAGTGTGTAGTGTTGAATGGCTGGGTACTTGTCCCAATCCGCATTCCTTGTTGTGAGTGTCTGAAAGGGAGGATTGTGGCCTGAATGCACTGTGTGCCTGATTTGCTGACTGACTGCATGAATGCCCTTCTGTATGATTGGCTGCTGAGTGTGTGCCAGCAGTGTGGATGAGAGACAGAATAGTATATCTGGGGACCTCTCACCACTGGTAATTGTTCAGAAGCAGCCAGAAGTTCAGGAACGTTCAAAAGCGTTCAGAAGCGTTCTGGAGTTGAGTCTCCACTCTAAGAGTAACTGGAACTGCTGATCCTCGACGTCCAGCTGGAAGAAGAAGACTTGCTGTGGCATTTGCTTCGACTGATCCGAAGGCTGCCGAGATCGTCGAAGACTGACCCGAGAGAGGACCTGGTAAGGCACCCTCTTCCCGTGCTCCGAGGGACCATCGAGCACCGCTCCATCTTCGCCGAAGCGCCCTGGAAGACAGACCCTCGAAAGGCTGCCGACCCGAGACGGTACCGCCGAGGAGATCGAAGTGAAGCACCCGGACCTCGCCGCCGTCGAAGTCCATCGCCGTCGACCAGGGTTCGCAGGTTTGTGTAACCACTGGAGGCCCGTCGAAGTTGTGTTGCCCAGCCGTGGGAACCACTTGACGCCGTGCCGCCGACGACCGGAGCCGCCCGCTCCTTTGCCTAAGAACATTCGAATCGAAGGACTCCCTCGTCCGCACCGTCGACCGCTTTATCCGGCCGGAGAAAGTTGAGGACGACCAACGCGCCGAGGAGAAACCTGCCGGTGGGTTTCCCGCCACCCGAAGACCACAAAGACTCGAACGACTTGACGCCCGTGCTGGGCCTCCGTCTCCACAATCTTTGCGGTCCAGAACTATTGTCACCGAGGTGCCCCGCATGCCTCTGCCTTGCAGGACGCCGACGCTCCGACGCCGACGAGCACCGCTCGGACGAAGCTGCCTCCTCATCGACGCCGTTCTACCTTGTTTATCAACGGACGTTCGACGCCCTGTGTCTCCCACTTGAAAGGAAAGGCATTCAAGAAGGGCCGTCGATTCCCCATCGCTGAACGCCGAGTTCCTCGACGTTTCTCGACGCCTCTCGACGATCCGTGACTCCCGCTTGAAAGGGGGTCGCTCAAGAAGGATCTGTCGACGCCTCTTCGAAGGACTCGACTCCACCAGGTACATTGGGGGGGTAAAAACATTATAGGAGGGAATAAGACTTGCAGAACAATATATGGACTGGGCTTGTGCTATACCTTTATTTTACAGGTTGCCCAGGTGGGGGGATCTCCACACAGAACTGTGTCTAGTGGTAGGGGCCAGTATTCTGCCTATTGTTCAACCATCTTATTTTCTCTCCTCTCTCTATTGCTGGTTTCACTCTATTGATCTGTGTGACATTGTTACAGTATTGTTAATGCACTTTAATGAGATCTAATACAAAGGGTGGTACCACTTTAGAATTGTATATATTTGCCATTGTTGATTTTCCTGAGTACAAAGTGAGTTATTATGATAAATGTACATAACCTTGAATATTGATTATATAAAGACTGTGTTCTAACCAATACAGTGTGTGGACATTCCTTTGTGGGGGCTTGGGGACTACACTGTACTTAAGAACCAGCCTGCATCACCTCCTGAGAAGCTAGGCCTTGATTGCTCGTCCATTGCTACCGTAATAGAGAATCTTGGCTGGGGTCCTCTGTGCCTCTCTTCTACCATATAGAGAGCAGAAGTACAGACACCCCCCACCGGTCTTCTTTCACACTGGTGGCAGCGGTGGGATGCTTATGGTTTTAAGAATCAGTGTATAACCGTGCCACTTACAAAGGATATCTGCACTTTATTAAATTAAGGTTTAGTTGTGTACAAGATAACTGCATTACAAACAATGGAGTCTATTGCAAATGGCAAATTGACTCGGATGAGCTTGGAGGCTCTCCAGAGTGCTTGTGAAGCCAGGGAGTTAGACTTTGTGGATAAGTCTAGGGCTGAGCTGATAGCTGCCCTGGTGGACTACCAGACTGATGGTGAAACTCTTGAGGAGGGGGGGAATGCAACCAATGAGGACTCTGCCCCTGGGGTTTCTGCAGAATCTGTTTCTGGGAATGCCGCCATTCCTGCTGCCTCTGTTCCAAACCCCAGCAATTCCTTGGAGCTTGAGTTATTAAGGATGAAATTGGCCTTTGAATACCGCAAGTTGGAAATAGATGCTGAACTTAAGAAAGAGGAGTTGGCTCAACAAGTGGAGCTCAAGAATAGGGATCTTGAACTCAGAAATAAGGACCTTGAACTCAAGAGCCAGGACACTGAATGTCAGAGAATCCAGCTAGAGAAAGCTAGACTGGAGACTTCAGCTAAAACCAGTGAGAGTGTCAGGTCCCCAGCCACCAAGTTTATGAAAGATTTGGTTGGTGTATTTGTGGAGGGTTCAGATATCCTCCAATGGATTGAAGCGTTTGAAATGGCTTGTGCGATTCATGATGTTGATAAAAGAGATTTGGCTAAGTGTTTGTTAAGCAGAGTGCCTCAAACTGGATATGACTGTATTCTGAAGCTGAGTGCGGAAGAAAGGGGTCAGTATGAGTGTATGAAGTCGGCTTTGATTGCCAAGTTTGGCAAGACACCTACCCAATACCTTAGAAGGTTCAGGGATTTTAAGAAGAGAGAGAATGTGTCTTGGGTTGACTGGGTGAGTGCTGCGCACATGAACATGATGGGGTGGATCGATGGATACAAGGTTAAGACTTTTGTTGAATTGTCCCACCTCTTGTTTTTTTAGCATGTTTCTGAAGCCTGTTCACCAGAACTGCGTCAGTATGTGGCTGACCAGAACATTTTGGACCCCTTTAAGCTGGCTAGGTTGGCTGACAAGTGGGTCTCCCACCGGGTGTCCCCTAAGGACTCCAGTGGGAAGGACAAGGACAAGGAAAAGGGGGCCTCTCAGAAAGCTGAGGAGTCCCACAAGCAGTCACAGTCGAGTAAACCTAAACCTTCCTCTCCCAAGACCCAAAAATCTAGTAGGGATAAGTCATCTGGGGGTGGGAATAAGAGCAGTGGTCTACCTGCTGCAAAGCAGGCTCCCAGTGGTTCCAGTACCGTACCCCGCACTCCTGGCGCTTGTTGGGATTGTGGGGCTCTGGATCACAAAAGGGGTGACCCCAAGTGTAAAGGTAAGGCACTTGGAGTACAGGCTGTCAGCCTGACCTACCCTTACCCCGTGTCTGAGGTGGAGGCCACTGTCCTCCCCTCCTCTACCGGGATCACGTTCGGTGCTCCGGTAGAGATTTCCTTAGTGTCCCTTGGGGCCTGGGACCAGTATGCGGAAGTACTGGCGACTATCCCACAGAACACCCGTAGGTTTTTGAGAAGTGTCCTCTTGAATGGCCAGCCTTCTACTGGTTTGAGAGACACTGGGGCAAGCATGACAGTGGTGGACAGGACCCTGCTCAAGCCAGAGGACTATGTAGGTGCTTCTCTGAGAACCACCAGGTTAGCTGGTGGGCCTCCCAAATTATCGCCTGTAGCCTTAGTCACACTCATGATTGGAGACAAGACAGCAAAGCTTCCTGTCCTGGTTCAGGACAATGTCCCTGCTAACATTCTGTTAGGAAATGATCTAGTAGAGTTGGGGTTGATCTCGGATGGTCTTCCCATGACTGCTGCTGCAGTCACTAGGTCACAGGTGACACCGGGTCTGGCTGTGGGTCAGGTACCCGAGCCAAAGGCAAGGCCGAAGGCAAGAAGAAGGAAGACCAAGAAGGCCACCTCTGTGGAGGGAACACCTTCTCTTCCTGCTGTTCCGACAGCACCCATTGGGATCCATGCTCCGGACGGGCTGGGTCCAGTGGAAAACCCAAACTCAACTCCTGTGGGAGAAGAGACAGAAGACTCTCCTGTGGGAGAGGTTCTCAACCCGGAGGATCATCCCGATCTTCAATGCTTGTTAGCTGAAGGGGGACCCTCCCGGGCAGACTTCTGTAAGGGACAGAGAGAGTGCCACTCTCTCGAGGGTCTGAGGAAACAGGCCCTGTCCCAGGCACAAGGAGAAGTGCCTAGGACATTCCTGATTTATTGGGAGGGTGAGCTCCTTGTTAGTGAGCCCACTAAGCCTGAACCTGGTGCCCTCAAGAGGTTGGTGGTACCCCAGGTTTACAGGCCCTTCCTACTGCAGTTGGCGCATGAGGTGCCCTTGGCTGGTCATCTTGGGACCAAGAAGACTAAGCAGAGGCTCTCTGCCCATTTCTACTGGCCATGGATGGGAGTAGAGGTGGAGTCCACTGCAGGACCTGCCCAACTTGTCAGTTGTCTGGCAAGACTGGAGGCAGTGTCATTGCCCCACTGCAGCCATTGCCAGTGGTTGGCACACCATTTGAGAGGGTGGGCATCGACATCGTCGGTCCCCTTGACCCTCCCACTTCAGGTGGACATCGGTTCATCCTGGTCTTGGTAGATCATGCCACCAGGTACCCTGAGGCGATACCCCTTCGGACTGTTACTGCCAAGGTGGTTGCCAGGGCTCTCCTGGGCATTTTCACCCGTGTTGGATTCCCCAAGGAGGTTGTCTCTGAAGGAGGATCCAACTTCATGTCTAGTTACATGAAAACCATGTGGAAAGAGTGCGGGGTAACCTACAAGTTCTCCACCTCTTACCACCCCCAGAACAATGGTCTGGTTGAGAGATTTAATAAAACTCTCAAGGGCATGCTAGGGGCTTTGGAAGAACCCCTAAGGAGGAAATGGGATCTCCTCCTGCCATGCCTGCTGTTTGCTTACAGAGAGGTACCTCAAGAGGGTGTTGGTTTCAGCCCCTTTGAGTTACTCTTTGGACATCCCATGAGGGGGCCCCTCGCCTTGATCAGAGAAGGCTTGGAAGCCACCCCTCCAGGTCCCGCCAAGCAAGTGGGGGACTATGTGTTAGGCCTCAGACGGAGGATGACAAAGATGATGGGCCAGGCAACAGCAAATCTCAAGGCCAGCCAGGAATTGAATAAGTACTGGCATGACCGTAAAGCCTCGCAAGTGGATTGGACTCCGGGACAGGAAATCCTTGTGATGGAGCATACCAAGCCTAGAGCTTTGGCAGACAAGTGGACTGGACCCTTCAGGATCATCTCCAAGATGGGCGAAGTCAATTATCTGGTTGACATGGGAGCCTCTGGGGTAGCCCCTCAGATATTCCATGTCAACAGGCTCAAGCCTTTCCACCGGCGAGCAGAAGTCTCATGTCTCTTGCTAGCTTCAGGGCAAGAAGAGGATGAGAGTGAGCCCCTTCCTGATTTGCTGCATAGCAACCCTCAGGATGGCTCAGTGGAGGGAGTACATCTCTCTCCAGATTTGACAAAAGAGCAACAGAGGGCCTGCAGGGCTTTGCTCCAACAGTATGCCTCTCTGTTTTCACTGACGCCAGGCCTTACACCGTGGTGTAGGCATGAAATTGACACTGGTGACAGTGTGCCTGTCAAAAGCAGGTGCTACCGTATGTCAGATACCGTCAAGAACCACATCCAGGCTGAGGTCGCCAAGATGTTGGATCTGGGTGTTATTGAACCCTCAACCAGTCCTTAGTCCAGTCCAGTGGTCCTTATCCCCAAGGCAAGTTCCCAGGCGGGTACCAAGGATTGGAGGTTCTGTGTGGACTACCGAGGAGTCAATGCCGTCACCAAAACTGACGCACACCCATTGCCCAGGGCTGATGAGCTCGTGGACACCATAGGTGCTGCCAAGTTTGTGAGCACCTTTGACCTTACCTCAGGCTATTGGCAAATAGCTCTGACGGACCATGCCAAGGAAAAGACGGCCTTCTCAACACCTGAGGGACTCTACCAGTTTAGGGTCATGCCTTTTGGGTTGAAGAATGCCCCTGCCACCTTCCAGAGATTGGTCAACCATGCGCTCAGTGGACTGGAAGCCTTTTGTGTGGCTTACTTAGACGACATTGCCGTCTACAGTTCCACCTGGGAAGAGCATTTGACACATCTGGATAAGGTGTTGCAGGCCTTGAAAAGGGCTAACCTCACTATCAAGGCCACCAAGTGCCAGATAGCTCAGGGGAAAGTTACCTATGGTCATGAGGTAGGAGGGGGTCAAATCCAACCTCTCTCCAGTAAAGTACAGGATGTACAGAACTGGGAGACTCCCACTACTCAAACCCAGGTGAGAGCCTTTTTGGGCCTCACTGGGTACTATCGCAATTTCATGGCAGACTATGGAACCATAGCTGCACCCCTGACAGCTCTAACTTCACCCAAACAGCCTAGGAAGGTTAATTGGACCGAAGACTGTCAGAGGGCCTTCGATGGCTTGAAAGAAAGTCTGTGTAGGGCACCTGTGTTGTGTGCGCCTGACTACAGCCGACCCTTTATCGTCCAGACGGATGCCTGCGACACCGGAATTGGAGCTGTCTTGTCCCAGTTAGATGACAAAGGGAGAGAACATCCTATCATATTCATCAGTAGACAACTCAAGGGTAGAGAACTTAGGTGGGCTACTGTTGAAAAGGAGTGTTTTAGCATAGTTTGGAGCCTTAGGCGTTTTAGGCCCTACCTTACGGGGTCTACCTTCAAGGTCCAAACAGATCATAAGCCCCTGAAGTGGCTTATGCAGATGAAGGGTGAGAATCCGAAATTGCTCAGGTGGTCCATTAGCCTGCAAGGGCTAGACTTCACCATAGAGCACAGACCAGGGAAGAGTCACGATAATGCAGATGGCCTTTCCAGAAGGTATGTTGACCGTCTGGATGAGGGTGTCTATCCCGTGGGAGATTAGACACCCTCCACCTCAGTCTGGGGGGGGCGACTGTGATGCTGGAAATGCATCAGAGGGACAGGGCCTCTGAATCCTTGTACTTTACTGCTTTTTATCGTGTGTTCTGTCATGTTTTCTGCCCAGGAGTCCATGTGGGACTCCTGGCAGTGCAGCTCTCTCTTTTGGTTTGGTGAACAGACCCATGGGATACCCTTATGGCACCCATGGGTAGGGGTACAGCCCTGTGCCCCTAGTGTATGTTTTTGGGCACCTGTGGGTGGCCCACAGAGCAGGGTATGGGCTGGTGGCAGCTCCATGCTGAATTTGACAGGTGCTCTGGGTGTCCTCCATTTTGGGATACCCAGGCCCTGCCATTGGGATCAGTTGATTCCTGATAGAAAACAAGATGGCCCCTGTGGCCTCTTGCTTTCTATTGCCTGTTATCTTGTTTTCCCAAAGTCCTGGGAAACCCTGCCTCTGTCCCTTCCCCCTGACTGGCTGTTGGGTGGAAGTTCCATATATGGTGTTGTTGTGAAGGCCCAGCTAGACTGACTGGAGCCTTCCCAGTGACTGTATGTTGTGGGTACCTCCTGTGGGTGGGACCTGGGTGAATGGAGTGTGTGACCAATATACATTCCTTGTTGTGGTTGTCTGGTTTCTGGCATGAGAGACAAAGACTGAGACAGCCCTGCCCGAAACTGGCCTGAATGCAGTGTGTAGTGTTGAATGGCTGGGTACTTGTCCCAATCCACATTCCTTGTTGTGAGTGTCTGAAAGGGAGGAGTGTGGCCTGAATGCACTGTGTGCCTGATTGGCTGACTGACTGCATGAATGCCCTTCTGTATGATTGGCTGCTGAGTGTGTGCCAGCAGTGTGGATGAGAGACAGAATAGTATATCTGGGGACCTCTCACCACTGGTAATTGTTCAGAAGCAGCCAGAAGTTCAGGAACGTTCAAAAGCGTTCAGAAGCGTTCTGGAGTTGAGTCTCCACTCTAAGAGTAACTGGAACTGCTGATCCTCGACGTCCAGCTGGAAGAAGAAGACTTGCTGTGGCATTTGCTTCGACTGATCCGAAGGCTGCCGAGATCGTCGAAGACTGACCCGAGAGAGGACCTGGTAAGGCGCCCTCTTCCCGTGCTCCGAGGGACCATCGAGCACCGCTCCATCTTCGCCGAAGCGCCCTGGAAGACAGACCCTCGAAAGGCTGCCGACCCGAGACGGGACCGCCGAGGAGATCGAAGTGAAGCACCCGGACCTCGCCGCCGTCGAAGTCCATCGCCATCGACCAGGGTTCGCAGGTTTGTGTAACCACTGGAGGCCCGTCGAAGTTGTGTTGCCCAGCCGTGGGAACCACTTGACGCCGTGCCGCTGACGACCGGAGCCGCCCGCTCCTTTGCCTAAGAACATTCGAATCGAAGGACTCCCTCGTCCGCACCGTCGACCGCTTTATCCGGCCGGAGAAAGTCGAGGACGACCAACGCGCGGAGGAGAAACCTGCCGGTGGGTTTCCCGCCACCCGAAGACCACAAAGACTCGAACGACTTGACGCCCTTGCTGGGCCTCCGTCTCCACAATCTTTGCCGTCCAGAACTATTGTCACCGAGGTGCCCCGCACGCCTCTGCCTTGCAGGACGCCGACGCTCCGACGCCGACGAGCACCGCTCGGACGAAGCTGCCGCCTCATTGACGCCGTTCTACCTTGTTTATCGACGGACGTTCGACGCCCCGTGTCTCCCGCTTGAAAGGGAAGGCATTCAAGAAGGGCCGTCGATTCCCCGTCGCCGAACGCCGAGTTCCTCGACGTTTCTCGACGCCTCTCGAAGATCCGTGACTCCCGCTTGAAAGGGGGTCGCTCAAGAAGGATCTGTCGATGCCTCTTCGAAGGACTCGACTCCACCAGGTACATTGGGGGGGTAAAAACATTATAGGAGGGAATAAGACTTGCAGAACAATATATGGACTGGGCTTGTGCTATACCTTTATTTTACAGGTTGCCCAGGTGGGGGGATCTCCACACAGAACTGTGTCTAGTGGTAGGGGCCAGTATTCTGCCTATTGTTCAACCATCTTATTTTCTCTCCTCTCTCTATTGCTGGTTTCACTCTATTGATCTGTGTGACATTGTTACAGTATTGTTATTGCACTTTAATGAGATCTAATACAAAGGGTGGTACCACTTTAGAATTGTATATATTTGCCATTGTTGATTTTCCTGAGTACAAAGTGAGTTATTATGATAAATGTACATAACCTTGAATATTGATTATATAAAGACTGTGTTCTAACCAATACAGTGTGTGGACATTCCTTTGTGGGGGCTTGGGGACTACACTGTACTTAAGAACCAGCCTGCATCACCTCCTGAGAAGCTAGGCCTTGATTGCTCGTCCATTGCTACCGTAATAGAGAATCTTGGCTGGGGTCCTCTGTGCCTCTCTTCTACCATATAGAGAGCAGAAGTACAGACACCCCCCACCGGTCTTCTTTCACAACGGTGACAAAGGTACTGACTTAGAATGTGCAGGACAATGCTAGCAATATGCAGGACAGCGGTGACAAAGGTACTGACTTAGAACGTGCAGTACAATGCTAGCAATATGCAGGACAGCAGTGACAAAGGTACTGACTTAGAACATGCAGGACAATGCTAGCAATATGCAGGACAGCAGTGAAAAAGGTACTGACTTAGAATGTGCAGGACAATGCTAGCAATATGCAGGACAGTGTTGACAAAGGTACTGACTTAGAACGTGCAGGATAATGCTAGCAATATGCAGGACAGCAATGACGAAAGTACTGACTTAGAACATGCAGGACAATGCTAGCAATATGCAGAACAGCAGTGATGAAAGTACTGACTTAGAACATGAACGACAGTGGTGACAAAGGTACTGACTTAGAACGTGCAGGATAATGCTAGCAATATGCAGGACAGCAGTGACAAACGTACTGACTTAGAACATGCAGTATAATGCTAGCAATATGCAGGACAGCAATGACGAAAGTACTGACTTAGAACATGCAGGACAATGCTAGCAATATGCAGGACAGCAATGATGAAAGTACTGACTTAGAACATGAAGGACAGCAGTGACAAAAGTATTGACCTAGAACAATAGGACAATACTAGTAATATGCAGGACAGCAGTGAGAAAGGTATTGGCTTAGAACATGAAGTACAGCAATGACATAAGTATTGACTTAGAGCAAGCAGGACAAGGCTAGCAATATGCAGGGCAGCGGTGACAAAGGTACTGACTTAGAACGTGCAGGACAATGCTATCAATATGCAGGACAGCAGTGACAAAGTTACTGACTTAGAACATGCTGGAAAATGCTAGCAATATGCAGGACAGCAGTGACGAAAGTACTGACTTAGAACATGAAGAACAGCAGTAACAAAAGTATTGACTTAGAACATGAAGGACAGCGGTGACAAAAGTATTGGCTTAGAACATGAAGGACAGCCGTGACAGAAGTATTGATTTAGAGAAAGCAGGACAAGGCTAGCAATATGCAGGAAAACGGTGACAAAGGTACTGACTTAGAATGTGCAAGACAATGCTAGCAATATGCAGGACAGCGGTGACAAAGGTACTGACTTAGAACGTGCAGGACAATGCTAGCAATATGCAGGACAGCAGTGACAAAGGTACTGGCTTAGAACATGCAGGACAATGCTAGCAATATGCAGGACAGCAGTGACAAAGGTACTGACTTAGAATGTGCAGGACAATGCTAGCAATATGCAGGACAGTGTTGACAAAGGTACTGACTTAGAACATGCAGGACAATGCTAGCAATATGCAGGACAGCAATGACGAAAGTACTGACTTAGAACATGCAGGACAATGCTAGCAATATGCAGAACAGCAGTGATGAAAGTACTGACTTAGAACATGAAGGACAGTGGTGACAAAGGTACTGACTTAGAACGTGCAGAATAATGCTAGCAATATGCAGGACAGCAGTGACAAACATACTGACTTAGAACATGCAGTATAATGCTAGCAATATGCAGGACAGCAATGACGAAAGTACTGACTTAGAACATGCAGGACAATGCTAGTAATATGCAGGACAGCAATGATGAAAGTACTGGCTTAGAACATGAAGGACAGCAGTGACAAAAGTATTGACCTAGAACAATAGGACAATACTAGTAATATGCAGGACAGCAGTGAGAAAAGTATTGGCTTAGAACATGAAGGACAGCAGTGAGAAAAGTATTGGCTTAGAACATGAAGGACAGCAGTGACAAAAGTATTGGCTTCGAACATGAAGGACAGCAATGACATAAGTATTGACTTAGAGCAAGAAGGACAAGGCTAGCAATATGCAGGACAACGGTGACAAAGGTACTGACTTAGAATGTGCAGGACAATGCTAGCAATATGCAGGACAGCGGTGACAAAGGTACTGACTTAGAACGTGCAGGACAATGCTAGCAATATGCAGGACAGCAGTGACAAAGGTACTGGCTTAGAACATGCAGGACAATGCTAGCAATATGCAGGACAGCAGTGACAAAGGTACTGACTTAGAATGTGCAGGACAATGCTAGCAATATGCAGGACAGTGTTGACAAAGGTACTGACTTAGAACATGCAGGACAATGCTAGCAATATGCAGGACAGCAATGACGAAAGTACTGACTTAGAACATGCAGGACAATGCTAGCAATATGCAGAACAGCAGTGATGAAAGTACTGACTTAGAACATGAAGGACAGTGGTGACAAAGGTACTGACTTAGAACGTGCAGGATAATGCTAGCAATATGCAGGACAGCAGTGACAAACATACTGACTTAGAACATGCAGTATAATGCTAGCAATATGCAGGACAGCAATGACGAAAGTACTGACTTAGAACATGCAGGACAATGCTAGCAATATGCAGGACAGCAATGATGAAAGTACTGGCTTAGAACATGAAGGACAGCAGTGACAAAAGTATTGACCTAGAACAATAGGACAATACTAGTAATATGCAGGACAGCAGTGAGAAAAGTATTGGCTTAGAACATGAAGGACAGCAGTGAGAAAAGTATTGGCTTAGAACATGAAGGACAGCAGTGACAAAAGTATTGGCTTCGAACATGAAGGACAGCAATGACATAATTATTGACTTAGAGCAAGAAGGACAAGGCTAGCAATATGCAGGGCAGCAGTGACAAAGGTACTGACTTAGAACGTGCAGGACAATGCTATCAATATGCAGGACAGCAGTGACAAAGGTACTAACTTAGAACATGCTGGAAAATGCTAGCAATATGCAGGACAGCAGTGACGAAAGTACTGACTTAGAACATGCAGGACAATGCTAGAAATATGCAGGACAGCAGTGACGAAAGTACTGACTTAGAACATGAAGAACAGCAGTAACAAAAGTATTGACTTAGAACATGAAGGACAGCGGTGACAAAAGTATTGACTTAGAACATGAAGGACAGCCGTGACAAAATTATTGATTTAGAGAAAGCAGGACAAGGCTAGCAATATGCAGGACAACGGTGACAAAGGTACTGACTTAGAATGTGCAGGACAATGCTAGCAATATGCAGGACAGCGGTGACAAAGGTACTGACTTAGAACGTGCAGGACAATGCTAGCAATATGCAGGACAGCAGTGACAAAGGTACTGGCTTAGAACATGCAGGACAATGCTAGCAATATGCAGGACAGCAGTGACAAAGGTACTGACTTAGAATGTTCAGGACAATGCTAGCAATATGCAGGACAGTGTTGACAAAGGTACTGATTTAGAAAATGCAGGACAATGCTAGCAATATGCAGGACACCAGTGATGAAAGTACTGACTTAGAACATGAAGGACAGTGGTGACAAAGGTACTGACTTAGAACGTGCAGGACAATGCTAGCAATATGCCGGACAGCAATAACAAAGGTACTGACTTAGAACATGCAGGACAATGCTAGCAGTATGCAGGACAGCAATGACGAAAGTACTGACTTAGAACAGGCAGGACAATGCTAGCAATATGCAGGACAGCAGTTATGAAATTACTGACTTAGAACATGAAGGGCAGCAGTGACAAAAGTATTGACCTAGAACAATAGCACAATGCTAGTAATATGCAGGACAGCAGTAAGGAAAATATTGGCTTTGAACATGAAGGACAGCAGTGACAAAAGTATTGGCTTAGAACATGAAGGACAATGGTGACAAAAGTATTGGCTTAGAACATGAAGGACAGCTGTGACAAAAGTATTGACTTAGAGAAAGCAGGACAAGGCTAGCAATATGCAGGACAACGGTGACAAAGGTACTGACTTAGAATGTGCAGGACAATGCTAGCAATATGCAGGACAGCGGTGACAAAGGTACTGACTTAGAACATGCAGGACAATGCTAGCAATATGCAGAACAGCAGTGATGAAAGTACTGACTTAGAACATGAACGACAGTGGTGACAAAGGTACTGACTTAGAACGTGCAGGATAATGCTAGCAATATGCAGGACAGCAGTGACAAACGTACTGACTTAGAACATGCAGTATAATGCTAGCAATATGCAGGACAGCAATGACGAAAGTACTGACTTAGAACATGCAGGACAATGCTAGCAATATGCAGGACAGCAATGATGAAAGTACTGACTTAGATCATGAAGGACAGCAGTGACAAAAGTATTGACCTAGAACAATAGGACAATACTAGTAATATGCAGGACAGCAGTGAGAAAAGTATTGGCTTAGAACATGAAGGACAGCAGTGAGAAAAGTATTGGCTTAGAACATGAAGGACAGCAGTGACAAAAGTATTGGCTTCGAACATGAAGGACAGCAATGACATAAGTATTGACTTAGAGCAAGCAGGACAAGGCTAGCAATATGCAGGGCAGCGGTGACAAAGGAACTGACTTAGAACGTGCAGGACAATGCTATCAATATGCAGGACAGCAGTGACAAAGGTACTGACTTAGAACATGCTGGAAAATGCTAGCAATATGCAGGACAGCAGTGACGAAAGTACTGACTTAGAACATGCAGGACAATGCTAGAAATATGCAGGACAGCAGTGACGAAAGTACTGACTTAGAACATGAAGAACAGCAGTAACAAAAGTATTGACTTAGAACATGAAGGACAGCGGTGACAAAGGTATTGGCTTAGAACATGAAGGACAGCCGTGACAAAAGTATTGATTTAGAGAAAGCAGGACAAGGCTAGCAATATGCAGGACAACGGTGACAAAGGTACTGACTTAGAATGTGCAGGACAATGCTAGCAATATGCAGGACAGCGGTGACAAAGGTACTGACTTAGAACGTGCAGGACAATGCTAGCAATATGCAGGACAGCAGTAATGAAAGTACTGACTTAGAACATGAAGGGCAGCAGTGACAAAAGTATTGACCTAGAACAATAGGACAATACTAGTAATATGCAGGACAGCAGTGAGAAAAGTATTGGCTTAGAACATGAAGGACAGCAGTGAGAAAAGTATTGGCTTAGAACATGAAGGACAGCAGTGACAAAAGTATTGGCTTCGAACATGAAGGACAGCAATGACATAAGTATTGACTTAGAGCAAGCAGGACAAGGCTAGCAATATGCAGGGCAGCGGTGACAAAGGAACTGACTTAGAACGTGCAGGACAATGCTATCAATATGCAGGACAGCAGTGACAAAGGTACTGACTTAGAACATGCTGGAAAATGCTAGCAATATGCAGGACAGCAGTGACGAAAGTACTGACTTAGAACATGCAGGACAATGCTAGAAATATGCAGGACAGCAGTGACGAAAGTACTGACTTAGAACATGAAGAACAGCAGTAACAAAAGTATTGACTTAGAACATGAAGGACAGCGGTGACAAAGGTATTGGCTTAGAACATGAAGGACAGCCGTGACAAAAGTATTGATTTAGAGAAAGCAGGACAAGGCTAGCAATATGCAGGACAACGGTGACAAAGGTACTGACTTAGAATGTGCAGGACAATGCTAGCAATATGCAGGACAGCGGTGACAAAGGTACTGACTTAGAACGTGCAGGACAATGCTAGCAATATGCAGGACAGCAGTAATGAAAGTACTGACTTAGAACATGAAGGGCAGCAGTGACAAAAGTATTGACCTAGAACAATAGGACAATGCTAGTAATATGCAGGACAGCAGTAAGGAAAATATTGGCTTTGAACATGAAGGACAGCAGTGACAAAAGTATTGGCTTAGAACATGAAGGACAATGGTGACAAAAGTATTGGCTTAGAACATGAAGGACAGCTGTGACAAAAGTATTGACTTAGAGAAAGCAGGACAAGGCTAGCAATATGCAGGACAACGGTGACAAAGGTACTGACTTAGAATGTGCAGGACAATGCTAGCAATATGCAGGACAGCGGTGACAAAGGTACTGACTTAGAACATGCAGGACAATGCTAGCAATATGCAGGACAGCAGTGACAAAGGTACTGACTTAGAACATGCAGGACAATGCTAGCAATATGCAGGACAGCAGTGACAAAGGTACTGACTTAGAATGTGCAGGACAATGCTAGCAATATGCAGGACAGTGTTGACAAAGGTACTGACTTAGAACATGCAGGACAATGCTAGCAATATGCAGGACAGCAATGACGAAAGTACTGACTTAGAACATGCAGGACAATGCTAGCAATATGCAGAACAGCAGTGATGAAAGTACTGACTTAGAACATGAACGACAGTGGTGACAAAGGTACTGACTTAGAACGTGCAGGATAATGCTAGCAATATGCAGGACAGCAGTGACAAACGTACTGACTTAGAACATGCAGTATAATGCTAGCAATATGCAGGACAGCAATGACGAAAGTACTGACTTAGAACATGCAGGACAATGCTAGCAATATGCAGGACAGCAATGATGAAAGTACTGACTTAGAACATGAAGGAAAGCAGTGACAAAAGTATTGACCTAGAACAATAGGACAATACTAGTAATATGCAGGACAGCAGTGAGAAAAGTATTGGCTTAGAACATGAAGGACAGCAGTGAGAAAAGTATTGGCTTAGAACATGAAGGACAGCAGTGACAAAAGTATTGGCTTCGAACATGAAGGACAGCAATGACATAAGTATTGACTTAGAGCAAGCAGGACAAGGCTAGCAATATGCAGGGCAGCGGTGACAAAGGAACTGACTTAGAACGTGCAGGACAATGCTATCAATATGCAGGACAGCAGTGACAAAGGTACTGACTTAGAACATGCTGGAAAATGCTAGCAATATGCAGGACAGCAGTGACGAAAGTACTGACTTAGAACATGCAGGACAATGCTAGAAATATGCAGGACAGCAGTGACGAAAGTACTGACTTAGAACATGAAGAACAGCAGTAACAAAAGTATTGACTTAGAACATGAAGGACAGCGGTGACAAAAGTATTGGCTTAGAACATGAAGGACAGCCGTGACAAAAGTATTGATTTAGAGAAAGCAGGACAAGGCTAGCAATATGCAGGACAACGGTGACAAAGGTACTGACTTAGAATGTGCAGGACAATGCTAGCAATATGCAGGACAGCGGTGACAAAGGTACTGACTTAGAACGTGCAGGACAATGCTAGCAATATGCAGGACAGCAGTGACAAAGGTACTGACTTAGAACATGCAGGACAATGCTAGCAATATGCAGGACAGCAGTGACAAAGGTACTGACTTAGAATGTGCAGGACAATGCTAGCAATATGCAGGACAGTGTTGACAAAGGTACTGATTTAGAACATGCAGGACAATGCTAGCAATATGCAGGACACCAGTGATGAAAGTACTGACTTAGAACATGAAGGACAGTGGTGACAAAGGTACTGACTTAGAACGTGCAGGACAATGCTAGTAATATGCAGGACAGCAGTGAGAAAAGTATTGGCTTAGAACATGAAGGACAGCAGTGAGAAAAGTATTGACTTAGTACATGAAGGACAGCAGTGACAAAGTATTGGCTTCGAACATGAAGGACAGCAGTGACAAAAGTATTGACTTAGAGCAAGCAGGACAAGGCTAGCAATATGCAGGGCAGCGGTGACAAAGGTACTGACTTAGAACGTGCAGGACAATGCTAGCAATATGCAGGACAGCAGTGACAAAGGTACTGACTTAGAACATGCAGGACAATGCTAGCAATATGAAGGACAGCAGTGACCAAAGTACTGACTTAGAACATGCAGGACAATGCTAGCAATATGCAGGACAGCAGTGACGGAAGTACTGACTTAGAACATGCAGGACAATGCTAGCAATATGCAGGACAGCAGTGACTGAAGTACTGACTTAGAACATGCAGGACAATGCTAGCAATATGCAGGACAGCAGTGACAAAAGTACTGACTTAGAACATGCAGGACAATGCTAGCAATATTCAGGACAGCAGTGACAAAAGTACTGACTTAGAACAAGCAGCACAATGCTAATAATATGCAGGACAGCAGTGAGAAAAGTATTGGCTTAGCGCAAGCAGGACAAGGCTAGAAATATGCAGGACAGCGGCGACAAAAGTATTGACTTAGAGCAAGCAGGACAAGGCTAGCAATATGCAGGATAGTGGTGATTAAAGTATTGATTTAAAAGGCTACTTAAATATAAAACATCTTTACAGAACCTGTTTTTGCATTTACATTGCAACAACGAATCTTAGCCGAAATCCTCAAAGTAATAGTCAATAACTCATGATATATTGCCCTGTTTTCCCATTTCAAGCAGCTCGCCCTTTCCCTTGTTTATGTGTTTAAATGACATCTTCCACAGTAAAGTAAATCAAGGCTCCCCTCTCGCAACTGCTGGAAAACACAAACAATTCCTTGTACACAGCGCCCCTTACAGTAAACAGGGTAATCGCAGGCAAACCTTCCTTTATTTAGGTGAAAGGAGTGTAGAGTTGAGCCTGCTCGTATTGATGTATTCATAAGTCTGTGGAGCGTCTGCTTGTATCCGTTAAAGGCTTTGAAGACTGAGTCCCGCACAGAAAAACAAGACATTCCAAAAGTCACAAGGAGACGCTTAGCTGTTGGGTTTTAGGTGTGCGCGGTGCATTAGATGTACACTCTCTTAGTCGGACAGGCAGATATAATGTATGATCCATATGGGCCCAATTCATGAAATTATTTGCATGGAAAATAGGGACTTGTGCTCCAAACTGCGTGAGGAATCCCGTTCGTCGATCCATGGAATCGAATGCACAGGATTTTCCTTGGACTTGCATGGATTTCGCTGCAGCCCGGCACACCACTGTGAGCGGCCGAGTGCCTTGTGGGAGACACCACACATAGCATGGAAGTGGCTTGCGCAGAGGACAGGTAAGGGGGCGGAACACCGTAAATGGGGAAGAACATGAAACAAAGTGGCCGTTACGAGGGATAGCCAGCAGGTAGTCCATCGCACGCCCACTATTGCGTGGAACAATATGTATTCATGGATCTGACTGCGCAACCTCTCGGCAGGGAAATGGCCACACAATGCCATCAAACTATCCTCTACCCGAAGGCAGGTGTACATACACTTTCGCATAAAATCTCCATGCAGATGTAAAATCGGGCGTCAGATTTAGGGGTGCGTGCACGCCGTTGGGGTTCTGACCGCACTTGAGAGTGCTTGTAAGCAGTGTAGCGGGGTGCAGGATCCATGTACGAGGATTTGCATGCCTGTGTACCGGAAAATTAGGATTTTTAAGATACGTGATACGCGTGTTGAGGCGGTGCTGGGAATGGTTACAGGTGACGCCACGCACCCCTGCCGGGGTGCTGGCCTGTTTGGGGGTACACAAGCTATCTTTCTGGGGTGTATTGCTACGCGTGCGAGGAGTGCGCAAAGGTCTGTTTCCATCGCTGGAATTCTCTGCGTGTGGGCGTTTTGACCATGACTTGCGCATGGGGTTACTTTGCATGGACAATTCAATGTATACGCATGGCACGCAGATTTTCTCATGCGCGACGGGCCATGAAGGTTTGTTCTCGGCACACAGGCTTTGCAGGATCTATGCACACTTTTCCATGAATCAGGCCCATAGGGTATTGTGTATGTGAAAAATTATGCTGCTCGTTACCAGCGTCTGACTGGGACAAAGAATGGACCCGTACACCACAAAGAGGTTGGTGTTAGGCAAGAACTGATGCACTTGGGGGCTGTTTCTGTATCCCTACAGTCCCCATGAGCTCTTGACCCTTGATGTCTGCACTTACCGCTGCACTTGCCACTAGCTGGCCACACTTTTACCTACTGTTTTTATTCTATTTATTTTTTTACTGTTGATCCTATGTATTGCACTACCCCCTCCCCCTACCTGCACTTTCCCCTTTCCCCCTCCTCTGCACTTGCACAATATCAATGTCATCTGGCCTAGTAAGATCACTGCCTCTGTCTTCCCCCTATTCCCCCTCCCTTGCCTAGTCGCGCTTTGAAACACTTGTGTATAGGCGCGTTATAAATTAGAAACAAAGTGTCCATACTTCATGGGCACTCTCGTCCCTTGCACACCTATATTTACTGAAATATTATCAGTCAGATTTCTAGTAGATTTTTATGAAGAATTTTAAGAATTTACATCAATATTACTTCTCACCCGAAAAGAATTAAGAATCTTTGTTATATTTTTGATCAACAGTTTACTCTGAATTTTTATCTGACTACAACCATCAATTTCAATAATAGTATATAACCAACAAAAAAGCAGTCAATTAGCACACATTTTTCTTTTACAAATAATAGCGCTTGACACATTTCGAGAATAAGTTCTCTTCTTCAGGAGCAAGATATCATTTCATCTTCAGTTTTCATAATGCAAACACATTTCTATAAAACAAATTTCAAAAATTCAAATGTTAGTCTGGACTCTGTTTAACTAATTGTTTACTCTCTACTATCGAGAAAAAGTTGTCTTTATAGATACTTCACCTAAAGTCATTCCGCTTGGAGATCGGAGACAAGATTCTGTGATACTTATGTTTAATACTCGGGAGTTACCTGTGGATCATATGTTCATAATATATTACTATTTGAGTATTAAAATACTCTGTGATCTTGTAGTTCTATATGAACCTATTACCTTAATGGTATCCTCAGACTCTAAGAAACGTGGCGTCCCTTCTTCGGAATTCAACCGCAATAACTGGATGATTGGGCGTCTTCCTTTTGTTGTATTATATCAGTGTCCTTTTGAAGTATTATATCAGTGCAGTTTCCTATGAAGGATGTTTAGTATTAGAATCTTATAGTATTTAACGTTCTGGTTAAAGACTCAGCCTTTGGAGTCCCTAGCTCATACTCACCAACATAGTATGGTGACAATATTCCTGGTTGCTGTGTGAATGTAAAAGGATTGAGCTTCCCCTTCTCTTAGTTCGAATATACGAGTCCCTGTACATAAAATGAACGTGTAACGTATGTTCTTAAAGATAAGTTCCATTTTCTATCATTAACAATACTCGTGATGACAATGAGTTACATACATATATATACTCACCAGCAATGTGTGGTGAGGATAGTTAGACTTCTTATTAGGTTGCAGAGACCTCTCTCCTTTGTGGGGCATCGCGTGCCCCTGTGGGCAAAGGAGCGTATCATATTTAGCTGTGTGATCGGCATTGTCAATAGGGATCTAGCTGTTAATTGAATTATCACTTTACTCTGCGCATTTCTTACCTTTGTAACAGGAGAGTAATTAGAGAATAGTTGCGTTGCCTGCGAGACCTCAGCGGACTCGCAACGGTACTTCTGTGTTGTAAGCTGTTACTAAGCAATAGCTTGCTTTTCTATTCAACGTGCGAACGCGTTGCGTTTGCACATTAGAGTTGTTTAGCCTGTTGGGATTTGAAGTTTGTGTCTGGATGGAGGCTCCCACCGGCATTGTGTTGATTGATTACTTCACAATATAACGATCTAGTGGTCCTGAAGTATGGACACTTTGTTTCTAATTTATGTTTTAACTTTTGATGCCAGAGTCATAGATTTCTCCCTTGCACCCTTAACAGAGTGTAAATCCCATTTTCATCATTTCTAGCTTTACATACTCTAAAACAATAACCTGCCATTCTAACACTTGGTGTACTTAACCACTTCCCAATCTTGTGTAGGCACATTATAAATGCTATTTCATATATCATATCATGTACTACTAACACTGTGTGAGACTACACCACCCTTGTCTACTTGGCATTAGGTAACCCACCTTTTGGTATAGGGCTGTACTACACAGGTTGGTGGTCTGACTGAGAATCCAGGCCTATCTCAAGAGGGGTAAATCTGAGCTGTAGAGCTGTAGCAATGAAATTTGCAAATGCAAGTAACCAAGTAACGCATATCTTGGATACCAGTTGGGCTTCCTTCACTCCTTTTTTTATTTTTTTTTAAACCTTTATTTTTGCATTTTTCCAAACTTGTTACATTAACATTCACACCACAAAGAGGATTGTTCCCAATGTGCCCGACCCACCTCCCCCACCACCCCCCCGCTCCCCCTCCACTCAGTCTGTCAACCCTCGCCGTAGTTGGTCCCATCCTCCATGTGGGTAAGTACTTATGCCAGGGTTTTTTGGCTCGGCCAAGGTTTGTGTCCCTGCATTAGATGCCGAGTTCCCCCGTCGAGGACGATGCATCATCAGCTGTTTCGTTGATTAGGAATGCCACAAACCGGCCCCAATGTCGGGAGGGTGTGCGTGTTGTTGCAGTGTTTTAATGAAATCAGACTCGATGTCTTGGCAGTAAAGGATGTCTTTCCGCCAGTCTGCTACCGTTGGGACTGGCCCCGCACCCCAGGTCATGGCGACTCTTCTGCAGCCCAGGACCAGTAGCTCCCTTGGTAGTTTCCTCACGGCTGGTGAAAGTTGTTGCGTCATCCCGAGAAGTGCCACCGTCGGGACGGGTTGTGTTTCTTCCCCTATAATTGTTGAGGTGGTCTGAAGGACTTGGGACCAAAAGGGTGATAACTTGGGGCAGTCCCATGCAAGGTGTACAAAGTCTGCAGTTAAGTTTTCACATCTCTCGCATTTTGCCGGTGAATCTGGATGTTGTTTGCTCTTTTTAGTGGGGGTAAAGTATGTCTGATGGAGAAAATTGAAGTGAATTTGCTTGAAACGCAAGTTTAGTGCTATTTTTTGTGTTTGTCGTAGTATAAATGTCCATTCCTCCTCAGGGATCGCTGCTTGAAGGGATATTTCCCATCTAGTTTTCGTGCAAGGGTTAATGGTTGCTGTGTCAGTTAGGATACATTTATAGATGGTTGAAACTAGTCTTCCCTCACCCTGCGTTTGGATCACGTTGTGCAATAATTGCCAAGTCGAGGGTTCACATGGGAAGGTGGGAAAGAGTGCTTGGAGGGTGTATCTAGTTTTAATATAAAGAAACTTATCTAAGGCAGTAGTGCCTCCTCTCTCTGTTACCTGTTGTGGAGTCATAAAGATACCTTCAGATCTCACTGAGACCTTGTATTTTAATGCAAGTCTCATCCAGACCGCATATGTCGTGAGGACAACCTTCATAGTATTATAGGGCACTGGGAGCTGACTAATGACCACCGCCCTCAGCAGGTTAGGAGTCGCCAGGGCCTGCTCTATTTGTACATGGGATCTGACAAGGTGAGTGTTGTACCAGTGGCCGAGGAACTGTGCCTGCGCCGCCCAATAATATCTCTCTAGGTCCGGGAGAGCGAGTCCCCTGTTGGATACCGGGAGCATCAGGGTTCAATGAGCCACTCTGGCGGGTTTGCCTGCCCATAGGAGTTCTAGGACAAGACTCATGAGTTTCCTCAGAAAGGGTTGTGGGATAAGAATGGGAATGTTAGAGAAAAGGTAAAGAAGTTTCGGCAAAATTAGCATTTTAACTAAGGAGGCCCTGCCCCACAGGGTTAGCGGGAGAGATTTCCAATTGTTAACCTTCTCCTGGAGTATTTTTAATGTTGACTCGTAGTTGTCTCGAAAGACTTTGTGGTAGTTTAGTGAGATTAATATTCCTAGATAGCGTACCAGTGAGGTTTCCCATGTAAAGTGAAAGTCGTCAGCAAATGGTGCAGCGGCGGGCTGAGCGGGAATATTATTGATTTGGTATGATTCATTTTTAACCCGCAGATTGCCCCAAATTTAATTACCCCTCTCATTACTGGGTTCAGGTTTTCAGCAGGGTCATGGATGAACAGTGCTACATCGTCAGCATATAGGGATATGATCAGCCTGTGCGGGCCGATGCTGAGTCCCTGATGGAGCTGATTGGATCGTAGGGACGACACCAGAGCTTCCATTACTAATGCAAATATCAATGCTGACAGAGGGCAGCCTTGCCTGGTACCCAGTTGTAGCTTGATGGGAGTCGATCTCGTCGATCCTACTACTATTGTCGCCTGGGGATTGTTGTAAAGTAGGGATGTAAGTTTAATGAAACGGGCTACTAGGCCCATCCGAGTGAGTACTGCGAATAAGAAGGGCCATTCCACTGAGTCGAAAGCCTTCTCGGCATCAAGTAAAACAGTGACGGCTTGGTGATTGTGGTTGAGAGCCTCCATGACCCCGAACAGCCTTCTGATGCCGAATGTCGTGTTGCGGCCTGGTACAAAGCCGGCC
This sequence comes from Ambystoma mexicanum, assembly GCF_040938575.1. Lineage (NCBI taxonomy): Eukaryota > Metazoa > Chordata > Amphibia > Caudata > Ambystomatidae > Ambystoma > Ambystoma mexicanum. Next base: position 476,954,996 of record NC_090935.1, on the reverse strand, counting down.
TGATCCGCAAGTACGAGACCCGGCATCAGTGGCAGCAGCTTCTTGGTAAGTATTTTCGCCAGTATTCCCGTAGATCTTTTTCTATCCAATATAGCTCAGTGTCTGTGGTGTATTTAGAGGTGTAGAGGTCTTGGTAGAAGGATCGGAATGTGTCTGCTATTTCTTCATCTGTGTGCACGGTTGGGCCGTGACTCGAGCGTATTCTCTCGACCGTTGTGAGCTTCCTGTCAGCATTTACTAGCTTCGCTAGGAGGGCGCCAGGTTTTTGGCCTTCGCCGTAGTGACAGAGCTGGCTGTTCCAGCCTAGGAGTTTTATTTCTCGTCCTGCTTGACCTGAACGTTTGTAGTTCTTTCTTAAGAGCGGCCTGGACTGCAGAGTCGTCCGCGGCAGAGAGTTTAAGCTCGAGGGTTTTTAAGCGCTCTTCACTGGAGGTTAGCTCTTGACGGATCAGTTTAAGGATGCCGTTCTCTTTGGCAAGGCAGACCCCTCTCACGAAGCACTTCAGTGCCTCCCAGATTGTGCCCGCCGAAGTCACCGAACCCATATTGTTTTCCAAGAATGTTGAGATCTCATCGCGTAGCTCTGAGGCGAACACTTGGTCCTGCAGTCAGCCCGGCTTGAAGCGCCAATGTAGCAGGCGAGACTTGTAGGTGGCTGGATTGCAAATGAGGGTTACTGGGGAGTGATCATAAAGGGTTTTCAGTAATATTTGGCAGAGCCCTGGCTGGAGCGAAGCTCCGGCGGAGATAAAAAGGTAGCCTATTCTGGAGTTGGTGTTGTGCATTGCTGAATGAAATGTGCAGTCGCGCTGTTCCCAGTTATTATGGCTCCATGCGTCTACCAAGTTATAAGCTTTGCAAATTTCCTGTATTTGGAGGGCGGCCTTGGAGATCGGCAGTGTTGTGTTTCTCAACCTGTCCTTAGCTCGTTCTAGGGCAGTATTGAGATCACCTCCCCAGATGATCGTTCCCGCTGCCTGTGTTGCGAGGTGAGTGAGCACCCAGTCAAAGTTATTTGCTCCATCAACATTGGGTCCATATGAGTTGACTAAAGTGACCTCTTTTCCTTCCACTATCCCTCTCACCAAGAGGGATCTCCCTTTGGTGTCCCTTATGGAGTTTACCAGTGAAAACCGGGATCGCCTGTTGATCAGGATTGCCACTCCTCTGGCGTAGGCTGAGTACGAGGAGAAGTACCTATGACAGCCCCAGCTGCGGGCCCATTGGTGTTCCTTTTCGGGAAGAAGATGCGTTTCTTGGAGCATGGCAACGTCTATATCATGTCTCTTCAGGTATTGCAGGAGCTTCCTTGTTTTTGAGGGGCGATTGCCCCCTCTAATGTTCCAAGTGGTGAACTTGAATTATTCGCTTATTGTGAATATTTATGCTGCTATTGTTAGGTTTGACATGAGGGATCTTCTGGTATTGATGGTAGTGTCGGCGACTGACACCTGCCGGTCTCCAGAGCAAGCGGAGGAGGGGGAGTGACAGAGCACGGTGAGTTGAGGGGATGATGGGGGTCGGCGGTCTGGGGATGCATTCCCAACCTTGTTCTCTAACTTCCTTCCTTACACAGGCAACCCCCAACTCGCCTGTTGGTGCTTTTGGTCGGGGTGGGATCCGCGACGGCGCGGATCCATCCCTTACTTTCCCACCCATTAATAGTGAACGGTTGAATTAACTTTGCTGTGCAAGGGGCGATAGGGGCTTCCCAAGTTGCACGGCTGCGGAGTACTAGACTCCTGTGACATTTTGGACCAGTTGCTGTGTTTTGTATTCTGGTTTTAGTGCCGATGACCTTGAGACTGTCAAAAAGGGTTTCTGCGGCTTCTTTCTCTTTGCATGCATGCTTGGTTGGTGCTCAGCCCGGGGTATCCTTTCCGATCCAGGAAAGCATTGGCCTGCTCCGGTGTTTGGAAGAAATTGACTTTCCCCCTATGTTGGACCCTGAGGCGCGGCGGGAAGATAATTGAGTAAGAGAATTGGTTCTCTTTCAGCCTTTGTCTTGTAGCAGTAAAGGATCTTCTCTGGAACTGGACAGCTGGGGAGAAGTCTGGATAGAAGTGTATAATGTCCCCATTGTGGAGGAGCTCTCCTTTCTCCCTGGTCAGTCGCAAGATGGCGTTGCGGTCTTTATAGTTGAGTAGTTTCGCTATTATTGGCCTGGCGGGGGTCCCAGGGATTGGTTTGACAGATGGGATTCTGTGTGCTCGTTCCACGACAAAAAGGTGTGAGAGGGCATCTCGGCCGAAAAGGGTAGTGCATAGCGATTCTACAAAGTCCTCCATTTTTGTGTCAAGCTGGTGTTCTCTCACCCCAATAATCCTGATATATTGTTCCATCGGAAACGGCCTTCTAGATCTTCGCACTTGGAGATGGTGACCTTCATTTGGGTCTCGAGCTGAGAGATTCTGGCTTCTAGGGTCACTGTGCTATCATCAAGGTTGAAGACACGTTGGTCCACCTCGTTGAGGCGCTCAGTGTGGGTGTCCATTCTGTGTTGGAGGAGATCAACTTTAGAGGAGAGGCCGTCCATTTTATTGTTAAGACTCCCTATGCCCGCCTTCACGTCCAGTAAAAGACCCTTGATGTCGATTGCGGCGTTCCCTTCTGCCATTTGGTGTTCACAGTTGGTTTGGGACATCGGTTCTTCTTGGAGTCTAGGGGTTTTGGGGGCAGTTCCAGCTTCGAAGGTTAGCTTTCTTTGGGATTTGTCTGTCTTCCCCATTGGACCAGGTCTACCGGAGGCGTCTGTGCGTTATTCCTTGTGGAAGAACTTGGATTCGTGGTGCCAGTTATCACTCTATGAGAGGGAGCTTGAAGGTCGAGCTCAGTTGTGGTGTAAGTTGCTGATAATGCGCTCTCTGGGGGGACAAGGAGCCCAGTGGTGTGCTTGCCGGAAGGGGAGTCACTGCTTGGCGATGTAGGCCTGATCCCTTTAAACCCTATGGAGACGCTGCGGCAGCCCGCGCCCGCTGCTCCCCGCAGGGCCGCAGGTCTGTTTTCGCCATCGTGGCCGAGTGTGTTGTGGCGGCAGATGTGGCTTGAGCGTGTGGGACGGGGCTGGAGCAGTAAGGGAACGCAGCGAGGCAGTTGAGACTGAGTTACCTCCCAGCCCGCGCCGTACCTGTGCCGAGCAGTCTGTTACTCGGTGCCCGCCTCTGGGCTCAGCCTGTCCTTCGTGTGTTGTGCGGATCTGTTTCCTCCAGGGAGGGCCGTGGTTCTCAGGTCATCTCCTCGTTCCTGGCTGTCCGTCAGGAGATGCCGCGCCCGGCATCGGGTCCGGACGTTAGAGGTGGACCCTCTTCTCCTCTGGCTGGAGACTCATCTCCCCCACCGCGTGCCCTGGATGCCTGCTCCAGCCTTGACCACGGGCCGCGTGTCACGGATTGTTGACTCGGTGGGGGTGGGATCCAGCTCCGCTCTTCGTCCGCTGCTCACGGGTGCGCCGCACAGCACTTTTCTCAAAGGTGCAGTGGAGGGGAGGAGCCCCCGTCGCTCCGGGACTCCGCTCGGGCGCTGATGACTGCACACGGCCCCGGCCGTGGATGGGTCTACCCGGATGTCACAGGCCACGAGCGCGGGCTACCGCGTTAGGGGTCGCCGGGGCACCGATTTTTGCTGAAATTTTGCTGGTGAGCTTAGCGAGTCTAGGAGGTTTAGGCAGACTCAGGTCAGGGCAGTAGAATTCCAAAATTATGCAGGATTATTCAGGATGAATATCTGGCTGTGCGGGAGCTCGCTACAGTGTGGCCATCTTGTTTGGCCCTCTAGCGCCCTCTTTGCTTCCTTCACTCCTTGAGTCCGGCACTCTGGTGAGGGAACTCAAGCTCTGGTCGTCCTACTTCTGGAGGGTCCTTAGGAGACTCTTGGAGCTTCTGGCCAGATTGCAGACGTTTCACTAGACTCTTACAGCAGCGAAGAAGTACAGCCAATCATGGAAGATGGTCCAGTGGAGTTCGTCTCGGGGTTAGTTGGTCCCACTAACCCAAGGGAAGAAGTCGTCCCTTCCGGAGCTTCTCTTGTCGATCAGAAAAAGTGGTTTCAGCACAGCAGCAGGTCTTCACCAGACAATTCAGATGTCCAGGAGGATGCAGCAAGCTTTGTTCACAGTTTCTTCATCGAGTGTTCTTCCCAGTGGTCGACTAAGCAGGTTTCTCCCATTCATGCACAGCCTAGGCTGTCAATCACACAGCAGGGTGGCTGTCCTGGAAGGACATCCAGCCATTCAGGACTGGTTGCATTCATGGTCTCCTAGAGACAAAGGACAGGGGAGTTGTGGGAACCTTCCTCACTTCCGAAAATTTTCAGACACACTGGAGCCAGAGGTGGGTTTCAGAACTGAAGCCCGCCAAAGGCAAAACAAACAAAGGGCTCACACCTGGCTTGGCGCACAGAGTAAATACCAAGAAATACCTCATGAACAGATAATGACAAGAATTAAACCACTGCCACCCGCCATTTAAAGTAGAGGGTGTAATATAAAAAAATGTTACATGAGAATGTAGGATAAGGGGCTACTAGGTAACCCTCCCGTGCTCCATCATAAAATGTGGTGTGCTGGACCTACAAAGAGAAAAGGTAGGTAAAGTCAATCTCACTTTACTGTTCTTGGGATCGGTAGTTCACACAAGAAAAGGTATTTAAATCTCATGAGAAATCTAAAGGATTTCTCTGTGACACTGCACTGAAGCTGCTGTGTGTCGCCACGCAAAAAGTAGATGCCTATGGAGTTTGTCAGACTCCAAAATCAAAGGAAACACATAATCAAAATCAGGTCAAACCACATGAGAGAGTGAGGAAAAGGTCTCACGTACACCAGGGTTAAAATTAAAAAGTCTGTAAATCCAGCAAAAGAGCTGGGGGTCTCTAAGGTTGAAGGGAATAAGCACAGAAATCTGAATTCTCCCTTACCCTCGTCCCTCCCAGACTAAGGGACAGGAAGATTTAATCCACTACTGGATGAATCTCCTAATCCAGTTGGTCTTACTTTCTGGAGAGACCATCAGCATTTTGGTGATTACACCCAGACCTGTGTTCTATGGTAGAATCAAACCCTTGCAGGCTGAATGACCCTCTCCACAATTTTGGATTCTCCCCCTTCATCTGCATTTACCATCTCAAGGGTTGGTGGCCTATCTTAATAATGTATGGCCTAGACTTCTTCAGAGACCACACAATGGCAAAACACACACATTCAATAGTTGCCAACTTTGTCTCATGGCCCTTCAGTTTCCTACTGATGAAGCAGATAGGGTGTTCCCTGCCTTTCTCATCCAGTTGGCTCATAATTGCACCTATGCCTGTGTTAGAAGCATCTGTTTGCACAATGAAGATTGGTTGTAGCCAGGAGCTCTTAAGACTGGAGCTTGACAAAGTGCATTCCTCATTCCACCTAACTTTCATGGGGAATTTGGGTGAGGAGATCACATTCAAGGGAAAAGGTATGGTCCCATAGTTCTCTATAAAGTCTCTGTACTACACAGTGAGACCCAGGAAGGCTCTCACTGGGGTCTGAGTAGTAGGGGTGCCCCGGTCATGTACAGCTTGTACTTTGCTAGACAATTACCTTATTTCACCTCTTCCTACCTCATGTCCAAGGTAGACCACTTTACCCTTACCACTGTGACATTTACTAGCCTTTATGGTCAGATGGGCCTGTTTCGGGGCTTGCAAAACATATCCTAGGTGGTGAGGATGCTCTTCCCAAGTAGGGCTGAACACTGCAATGTCATCCAAGTATGCCATGCAGAAGTCCTCTATCTCATTCAGAACTTGCTTCACCATCCTCTGAAATGCAGCAGGTGCATTCTTGATTCCAAAAGGCATAACCTTAAACAGGTAGAGCCCTCGTGGGGTGAAAAATGCAGTTGTTTCATTGACATGGTCTGTCAGAGCTATTTGCCAATAGCCTGAGGTCAGGTCAAATGTACTGAGGAACTTGGCTGAACCAAGGTTGTCCACCAGCTAATCTGTCCTGGGTAAAGGATGGGCATCGGTTGTGGTGCCTGTACTAAGAGCTCCATAGTCCACACAGAATCTCAACTCTGGTCTGCTTTTGGGACTAGGAAACCTCCTCGCCTGCCCATCTGGACCTTACGTATTTAAAGATATAAATGGAATCAAAATTAAGCAACAGATCAATTGTCACTTGAAATATGTTATCTATGCTATCATATGTACTTGCATCCTCCTATACATTGGGATCACAATTTGAGAACTGAGAGTATGCATAAGAGAACACATATCAGCAATTGGCAGCCAGGATAAAAACTTACCACTGTCATAACACTGGCAAAACCACCACCGACTGGAAAACAAAAGAGACATTAAATTTGTTGGTTTGCAAAAGGTCCAGATGGGCAGACGAGGAAGAAACCAGGAGTTAAGATTACGACAAGCCGAAGCCAGACTCATTTGTCAATTTAAAACTGTAGAATTCGGTCTAAATTCTGACAATGAAATGGTTCACTTCCTGTAAAAATGCTTAACAAGAAAGTGCAATAATGTCATGAATTAATGCAACAAAGGAAAGCAACTCAGTCCAATTATTATCAAAACCTTGTTACTAAATTATATTTAACAGGTGAAGCGGAGAGAGAGAAACTATCTCCCCTTCTTTTGATCAAGAAAAGGTGAGTACATTGACCACAATCCACTGCAACCAAGCACTGAAAAAGGATTACCATGTGGTTATTAACGAGTTTTCCATTTAAAAAATGTTTATCATTATGATGGGATTTCCTACGTATACTAACACATGTAACACGCGAATTAGGTACCACAGGTGGCTAGGATGTAACAAGTGGAGGTTGAGAACCACAACAACCACAATGCACCTATAACATTGAGTCACATTGTATTGCCAGTAAACCAATCCAAATAGCTAAATACAACAATCACAGGATTCTAGCATTCATGACTGATAGTATGCCAAAATATTTAGACTAGTACGCTATTTTATTATCACGCGTTATTTTGCTTCACGTAGATAAGGGTCATTATATAAGGGACAAAGAATGATATGCAAATGGATATTTCCCATCTGTGAAAGGTACAGTGAGCAAAAAGCGTGTGCTGCAAACTCTCACCTCAGAACAGGTTATCATGCCATGTTCTCTCTGGAGAGGAGCGCCTGCTACCTTTTGTGAAATATGTGTAAGGAACTTGGGGTTGGTCACCCTAAGTTACCTGGGGGTAACCAGACGTGGTCTCCCTGCTCACTGTGCTCAGAGAAGCACAGCTTCACCTCACTGATGAGGCCCAACAAGGCTGAAACACGTGTATGGGGTTGCTGTCGGTACTCTTGTTCAGAGAGGAATTGCCATAGCATTTCGGTGCTGGACTGCCCATGTGGGCGGGACAAAGACTGATATGCAAATGGATATTTCCCATCTGTGAAAGGTACAGTGAGCAAAAATCGTGTGCTGCAAACTCTCACCTCAGAAAAGGTTATCATGCCATGTTCTCTCTGGAGAGGATCGCCTGCTACCTTTTGTGAAATATCATTATATATAATATAAAATATATTTTTTATATTTCACTTGGGACTGATAATACGGATACAAAACATAAGTACATTATCAAATGATAATTATGCAGAAGAATACAGGGCATTTCCAATACTTTTTTGTATCACTTTGAATTGACACACAATTGGGATAAATAAAACATACCCACAGTCAGGGCAGACACGGCAAATGAGCCCATAACATGGCCGCCATACATGTCCCTGTAACTGAAATGAAGGTAGGACAAACACACACAAACAAGCCTATCAACAACAAGGGAACGCCCAGCGAGGACGCCACTCTACACAACGCTTGAAGCAGAAGAACCATATTTTTGAGGTAAACCCTTAAACTTGCGGGAAGCCCACCAAAAAACAGGGGCTTGTATTATTTTGTCCCGCATTCTCAGGAACATGCAGTGACGCATGCGCATATTCTTTTTGATCTCAGAAGTAGCAAATGCGCTCATTTTGAATCTCAAACTTGAATGCAAATTATAATGTTGCACTAACTGAATGACATATAATTCACGCAATGTGGTGCAAGAACACGGTTTACTGAGGACCGCATAGTTTTATGAACCATACATCCTAACCATGAAAGTTAATACCTAAATTGCAACAGCTTGACTTACTAATATTTGAGTATGTGCTCACAGTAAATGTTTCAAAAACAGCCTTGATGAATTTCTTAGGTTATAAAGGACTAGTAACATACCATATTTTGCCAATTTCCCATATAGGAGGGATTGAGCCCTAGAATCACAATAATGCCACGATGAAGCCATACACCTTGGATGCTATTACTTATAGGGTAAGACATACATATACTTTGTGACAAATTGCACTTTGTAAATGGTAGAATGCAGGAACAGCAAGAATTGTAAATTAAATAACCTATGCTACACAGCCACCAGTTCCCTCACCGCCGTCACCACCCTCACCTCCCCAGGCCCTGTGATGCAGGTATATAGGAACACAGGGGGTAATTCACAGAAATCAGCGCACAAGTGGCGCACGCGGCTGGCACACAGTGTGTGCGTGTGGCAGACTGCGCCAGCCTGGTGCACCAAAACTCATTTCAGCGCACAGTGTATTCATGGATTTCAACATCCAGAACCACCCGTGGCGAAGAGTGGTGCTGCGACCCTGCAGCAGTGCCAGTTACGCCCCCAACCCTGCCCCGTGCGCCATGAACAGCGCACAAATCCCGTACATGGCACACAGGCCAGTGGACCAGCATACAGCCCCCCAACCACGAAAACACGTGTAAAACTCCCCTCTCGCGCTAGCGAATTCGCGTGTAAAACTCCCTGCGCACCCCCAGAATACAAATGGCAAGTATGCACATCAGCACATCAGCACATCAGCACATGTCCGTCACACAATGGGTGCAAGTGAATGAGAAAACACACGTCGTGACATGCATGAAACCACGCATTGAAGTAAGAAAAAAAATATGTATTGAACACAAAAGCAAGGGGATTAAATGAAATCACACAACAATGGAAATAATAAATAAAAAACAGCATGTCCCAAAAACCCCCCAAAAAAAACATGAAAGCACAATCCAAATAAATCCAAATGAAAACGGGTCCAAAGTGTCCGTCCAGCAAACCGAATACAAAAAATAAATATAAGAATAATCCATTGCTCCGTGGTGAACCAAAAAAAACATTTTTTTAGAAATGCAGTCTCCAACTATATACAAAGATCAAATCCAGGGTCCATAAACCCAACTATAGAAAGGAAACCTACAAAAAACCCTAGCTAATAAAAAACTATCTACAAAAAGGTGTGGCATAGTCCAAGCGCCCCAAATGAAAGAAAAACAAATGAAACCTAGCACTAACTAACTATATACAATGGCGGCGGGCAAGTCCTACGGCTCACTAGTTGATTTCCCGGGCCAGGGCATCATCGAACTCCTATTCAACGTCCTGGAGGCGGGCCTGTTCCCCAGCCCGAGGTCTCGCAGGGATAACGCCATATCCACATCCAACTCCCTGCGAATTCCCTCGACCCACTCAGCCTGCCTCAGCACCCTGCGCATGGAGTTCTCTGCCCTGACCATTATGAGCCGTGCCTCCTCCGCCCGCCTCAGCCCCGCATCTATCCGCTAGCCCGACTGCTGCCACATGGAAGACACTCCCATTCCAGGGTCCTCCTGCCCTCCGGCCGATTCCTGCCCCTCTGATGTAGAGGGCCCCGAGCCATGATGCCTCCCATGTGGAGCCTGCCGCTGTCTCTGACGCAACTGTCTCTGCCAGCACGACACATCCAGGTTGATGGAATCCACCGGAGACGTCGTGCACGTGCCCTGCACGATGCTGCCGGCACATCCTCCAACTGCTGGGGTCCAGTTGCTGGGGTGTCCACCACTGCTGGACCTCCGACTCCCGACTGTGGCAGGGATGTGATCTCCACCGAGCTGGCTGCGTTGGTCAGGGCAGGTCCACAGGGGCCCTGGTGGCATCTGGGCCAGAAGATGGCATGGAGAACGACTGGCGCATAGTCTCCACAGAGGAGGAGAGGGCCGCCAGAGTGCCCGACACATGTACGAAACCCCCGACCAAGGCCCCTCCCAGCTGGGCCATGTTGGCACGCAGCTCTTTGTGATGACGTGCATGCTCCCCCCAGGAAGCACGCACGTCATCACGAATGTCATGCGTGTGCAATGTGACACCAATCAGGACGGCCTCCATACGGTCACGGGTCCTCTCGTCCGCAGGTAGAGGAGTGTCAGATGATGTGGACCTCCCACTTACCTGCGGATGGGCCTGGGATGGGGCATCCCTGCTGGTGCATGGTGGTGCAGTCACAAGGACAGTGACGTGCACAGGCCGCTCCACGGCGACCTGTGCTGCCTCCTGCCCCTGCCGCTGGACTGTACCACTTGCACCAGTGGTACCACCCCGACCAGGCCCCATGTGCGGCTCAGTAGCGGCCTCCTCCTCCTCTGTGGAAACCACCAATCTGGATGGCTCCACACCATTTTCCGCCATCGCAAGCCCCTGTGGGGGCTCACCCACCCCTTCTGCTGCAACGTAGTGGCAGACGCAGCACCAGTCCCCTCGCTCCCAGATGATGGTAATTCCTGGGAGGGTGACTGGGCCTTGCATCGCCGGCCGGTGGAGGCCACCCCCGCCGCTTTGCTCCACAGCGCGGTCTCCGCCCTCTTCTTCACTCACCACTGTGTAGAGGGAAACATAGAACACAAGCATCAGGGTACTGTACAATAGTCCCCTAGACAGGAAGCAATAGCACATGAGTGGCACTGTCAAACGTCACTTACATCATGTACCTCCACAACACATGGGTCAGTGCAGGCAACACAAATGCAGAAACAGCCATGGCGCATGCAAAGAACATTTGCATACATGTCCAAGGAACTGTTGAAACATACGATGGTGGTTTGAAACTCACATGCATCATGGCTCATACTGATCACATGCACACACATCACTGTAGACTCATCCATCTGGCCTCGTACACCCCAGACACAGTGGAGACAAGGATGACTAGGCTGCATCAGTGAATCGGAACATTGTCATGGACATGTGTCATGCATCCATGGCGTTTACAAGTCACAAACACGGTACTCAGACACATAGACATGTACACCATATATGTCCTTGACAGCAGCACCCATCTCTCACACCCCATCCATGTCCAACAACAGAGACAGGTATGCATTCATGTGTGCATTCCGCATGTTGCCCCGCATGTTGCATTGTAATACATGCACCATCCATGTGGTTCACGCATGACTGGTCTCAAATGCAGCACCATGATGTCCCTGCACACACACATCCATACATGGCCAATGTCACACATACAGGCAAGTAGCTGACTACCAGCACACTGCAACATGCCCTGTTTCACACAGCATTGCATGGCCACTTACTGCTCGACTCCAGATGGGCCTGCATCCTGAGGATCTGGTGGCGAAGCACTGGGCGAATGCGCTCCAGGACCCTCATCTGCTGGTTGGTAGGCTGGCCCCGGCGTCCCACTGCATCTTCTGCCTCTAAGAGGCGCCGGGCCTTCTTGAGGGTCCTGGACTTGTAGTCCTCCCAGCGCTTCTGGACGTGTTTCATGTCGCGGGGTGCCACCCCCCGTGTTGATGGCACCCACTATGTCCGTCCAGATCCTCCTCCGTCCTTCCTTGTCGGCGCGCGATGGTGTGAAGAGGGCATCATACTGCCCCAGGACTTGCTCCACCAGGATGCCAACTTCTTCGGAAGTAAAGCTGGCAGCCCTCTGCCTCTCTGGCTGGGGGTTGCCACTGGTGACGGAAAGTGTTGTGTCGGACATGGCAACCCCTGATGCAGGTGTGGATGGGAAACTGGGTCCTGGGGCTGGGCTGTGGAGTGATGGAACACCAGTGGGGAGTCTTCTGTTCCAGCAGGGGTGGTCACTGCAACTGGACCCCTGCAGATGACAGATGTGCAGGCACCAAATGGCAGGGCACGGTGGCAGCAGGCAGGCAGGCAGAAGCATATGGCTCGTGGGAGGCTACTCGGGGCTCTGGGGGGCAGGAAAATGGCCTTCTGGGCAGGAGCGTGGTCTTCCGTGTGTTGTTGCGTGGCCAGCTTGATACGGCGTGATTTGGCACGTTAAAAAACTGCATGCAAGGCCCTTAGCGCGTAAGCGCGTCTGTGACGTTACGTGCATGGGCATTCGCATCTATCCGCTGGCCCGACTGCTGCCACATGGAAGACACTCCCATTCCAGGGTCCTCCTGCCCTCCGGCCGATGCCTGCCCCTCTGATGTTGATGGCCCCGAGCCATGATGCCTCCCATGTGGAGCCTGCCGCTGTCTCCGACGCAACTGTCTCTGCCAGCACGACACATCCAGGTTGATGGAATCCACCGGTGCCGTCGTGCACGTGCCCTGCACGATGCTGCCGGCACATCCTCCAACTGCTGGGGTCCAGTTGCTGGGGTGTCCACCCCTGCTGGACCTCCGACTCCCGACTGTGGCAGGGATGTGATCTCCACCGAGCTGGCTGCGTTGGTCAGGGCAGGTCCACAGGGGCCCTGGTGGCATCTGGGCCAGAAGATGGCATGGAGAACGACTGGCGCATAGTCTCCACAGAGGAGGAGAGGGCCGCCAGAGTGCCCGACACATGTACGAAACCCCCGACCAAGGCCCCTCCCAACTGGGCCATGTTGGCACGCAGCTCTTTGTGATGACGTGCATGCCCCCCCCAGGAAGCACGCACGTCATCACGAATGTCATGCGTGTGCAATGTGACACCAATCATGACGGCCTCCATACGGTCACGGGTCCTCTCGTCCGCAGGTAGAGGAGTGTCAGATGATGTGGACCTCCCACCTACCTGCGGACGGGCCTGGAATGGGGCATCCATGCTGGTGCATGGTGGTGCTGTCACAGGGACAGTGACATGCACAGGCCGCTCCACGGCGACCTGTGCTGCCTCCTGCCCCTGGACTGTACCACTTGCACCAGTGGTACCACCCCGACCAGGCCCCATGTGCGGCTTAGTAGCAGCCTCCTCCTCCTCTGTGGAAACCACCAATCTGGATGGCTCCACACCATTTTCTGCCGTCGCAAGCCCCTGTGGGGGCTCACCCACCCCTTCTGCTGCAACGTAGTGGCAGACGCAGCACCAGTCCCCTCGCTCCCAGATGATGGTAATTCCTGGGAGGGTGACTGGGCCTTGCATCGCCGGCCGGTGGAGGCCACCCCCGCTGCTTTGCTCCACAGCGCGGTCTCCGCCCTCTTCTTCACTCACCGCTGTGTAGAGGGAAACATAGAACACAAGCATCAGGGTACTGTACAATAGTCCCCTAGACAGGAAGCAATAGCACATGAGTGGCACTGTCAAACGTCACTTACATCATGTATCTCCACAACACATGGGTCAGTGCAGGCAACACAAATGCAGAAACAGCCATGGCGCATGCAAAGAACATTTGCATACATGTCCAAGGAACTGTTGAAACATACGATGTGGTTCGAAACTCACATGCATCATGGCTCATACTGATCACATGCACACACATCACTGTAGACTCATCCATCTGGCCTCGTACACCCCAGACACAGTGAAGACAAGGATGACTAGGCTGCATCAGTGAATCGGAACATTGTCATGGATATGTGTCATGCATCCATGGCGTTTACAAGTCACAAACACGGTACTCAAACACATAGACATGTACACCATATATGTCCTTGACAGCAGCACCCATCTCTCACACCCCATCCATGTCCAACAACAGAGACAGTTATGCATTCATGTGTGCATTCCGCATGTTGCCCCGCATGTTGCATTGTAATACATGCACCATCCATGTGGTTCATGCATGACTGGTCTCAAATGCAGCACCATGATGTTCCTGCACACACACATCCATACATGGCCATTGTCACACATACAGGCAAGTAGCTGACTACCAGCACACTGCAACATGCCCTGTTTCACACAGCATTGCATGGCCACTTACTGCTCGACTCCAGACGGGCCTGCATCCTGAGGATCTGGTGGCGAAGCACTGGGCGAATGCGCTCCAGGAACCTCATCTGCTGGTTGGTAGGCTGGCCCGGCGTCCCACTGCATCTTCTGCCTCTAAGAGGCGCTGGGCCTTCTTGAGGGTCCTGGACTTGTAGTCCCCCCAGCGCTTCTGGACGTGTTTCATGTCGCACGGTGCCACCCCCTGTGTTGATGGCACCCACTATGTCCGTCCAGATCCTCCTCCGTCCTTCCTTGTCGGCGCGCGATGGTGTGAAGAGGGCATCATACTTCCCCAGGACTTGCTCCACCAGGATGCCAACTTCTTCGGAAGTGAAGCTGGCAGCCCTCTGCCTCTCTGGCTGGGGGTTGCCACTGGTGCCGGAAAGTGTTGTGTCGGACATGGCAACCCCCGATGCAGGTGTGGATGGGAAACTGGGTCCTGGGGCTGGGCTGTGGAGTGATGGAACACCAGTGGGGAGTCTTCTTTTCCAGCAGGGGTGGTCACTGCAACTGGACCCCTGCAGATGACAGATGTGCAGGCACCAAATGGCAGGGCACGGTGGCAGCAGGCAGGCAGGCAGAAGCATATGGCTCGTGGGAGGCTACTCGGGGCTCTGGGGGGCAGGAAAATGGCCTTCTGGGCAGGAGCGTGGTCTTCCGTGTGTTGTTGCGTGGCCAGCTTGATACGGCGTGATTTGGCATGTTAAAAAACTGCATGTCAGTGTGTAATTCGAGGAAAGGCCCTTAGCGCGTAAGCGCGTCTGTGACGTTACGTGCGTGGGCATTCCCCTCGTGACGGGTGCGGAGTGAATTAGCATGTGAAAAAAATACACGTCCGCGTGTAAATGCATGTAATCCGAGGAAAGGGCCTAAGTGCGTAAGAGAAGTGATGTGCGCGCGTGTCCCTCAGCACGGGTTAAAGGTGAGCGGGTCCCGGCAGTTCACTGTATGTGCCTTTCGTGGAGACCAACGTGTGTGTTGCTACTTCGTGTTGTTTCGCGCGCCATCACAACTTCACAGCGGATCAAGGACGTATCTCTTCTTTTGGCAGGGCTATTGGCTACACATGTTTTTCATTATCACGCTAGTCTGACAGTGAATTGTGCATGCTATTTTTCCCACTGCGGGTGCCCTGTGTATCGCGTATCTGTTTTCGAGGTCATAGTAGTATGCGTGTCCCACGCGTATGTGTTTTTCGTGTCCCTAGGTGCCACTGTGTACTGCGGGAGGTTAATTCCACACACGTGGTCTACCGGGGGTTGCGTGCACGGTTTTACAGCAGTTTTGGGGTGCCTGAGCATTGCGTGACCCATCACCGGGGTCATATACAGCCTTGCAGGTGCAGGGGTGCTGTTAATATCTTGTATCCCACCCCCTTCACCCCAATTGCCCAGGACAATCGTCATGTACACCTCCCATTGGCACTACTCCATCTGTGCTGGCACTACTCCATCTGTGCCATGGCTGGGAGGCCATGTAAGGTGAGGGGTGCCTCAGCTGGGCGTACTCCACATGGCGGGCGTTGTCAGAGACGTGGCCGGGGTGACCAGGGAGTAAGGGGACTCCAGGGTGTCCAGGGTGGCTGCAGAGGGGGAAGAGGCAGGGGTGCGGCAGCTCGGCACGATGTTGTGCCACATGTTGGTGCAGTCATGCCACCACCCCCGCAGCTCCAGGAGACGTAGTTCTTGCATCTGGCACTGGCGCCCATGTGACCCGGCAGTCCGTTTCATCGACTGCCACAGGCCCAAGGGTAGTGGTAGTTGCAGGTGCAGCTGTGGACACCACCACCCAGGCTCAGGTTCTGCCAGCGCAGGCTGCGTTGGCACTTGAAGAGTCCATGGAAGATTTCCAGGTGGTCAGGAGGCACACCGAAGGTGCACACAGGGCTGCCCTGACCGAGGCATGTGTCCTTGGGACAGTAATGTCATCTGCTGCCCCGACAAGCCGGGTGTTGGCAAGTGCAGGGGCAGATGCAGCCAACACCACCCCAGTTTTGAGTCTACCAACCAGGACAGTCCCGGTCAATGACCCTGGCACAGCGGATGTTGCTGCGCAGGGTCCATTCCAGGGCACCCAGCAGACACTGACGCAAGTCAGGGGTTCACTCCATTTTCCACCTGCCACTCCCTCAGCTCATTCCACCAGCGCCACTGCCGATACTGGCATTTGCCAGCCAGGGTCTGGACCAGCGTCCAAGCGGAGGAAGGTTGCACCAGCAGTAGAGGCTGGGACCCCAGACACAGCTACGGCATGTCAAGGAAGAAGCCTTTCTGCAAGCAGGAACTGGACTTTCTCGTGGACTACGTGCGGGAACACAACCATGACATGCTAGTGGGGCCTGTTAAAATGGATTTCTGAACTCTGACCTGGAGGGGCAGAGGTTCAGAAGGCCAGCCTAGTTTCTTGGAACAGGGTAACCTCTGGACAAGAGAGACCAATCAGGGTAGCGATGGCGGCGGTCAAGACTAAGTCTCAAGAGGGGTGAGGATGACTGAAAGACCTCAATGAGCACACAAAGCAAGGACACTTACAAATTACTCCAGTCAGGTGTTATATTAAAAATATAGACACATTTATTACAAGGCCTTTGTAACATCGACCATAGCAAAGAATCACAATAATACTGAAGTAAACCAACACATCACAATCAATACAATATATATACAAGACTGAGGGGTCTAAGGAGTTAAACGCACGTAATATGTAGACCACCTAGATGGGGAGGAAAACAGGCAGTGCAAGTAATCATTAAACCCAGTTCGACATCAGAAATACACCTAAGAGGCAGTCCAAGCCCTATGAAGAGAGGAGCCTTATGCTAAATAGAACATGCATGCGCTTGTGCCAATGGACAAAATAGGGTCTCTTCAAGGGTCTCTGACGGTTCAGGAAGGTGGATGAAGAACAAGTCCCCACTACTCAAGCAAGACCTCCACTTGCAGGCAAAGGCAGGGTGAGAGTGCGGGATGGAGCTGCTATTTCTCAACAGCGGTAGAAAAGAAATGGGTTCCTGCGCTAGGGGCCACCGGTTGGGCTATGGACTACTCACCGGTCCCCGACGCAGGCAGACCCAGACTTCGCCAGTTCAGTTCACTTTGCTGGCAGGTTTGGATGCAACAAGCAGGACGTCTCAACACCGTGTAGTTTCCGCGGTAGCAGGTTTCAGGGTCAAGGGGGTCACAAGTGCAGCGATCTTGCACAGGTCGTTGCCATAGCAGGGCAACACGGTAACCGCCTATACTCCGGTCCGGGCGCACTCGTCTCAATGCAGACCTGGGAATGCCAAGTGTACGAAATTCGGTGTGAGGGTGCCGAGGACACAGAGCAAGCAGGATACCAAGTTTCGAGGGCTTCCTCGAAATGGCAGCAGTGACAGAGCAAACGCCCCATGTAAGCTGGTCAGCCCACTGGTTGGCCAGGGACACTTTCGAAGAGGCTTACTTGCAGGGTTTGATGAAGGTGCCGAGAATAGTTGGTCCCACTATTCCAATGGGTCGAAGCGCCTTCGCAGACCTTCTAGGACGATCAGATGCAGAGGGGTCTCGCAGGACGACAGCAGGCTCAGGGTGCCAAACCTTCAGCGGGTCACCAGTGGTTCCTCGACTCAGCTTCTTGTTGCAGGATACTTGGCTCCTTATCCTTTGTTCATGTGGACTCAGGAGATCGACATCGTAGTGGTGTTTTCGGCCTCGTCTTATCCAAAGTTCCCTTTGCCCCAAAACGGAGAGGACCCAATGGGAGATCTGCCCACAAACACTCACTCCATACGTGGACCAATCGCGGACCACGGTAGTCCCAGGCATTCAGGACACTCCAGACTCTCTGGCACCCAGGATGTGTATTGGGAACAGACATCCAAGCCCACATCCTGGAGGCACACACACAAGACATGCAGAAGCCCACGAAAGCTTTGGGTTTCGCAGGAAAGTGCATGACCAAATAAGGACTGACCCGGGTCGGCTCGACCTGGGGAAGGTGAAGGGGCAAGATGGCCAAAGGACAGGACAAAGAACTGTGTGGCATGCCCATTTTGGAGCCAGGCCACCTATTTGTGCCAAACACGGTAAGCGCGGATAACATGGCAAAAAAGGGTTCAAAACATAAGATAAATGATAGCTGCCGCCAGTCCTGTCCGTGACACACCTGCACAGTTCATAATAAGTCCAGCGAGAGTTTCTAGGGCCTTTGGAATGACTAGAGACCCAAGGGTGCGGTAAAGTAAGTTACATTGCACTCTTGTTATATGTTGCACAAAAGCTGCAACATGAGGAAAAGACTAGGGGAAATTAAGTCTCCCAGTACTGACTGTCTAAAGGGCATGTCAGTTTCCACATAAGAAGTGAATGAAATCCCAGAGGAGTGCGGCGGAGGGCTGCGCTTCTCTGGCAAAGGTTAGATCAGGGTGTAAAACAGCAGCAAAAAGTATGGGGGTTGACACATGGAGGGAAAATTACATTAAATATGAAATCTTTTCTAACACTTGCCCTTCCCAGACTATTCTTAGAGAGACACAGCTCCTCCCTACTGATGAGGTTCAACCAGACCGAAACACGTGTCTGGGGATGCTGTTGGTACTCTTGTTCAGAGGAGAATTGCCTAGCATTTCGGTGCTGGACTGCCCCAGGGCAGGACAAAGACTGATATGTTTAGGATATTTCTTCTCTGTGAAAGATAGTGAGCTAAAGACTCTGGGTAAGTCTCTCGCAACCAGGACTAATGTCTGGCAGAGGGACTCCCAGGACCCCCCTTGTTAATCTGCATATGCAAGTAACTTTGGGTCTCACCCTAAGTTACTAGGGGAATCCAGACGTGGACCCCTTGCTCACTATTCTTAGAGAGACACAGCTCCTCCCTACTGATGAGGTTCAACCAGACCGAAACACGTGTCTGGGGATGCTGTTGGTACTCTTGTTCAGAGGAGAATTGCCTAGCATTTCGGTGCTGGACTGCCCCAGGGCAGGACAAAGACTGATATGTTTAGGATATTTCTTCTCTGTGAAAGATAGTGAGCTAAAGACTCTGGGTAAGTCTCTCGCAACCAGGACTAATGTCTGGCAGAGGGACTCCCAGGACCCCCCTTGTTAATCTGCATATGCAAGTAACTTTGGGTCTCACCCTAAGTTACTAGGGGAATCCAGACGTGGACCCCTTGCTCACTATTCTTAGAGAGACACAGCTCCTCCCTACTGATGAGGTTCAACCAGACCGAAACACGTGTCTGGGGATGCTGTTGGTACTCTTGTTCAGAGGAGAATTGCCTAGCATTTCGGTGCTGGACTGCCCCAGGGCAGGACAAAGACTGATATGTTTAGGATATTTCTTCTCTGTGAAAGATAGTGAGCTAAAGACTCTGGGTAAGTCTCTCGCAACCAGGACTAATGTCTGGCAGAGGGACTCCCAGGACCCCCCTTGTTAATCTGCATATGCAAGTAACTTTGGGTCTCACCCTAAGTTACTAGGGGAATCCAGACGTGGACCCCTTGCTCACTATTCTTAGAGAGACACAGCTCCTCCCTACTGATGAGGTTCAACCAGACCGAAACACGTGTCTGGGGATGCTGTTGGTACTCTTGTTCAGAGGAGAATTGCCTAGCATTTCGGTGCTGGACTGCCCCAGGGCAGGACAAAGACTGATATGTTTAGGATATTTCTTCTCTGTGAAAGATAGTGAGCTAAAGACTCTGGGTAAGTCTCTCGCAACCAGGACTAATGTCTGGCAGAGGGACTCCCAGGACCCCCCTTGTTAATCTGCATATGCAAGTAACTTTGGGTCTCACCCTAAGTTACTAGGGGAATCCAGACGTGGACCCCTTGCTCACTATTCTTAGAGAGACACAGCTCCTCCCTACTGATGAGGTTCAACCAGACCGAAACACGTGTCTGGGGATGCTGTTGGTACTCTTGTTCAGAGGAGAATTGCCTAGCATTTCGGTGCTGGACTGCCCCAGGGCAGGACAAAGACTGATATGTTTAGGATATTTCTTCTCTGTGAAAGATAGTGAGCTAAAGACTCTGGGTAAGTCTCTCGCAACCAGGACTAATGTCTGGCAGAGGGACTCCCAGGACCCCCCTTGTTAATCTGCATATGCAAGTAACTTTGGGTCTCACCCTAAGTTACTAGGGGAATCCAGACGTGGACCCCTTGCTCACTATTCTTAGAGAGACACAGCTCCTCCCTACTGATGAGGTTCAACCAGACCGAAACACGTGTCTGGGGATGCTGTTGGTACTCTTGTTCAGAGGAGAATTGCCTAGCATTTCGGTGCTGGACTGCCCCAGGGCAGGACAAAGACTGATATGTTTAGGATATTTCTTCTCTGTGAAAGATAGTGAGCTAAAGACTCTGGGTAAGTCTCTCGCAACCAGGACTAATGTCTGGCAGAGGGACTCCCAGGACCCCCCTTGTTAATCTGCATATGCAAGTAACTTTGGGTCTCACCCTAAGTTACTAGGGGAATCCAGACGTGGACCCCTTGCTCACTATTCTTAGAGAGACACAGCTCCTCCCTACTGATGAGGTTCAACCAGACCGAAACACGTGTCTGGGGATGCTGTTGGTACTCTTGTTCAGAGGAGAATTGCCTAGCATTTCGGTGCTGGACTGCCCCAGGGCAGGACAAAGACTGATATGTTTAGGATATTTCTTCTCTGTGAAAGATAGTGAGCTAAAGACTCTGGGTAAGTCTCTCGCAACCAGGACTAATGTCTGGCAGAGGGACTCCCAGGACCCCCCTTGTTAATCTGCATATGCAAGTAACTTTGGGTCTCACCCTAAGTTACTAGGGGAATCCAGACGTGGACCCCTTGCTCACTATTCTTAGAGAGACACAGCTCCTCCCTACTGATGAGGTTCAACCAGACCGAAACACGTGTCTGGGGATGCTGTTGGTACTCTTGTTCAGAGGAGAATTGCCTAGCATTTCGGTGCTGGACTGCCCCAGGGCAGGACAAAGACTGATATGTTTAGGATATTTCTTCTCTGTGAAAGATAGTGAGCTAAAGACTCTGGGTAAGTCTCTCGCAACCAGGACTAATGTCTGGCAGAGGGACTCCCAGGACCCCCCTTGTTAATCTGCATATGCAAGTAACTTTGGGTCTCACCCTAAGTTACTAGGGGAATCCAGACGTGGACCCCTTGCTCACTATTCTTAGAGAGACACAGCTCCTCCCTACTGATGAGGTTCAACCAGACCGAAACACGTGTCTGGGGATGCTGTTGGTACTCTTGTTCAGAGGAGAATTGCCTAGCATTTCGGTGCTGGACTGCCCCAGGGCAGGACAAAGACTGATATGTTTAGGATATTTCTTCTCTGTGAAAGATAGTGAGCTAAAGACTCTGGGTAAGTCTCTCGCAACCAGGACTAATGTCTGGCAGAGGGACTCCCAGGACCCCCCTTGTTAATCTGCATATGCAAGTAACTTTGGGTCTCACCCTAAGTTACTAGGGGAATCCAGACGTGGACCCCTTGCTCACTATTCTTAGAGAGACACAGCTCCTCCCTACTGATGAGGTTCAACCAGACCGAAACACGTGTCTGGGGATGCTGTTGGTACTCTTGTTCAGAGGAGAATTGCCTAGCATTTCGGTGCTGGACTGCCCCAGGGCAGGACAAAGACTGATATGTTTAGGATATTTCTTCTCTGTGAAAGATAGTGAGCTAAAGACTCTGGGTAAGTCTCTCGCAACCAGGACTAATGTCTGGCAGAGGGACTCCCAGGACCCCCCTTGTTAATCTGCATATGCAAGTAACTTTGGGTCTCACCCTAAGTTACTAGGGGAATCCAGACGTGGACCCCTTGCTCACTATTCTTAGAGAGACACAGCTCCTCCCTACTGATGAGGTTCAACCAGACCGAAACACGTGTCTGGGGATGCTGTTGGTACTCTTGTTCAGAGGAGAATTGCCTAGCATTTCGGTGCTGGACTGCCCCAGGGCAGGACAAAGACTGATATGTTTAGGATATTTCTTCTCTGTGAAAGATAGTGAGCTAAAGACTCTGGGTAAGTCTCTCGCAACCAGGACTAATGTCTGGCAGAGGGACTCCCAGGACCCCCCTTGTTAATCTTCCCAGACTAAGGACAGGGGGAACTAATCCACCCCTGGATGAGTTTCTTGTTCAGGTCGGTTAAACATTCTGGACAACCCATCAGCAGTGCTATGTTGGGCGCCTGGCCTATGCTCAATAGTGAAGTCAAAGCCTTGCAGACTTATGGACCACCTAAGCAACTTTGGATTCTCTCCCTTCATGTTCATTAGCCACGTTAAGGGCGTATGGTCAGTTTGCACAGTGAAGTGGGTCCCATAGAGGTAGGGCCTCAGCTTCCATAGGGCCCACACAACAGAGAAACATTCTTTCTCTACGGTGGACCATCTGAGCTCTCTGTCCTTAAGCTGGTGACTAATGAAGCCAATAGGGTGTTCCTTACCCTTCTCATCTACTTGCGATAGTACAGCGCCTATCCCAGTGTCAGAGGCATCTGTCTGCACAATAAAAGGTCTTTGGTAATCAGGGGCCCTGAGCACAGGGGCCTGGAACAAGGAGTCTTTTAAGCCATGGAAGGCCTTCTCACACTCCTCAGTCCAAGTTACCTTCTTGGGTTTATTTGGAGTAATGAGGGCAGTCAGAGGGGCAGCTATGGTGCCATAGTCTGGCATGACATTTCTGTAGTACCCAGTGAGTCTTAAGAAGGCTCTCATTGGGTCTGTGTAGTGGGGGTAGGCCAGTCTTGTACTGCTTGTACTTTACTGGGTAGAGGCTGTATCCTCCCTCCACCTACTTCATGTCCAAGGTAAACCACTGTGCCTTGTCCAATCTGGCATTTACTGGCCTTTATGGTCAAGTGGGCCTTCTGAAGAGCCTGTAACACAATCCCAAGGTGATTCACATGGTCTTCCCAGGTGGCATTGAAAACTGCTATATCATCCAGATATGCAAGACAGAATTTTGTCCAACCCATTCAGCACATGATTCACAAGCCTCTGGAATGTGGCAGGTACATTCTTCAACCCAAAAGGCATTACCTTGAACTGGTAAAGTCCCTCTGGCGTTGAGAAAGCTGTCTAGGCATGTTCTGCAAGGGCTATTTGCCAATAGCCTGCAGTGAGGTCAAACGTGCTGAGGTACTTGGAGGCACCCAAGGTATCCACCAGCTCATCTGTTCTAGGCAAGGGGTCTGTATCTATCTTGGTGACAGTTTTTAGAGCCCTGTAATCCACACAGAACCTCAATTCAGAAGTACCTGCTTTTGGAACCAAAACCACAGGGCTGGACCAAGGACTACTAGAGGGTTCAATCACCTCAAGATCCAACATTTTGTTGTCCTCTGTCTTAATGTAAGACCGTACTTTGTCTGACATTCTGTATCCCCTACTTTTGGTAGGTACACTGTCTCCTGTGTCTGTTATGTTTGCACCAAGGTGTCAAACCAGGGGACTGCGAAAACAGGGGGGATAATTGCCTAAGCAAACTTCTCACCTCGGCCTGCTGATCAGAAGTCAGGTGAGGGGCCACTCGGACACCCTCAATGGAGTTATCTGAAGGACTGCTTTGGAATAGGTCAGGAAGAGGTTCAGACTCCTCTTCCTCAACATCTGAAGCCTATAGCAATGCTGCTATTTCAACTCTTGGGATGAAAGCTTTCAGCCTTTTTACATGGAACACTTTTGGAGCCTGTCCAGGCCTTCCAAGGTCAACTAAATAGTTGACCTCACCCAGTGACTCCACCACTGTGTAAGGGCCGGACCATTTATCCTGTAAAGCCCTAGGCCGTATGGGATTCATGATCAGGACTTTCTGACCAGGTTTAAAGTTAATGAGGGAAGCCTTCTGGTCATACCAATGTTTCACCAGAGCTTGTCCTGCCTTCACAACTTATCACTAGCCAGACCTATCAAGAGTACCATCCTTTTTCTGAGCCCTAACACATAGTCTACTACGTAGGTAGTAATGGGGGCATCTCCCATCCCTCCTTGACTATGGCTAAGGGTCCCAGCACAGGGTGACCAAACAGAAGTTCAAAGGGGCTGAAGCCAACACCCCCTTGTGGCAGGGCCGTCACGAGGGGGGTTCAGGGGGGACAAACTGCTCTGGGCCTCGCACTTGTGGGGGGCCTCGCAGCCCCCTCTCCTAAGTGGAAGGCAGCACAGTCTCCCATGTCCTTTATTCACACGGGGGACTGTGCTGTCTGCTCTCTGCCACTGGAATGATTTTGCTGTTTGTTGCGAAGCCGTTTGGCTCTGCAACAAATAGCAAAATAATGGGAGACAGCAGGGCTCAGAAATGAGCTCTGCTGCCTCCCGTCATTCAGCTGACAACGTGGACATGCTGAATGCCAAGAGAGGACTCCTCTCCTGTCAGTCAGTGTGTTCACGTTGCTCAGCGTGACCACGCTGACTGATGGGAGAGGAGTTCTCTCCTGCCAGTCAGTGTGTTCACGTTGCTCATCATGACCACGCTGACAGGAGAGGGGTTCTCTCTTTTCAGTCAGTGTGTTCACATTGCTCAGCGTGACCATGCTGACTGATGCGAGAGGAGCTCTTTCTTGTCAGTCATTGTGTTCATGTTGCTCAGCATGACCACGCTGACTGACAGGAGAGGCCGCCTCTCCTGTCAGTCAGTGTGTTCACGTTGCTCAGCATTACCACGCTGACTGATGGGAGAGGAGTTCTCTCTTGTCAGTCAGTGTTATCACGTTGTTTGCGTGATCACGCTGACTGATGGGAGAGGAGTTCTCACTTGTCAGTCAGTGTGTTCACGTTGCTGAGCATGACCACGCTGACTGACAGGAGATGAGTTCTCTCTTGTCAGTCAGTGTATTCACGTTGCTCAGCATTACCACTCTGACTGATAGGAGAGGAGTTCTCTCTTGTCAGTCAGTGTATTCACGTTGCTCAGCATGACCACGCTGACTGATAGGAGAGGACTCCTCTCCTGTCAGTCAGTGTGTTCATGTTGTCAGCATGATCACGCTGACTGATGAGAGAGGAGTTCTCTCTTGTCAGGCAGCATGTCTACGTGTCGGCTTCGTGGATGCTTTTTAAGGGTGCATTGAGGTAAGGTAAGTGTTTTTTTATTTTAAATTAAAAGTGTATATGTGTATTTAAATTAAATGAGTATGTATATATGTTTGTATGAATGTATGCGTGCAGGTTGGTGTTTGTGTCAATGCTGTGTTTGGTTTTATGTATACATGCATGTATGGAGTTGTGTACCTGGTGGATGAATGCATGGGTGAAAGTGTTTTTTGTGAGTGTGTTTTCAGCACCGCCCCTAAATGTAGCCGCCCTGGGGGCCACTTCATTAAGGGGTGGGTCCTTGTCTGGGGCACCTAATATCTTTCCACATTTCGAATGAGACTATTCTGGTGAAGCGTCAATGTTAAAAGCAGCTACCTCTTGCCTTCATTTCTGAAACGTCACACTTAAGGACTGCTGTGAGAATGAAATGTCTCATGTTACCACTTCCCTTTTAATCACTCCCCTAGCATGCAAGTGCTAACCCCACATCACGATTTCAATTACCTAAAAATGTATGCATATGAATGCAGGTGCTAACAGTGAAATGACTTCTCATGGCCATGCTAATCCCTATGGCAATTCTCACCCAGTTCCTACCCTCCCCACCCAAACACCTCTTCGCTGGAACTCTTTAAACATGCCTTGCCATCACACTTTGCCCTCAATGTGCCAGCAAGTGTTTCCTCAAAGGAGTGTTCTGAGAGTTGATGACTTCATTGGAGTTGTAAACACGGAACTGGTGTAATGGTGTAATATTAAATGTCTTAATCAGGTCTGCCTTTGGCCACTCAATTTAAAAACACCCTGCATGTCTTTCGCTGAAGTTCTTTTAAAAATAAGCATTGGTGAAGCCAACAGTTTTGGATTGCTTATAAGTATTTGGTATTTACCAGGCACTGCTATTAGCTGCTCAGGTACTCAAACCATTTTGCACTGGCACTATCAATGGCCAGCTAATACCAATACAGAAGTGTCTTTCCCATGCCTACACGAATGCCCAAACTGTTAGCATTGCCAGTGCTCTTTTTGCTTTACCCTTCATGCACAGGACTATGCATCAAGGTTAAAGCAAACATACTATTTGGCTAAATTAGCCAGTAATAACACTTATTGTACATAGTCAGCCTGGATATACTTTCTATGGTATGGCATTTTTACTAGCTCGGAGTCCGTACATGGTAATAATGGCCTATATTGATACAGCCTGCATCGACATAATTAGAACAACCAGCATGAATATATTTTTATACTAGCATATCTCACGTGGAAAGGCGGCATGAAATGTATTGGAAAATATTCCTATGCACAATTTGTGATTTTCTACTATTGGGAATTTCCATGTGCTTGCATACAAAACCAATTGCAAACTGTATGGATTTCTACCCAATTTTGTAAAGAAAGTGCTGTAAAATGCATCTTTTAACCCAATGCTTCAAACATTTTCTTCAGACTGAGAACCCCCCTCAAGCAACACTTGTTTGGTTTGGACTCCCTCACCGTGCTCTGTTGATCCTGCCCAATTGGCACAAACATTTAAGCCTCTTAATTTCAGAAATGTACCAGACTCCACTGTACATCATTTGTCACTGTGTATGATGTGTGTTTTAATGCGCACACAGGGGCAGGGTGCTCCTTAATGATATGATATGGCATTTATAACGTGCCTGTACACAAGTGTTTCTAGGCGCGACAAGGTAAGGAGGGAGAAACAAAAGAGTAGGACAAAACACAGATCTACTAGGCCTTGTGTCATTCAGATCGCGCAAGAGCGGGGAAGGGGGGAGAGGAGAAGTGCCGAGGGTGGGATAGAAGGCAGAAGTGCAGAAACAAAGGAGAAACAAGTGTACAGCCAACGGGTGGCAAGTGTGGGTAGTCATAAGTGCAGCCAAAGGGTGGAAAATAAGAGCAAGAGCAGGGACTGTAGGGTTACAGATACAGACCACAAGTGCAGGGGAGCCAAGAGGCAGAGCTGGATTGCAACAGGGCAGGCAGGGAACTGAGCCCGAATTCTGAGCTTGACCAGGTGACCAGTGCATGGATCAGGTAGGTGATCAGCAAGGGAGAGGAAGAGAGAAGGCAGAAGCAAAGAGACAGGTCTTGAGGTGCTTGCGGAGCCGGAGATGGTTCTGCTCAAGTTTCAGCGAGGCAGGGGGGCTGTTTCCAGAGGGAGGCCCCAGCTGAAGAAAGAGATCTGCCCTCAACTCTTTGCTTGGAAAAGTGACTGACCCTCAGAGAATTGGAGGTGGCGCAGTGGAGAGCTCATGCCATCTTATATATATTTACTCATATGATAGAAAAGTTAGTCTGGCATGAACTTTTCTTCAGTAGAGAAATCTAACTTTGCTGTAGTTGATTTGGAGTTGTAGTAATAAACCATATTTGGGATCCTGCACACAAACTCAAGGGGAGATTTCTCGAGTCTCCTGTTTGCGGATGTGCCGCCGCAGGCAGAGTGCAAAAAATTGTAAGGGGGCATCACCAAATGTTTTGTCCCGGGCCTCACCACATCTTCTGACAGCCCTGTCTTGTGGTACCGCTCTGTAGGCAAACAGTAAGCATGGTAAAAGAAGATCCCATTTTCTTCTTTGAGGTTCTTCCAGAGGCCCAATCATACTTTTCAAGGTCCTGTTAAACCGTTCCACCAGACCATTGGTCTGGGGGTGGTATACGGAAGAAAACCTATTCCACATTCCTTCCACATAGCCTGCATATACTTTGACATAAAGTTGCTGCTTCAGTCAGACACAACTTCTTTAGGGAAGACAAGCCTAGTAAAGATGCCAAGTAAAGCTTTTGCAACTAACTTGGCAGTCACAGTTTTCAATGGGATGGTCTCAGGATACCTGGTGGCATGGTCGACCAGCACCAAGATAAACCTATTGCCTGAGGATGTTTGGGGGTCAAGGGGACCAACAATGTCGATCCCTACCCTCTCAAACGGTACCCCCACAACTGGGAGTGGTACCAATGTGTCATGATGCCTACCCCCGGGGAACCAGACCAGGTCCAGCAAACCCGGAAGCAGGCATCAAGTAGTTTTGAGCAAGCCCAAAAGCCCCTGTTAGGGGCTGTTTGGGTGCGGTCCTGGCGCCCACGGCGCCAGGCTCATATGGAGAGTCAGTCCTGGCGCCATAGGCGCCAGGCGCATAGAATAAACTTACCTGATGCAGACCATGCTGCAAGCTTACCTGGTGCAGACCATGCTGCAGAGCTCCAAGCCAAATGAGGCTTGGAAGGGACTATTTTACCTAGGGACTATTTTTTACTCGGGTGGGGCTGGGGAAGAATACTCACCTGGGACTACTTTGGAGGCTATTTAAACCACGCCCGAAGAGCAGCACACGCTTCGCGTTATTCTGCATCCAGCAGCGCAACGCTCACCGTGTCTGTAAGCCTGCATCCAGTCTTCTGCCACGCCCGCCTCGAGTCTGCAGCTCCTAGAAAAAGGGAGGAACAGAAGGAGAAAGGTTAGAATAAGAGCAAACCTTCGATCCTTACCTGGATTCCGGATGCACTACACCTTCGAACTGGAAGAAAGAAGCATTTACGCGCGCCGCCTCGCCTGCTGCAGCGCCGCGCTGAACTCACCGGCCCTCGCAGCATCCTCATGATCCACCGCATCCATCTGCACGTTCCGCCGCATTCTGGCACCTAAGGGGAACACAAGAACAGCAAAGGTGAGCCAAGGAAATAAATAGAGGCAATAGTAACTACCCCCATAGACTTACTTGATTACCGCCGGGGGTACTATTCCTCTTCACGGGTCGGCGCAGTCTCCATTGCATCCTCGCCGCACCCCGGCCCCTAAGGGGGACAAAAGGACGACAAGGTGAGACAACGGGACAATAAGGGGAACTCTTCTCACCGCAATAGACTTACCTGATTTTACCGCCGGAGGCATAATTCCTCGAACTTCATATTTTCTCGCCACACCTGAGTAAGGGAACATGCAGCTTACATTCTGGCCTTATTTCATTGAACTGTGTAGGATAAGCCAAATCCTTACCTGAACTTTGTCAGCTACCACGAGGAACTCTTCGCTGGGGTCAAGCTGCAAACTGCAAGGAATCGGACAAGAGTGAAAGTCAGACATGTGAACTCTTACAAACTACATATTTTTTGGAGTCATTATTGTTCTGGAACTTACCAATTCCTTCGAGCCAGTGAAGCAACTGGTTATCAATGCGCCCCTGCGTTCAATTCAGGATGGAGAGCTCATCTTTTTAAACCATCAGGTGAGACTATAGGAGGGGACATCAAAGGTGATCTGTGGGGAGAACAGCGGGGGTGGGGGGAATTTACAGTCGACTCCATGGGTGGTTATTTCCCTTTCTCCATTTGCAGAAGGATATTCCTACGGGCCAAGCAAACGAAGCTAGGTGGGCCAGTCCAGTCCGTCATCTCGGCCCTACGCGTCACATTGGTGGAGACCGCAGCTGTCCAGTTCAGATTGACGCTTCTGTGGGAGCCAGGTGAGCGTAACACAATGGAGCTTGGATTGTTGAACCACTCTTACCAGATAACTGGCAGGAGGCACAACTCCTGCAGTAACTTTCTACTTGCACCCCCATCTTGGGCCAGTAGAAGTGCATGGATAACCTGTGCTTGGTCCTTTTAATACCAAGGTGACCAGCAAGGGGCACTTCATGCACCAGCTGCAGGAAAAAGGGTCTTACAGCTAGGGGTACCACCAACCTCCTATGGTCTTCTTCTGTAGACGCTGTAGACTCACTATACAGGAGCCCACATTCCCAATAAATCTGGTGCTTCCCAGGAGGTTCACCCTCAAGTTGGGAGCAGGCCTGTCTCCTTAGGCCTTACAGAGATGGGCACTCACGTTGGCCTTTACTGTATTCTTCCCTGTCAGGACCTACTTCTACTAACAAATCGTTTAGTTCAGGATGGTCATTGGGGTCAAATACTTCAGGCATCACCACCTCCTTGTCGGGTCCGGGTGATTGACCAACTACCTCCACCTCAGTGGTAGGCGAGTTAGGGGGAATATTCTCTTTCCCTCTTTTCGTTTTTGTTGACTCCTTTAGCCTTGGGTTTCCCCTTTTGCTGGGGCAGGGCATTGGTCTTGGCCAGTGCTGCCCTCGTTTGAGACCTTGTGCAGGGTCTGACAGCAGCATCTCCCACAAGCCCTAAAGCTCTGAGATCATTGCCCAACAAGACCTTTCCTGGAACACTCCTCTGAATGCTCACTGGAATCCTGACTGCTGTAACATTGATAGTAAGATTTACAGGTATTACTGGGAACATGATAGGTGGGCCGTCAGCCAACTTAGTGGGCATCAGAGTAGCTCTGGCAACTTCCTCTGGTTCTACCAAGGTAGAATCCACTACAGTTCGACTGCACCCACTCTCCTTAAGAGCTGGAATATCTACTCCATTGATCAGCACACTGTCCTTAAAGTAGTGCTTGGTGTTATCTGGAATCCTATCTTCTCCATTGATCAGCACACTGTCCTTAAAGTAGTGCTTGGTGTTATCTGGAATCCTAGCATAAGCCTCTGAGACTTTAGCCTCCCAGGAACCGAGGGAAACTAAAACTACCTCAGCTTCTCTCCCACTGGGGAAGGAGTCTGAGGAAAAGGATGCTCCGGTAATCTCTTCTTCCTCGTAGGAGGAGAAGGCCAGATTAGCAGAGTGGACCCCCAAGGTTTTGACCTTACATCCGGGATCCCCCTTCACATGGTCAGTTGCTCCACAAGCAAAACAAGATCCATTGGGTCTGTTCACATAGAGAGGTTTAATCTAACCAGAGTTTGGTTTCGGAGGCTGACCTCCACTACCCTGTGAGTTCTCGTGTGTCTTAACCTTATTTTTCTTTTTGTGGCCCTTTTGGGAAGAAGATTTATCAGTTTCCCCACCCTCCTTATCTTTGGACTTTTTCCCTTCCTCCTGCTTGCCAGGATGAGTCTTGCCTTTATGGGACACTCGATGTGACACCCATAAATCTGCTGCAATGGCCAGCTTCTTCGGATCTATCTCCTTGGAATCGGCCAAATGCTGCTTAAGCTCAGGGGAAGAAGATGCAAAAATATGTTCCAGCATGACAAGACTTATCATACCTTCAAAGGTAGAAACCTTATAAACTTCGACCCAGCCAGTCAAGTTTTTTAAGGATTCAGTTACATAAGATACCCAAGTACCACCTCCTTTTTTCTTATACTCTCTGAATTTTTTTAAGTATTGGGCAGGCGTCTTTCCAAACTTTAAGATGAGAGTTTGCTTCAACATAGCAAAATCTGCTCTCTCAGCTTTCGACATTTCCATAATGGCACTGCAGCCAGAAAGGGGTAGTCTGCTAAGTAACCAGGCCATTTTTTCAGCATTGTCAACTTGTTGAACTTCACATGCATACTCAAATGTATTCAGCCAGTCCATAATGTCATTCTTTTTCTCATACACACTGAGCAGATCTTTTGGAAACCTTGGATGAGAAGAGGCCCCAGACCCATGTCCAGGACCCTTGGATCCATTGGCAACTTGCAGCTTGGCCATTTCCAACTGGTGATTCCTGTCTTTTTGTTTTTCTGCCTGCTCTATCTTTAGTTTGGCCATGTTGAACTCAAGCTCCTTCTGCCTAAACAGCAGCTCTTGCCTCTTGAATTCAAGTATGGCCTCCCCATCAGCAGTGGCAGAGGAAACATTCAACATCTCATCCTCCCTGTCCTCATGGTCGCTGTGGATCAGTGCAGAGGTAGAACCATCAGTTCTGCCAGTGAGAGCAGCCCGACCTCCTTCTGCACTGTTCTCGGAAGCTATAGCTGTAAAATGAGGTTCTTGGCAGTCCATGATTCTCTGGATCATTCCTACTTTTGTGCCTTGCAAGGAACACCTCTCTCAGCACATATCTTTCTCAATGTGTCGGATTTTGAAGCATTTAAAGTTAACAAGGTAGTTGTTTCCATACTCTTAGATAGGACTAAGGCCTTTAAAAAGTTATACTATGACAATTCACTATATGTCCTGGTAGGAATAACTCAAACTGCCTTCCCTCGTGCGCAACACTGCATTCCTTCAGTCCTATCCCACCGCTGTACTCCAATTTGTTAAGATGGATTTCTGAACTCTGACCTGGAGGGGCAGAGGTTCAGAAGGCCAGCCTAGTTTCTTGGAACAGGGTAACCTCTGGACAAGACAGACCAATCAGGGTAGCGATGGCGGCGATCAAGACTAAGTCTCAAGAGGGGTGAGGGTGACTGAAAGACCTCAATGAGCACACAAAGCAAGGACACTTACAAACTACCCCAGACAGGTGTTATATTAAAAATATAGACACATTAAGTACAAGGCCTTTGTAACATCAACCATAGCAAAGAATCGCAATAATACTGAAGTAAACCAACACCTCACAATCAATACAATATATATTCAAGACCGAGGGGTCTTAGGAGTTAAACGCACAAAATATGTAGACCACCTAAATGGGGAGGAAAACAGGCAGTGCAAGTAATCATTAGACCTAGTTCGACATCAGAAATACACCTAACTAAGAGGCAGTCCAAGAACTAAGAAGAGAGGAGCCTTATGCTCAAGAGTACATGCACACGCTTGTGCCAATGGACAAAATAGGGTCTCTTCAAGGGTCTCTGACAGTTCAGGAAGGTGGATTAGGCGAAGAAGAACAAGTCCCCACTACTCAAGCAAGACCTCCACTTGCAGGAAGGGGCAGGGTGAGAGTGCAGGATGGAGCCGATATTTCGCAACAGCGGTAGAAAAGAAATGGGTTCCTGCGCTAGGGGCCACCGTTTGGGGTATGGACTACTCATCGGTCCCCGACGCAGGCAGACCCAGACTTCGCCAGTTCAGTTCACTTTGCTAGCAGGTTCAGGTGCGACAAGCTGGACGTCTCGCCACCGTGTAGTTTCCGCGGTAGCAGGTTTCAGGGTCAAGGGGGTCACAAGTGCAGCGAACTTGCACAGGTCGTTGCCGTAGCAGGGCAACACGGTAACCACCTTTACTCCGGTCTGGGCGCACTCGTCTCACTTCAGACCTGGGAATGCCAAGTGTACGAAATTCGGTGTGAGGGTGCCGGGGAGACAGAGCAAGCAGGATACCAAGTTTCGAGGGCTTCCTCAAAACGGCGGTAGTGACAGAGCAAACGTCCCGTGTAAGCTGGTCAGCCCACTGGTTGGCCCAGGGACACTTCCAAAGAGGCTTACTTGCAGGGTTTGATGAAGGTGCCGAGAATAGTTGGTCCCACTATTCCAATGGGTCGAAGCGCCTTCGCAGACCTTCTAGGACGATAAGATGAAGAGGGGTCTCGCAGGGTGACAGCGGGCTCATGGAGCCAAACCTTCCAGCGGGTCACCAGCAGTTCCTCGACTCGGCTTCTTGTTGCAGGATACTTGGCTCCTTATCCTTTGTTCGTGTGAACTCAGGAGATCGGCATGGTAGTGGTGTTTTCGGCCTCCTCTTATCCAAAGTTCCCTTCACGCCAAAATGGAGAGGAGATCTGCTCACAAACACTCACTCCATACCTGGACCAATCACGGACCACGGTGGTCCCAGGCATTCAGGACACTCCAGACTCTCTGGGAACAGACATCCCAGCCCACATCCTGGAGGCACACACACAAGGCATGCAGAAGCCCGTGAAATCTTTGGGTTTCGCGGGAAAGTGCATGACCAAATAAGGACTGACCCGGGTCAGCTCGACCTGGGGAAGGTGAAGGGGCAAGATGGCCGAAGGACAGGACAAAGAACAGCGTGGCATGGCCATTTTGGAGCCTGGCCATCTATTCGTGCCAAATGCGGTAAGCGCGGATAACATGGCAAAAAAGGGTTCAAAACATAAGATAAACGATAGCTGCCACCAGTCCTGTCCATGACACACCTGCACAGTTCATAATAAGTCCAGCAAGAGTTACTATGGCCTTTGGAATGACTAGAGACCCAAGGGTGCGGTAAAGTAAGTTACATTGCACTCTTGTTACATGTTGCACAAAAGCTGCATGTAACGCTCACCTGATTCCCACGGAGCGCAGGTCTGGCTTCGAGTGCTGATGCTTCTTCAATGGTGAAGCGCAGGACTCTGAAGATGGACAGGAAGGGCCCCTCTACTCTGGCTTCTCTGGCTCGCAGGAATATTCCCCTGTGCGTGAAAAGGGAGTATTACCTACTGACTGAGTTATGCTCAAGCCTCCCACTCTCTTCCAACCCTCCACGATACCCTTCCACGATTCCCCGTGAAGTCTCACCTTAGGGTCAGGAAGGATGAGCTCTCCATCCTACTTCTGATGCAGGGGCACGTTGAAACCCAGTTACTTCACTGGATTGAGGATTGATGGGAGTTCAGGTAAGCTTGACTATTCAGGTAAGGCTCTGTAAAAGTTCTGTTGCAAGTTCAAAAGTCCAAGCTTAATAATAATGTTCATTGTCTTTTTCCCCTTAGGGGCCGGGGTTCGGAATGCCGGAGATATGGCGCCGACCCGAAGTGAAACGTGCAGTTCCAGTAAATGACAGGTAAGTTCTGGATGAGCGCTCGGGTAATGTCTTTGCATTCGCTCATTCAATGTCTTTGTCTTTTTTCCCCATAGGGGCCGGGGTCCGGAAAATGCCTGGAAGCGGCAAGACCCGAAATGAAATGGGAATGACCCAACAGGTGAGTCTTAGAAGGAAACTGAGCTTTTCCTATTCCCTTCCTTCTCTCACCTTGTGTTCTTGTCTTTTTCTCTCTAGGCTCTGGGAAGTGGCTGCGGATCCGGATGATCGCTGCTGAAGATGGTGGCATCCAAGATAAGTGAGTGAAATGCAGCGCTGCAGCGATCGTAGCGAAATGCTTTTAAAAATGATGTCTTCCTTTTCAGGATCGTCGGTGTGATGTCTCCGTGGTGCTGATTTAGCAGGTAAGGTCTTTTGTCTCCCTTTGCAGGTGACCCAGGATACTGACAGGCGTGGCTGAGGTCCAGATGCAGGAGCCGACACGGTGAGCGTCCAGCTGCGAGGAGCAGAACAACGCGAAGCGTGAGTTGCTGATCGGGTGTGGTTTAAATAGCTTTGGAAGAAGTTCCAAGTGTGTATCCTTCCACCGATCAGGTATGTATCTTTCCCCGACCACACCCGGGTGGAAAGTAGTCCCACAGGTAAAGTAGTTCCAATCAGGCCTCAAGAGGGCCTGGATGTGGCAGCATGGTCTGCATCAGGTAAGTGCACATTAAAACACTTGAACACATGTCTAGCTTTATGAGCCTGGCGCCTAAGGCGCCAGGACAGAGGTCCAACATGAGCCTGGCGCCTAAGGCGCTAGGACTGCGTCCAAAGGGCCCCAGCTTGGGCCCGCTGGCACTCCCCTGGGGGAAATGATGCCTGCCTCTGGGGTTGCTGGGTCGGACCTGGCTCCTTGGAGGTAGGCATCATGACACTGCAACATGAGGAAAGGACTAGGGGAAACAAAGTCTCCCAGTACTGACTGTCTTAAGGGCATGTCAGTTTTCCCATAAAAAGTGAGCGAAAGCCCAGAGGAGTGCGGCGGAGGGCTGCGCTTCTCTGGCAAAGGTTAGATCAGGGTGTAAAACAGCAGTAAAAAGTTTGGGGGTTGACACATGGAGGGAAAATTACATTCAAATATGAAATCTTTCCTAACAGGGCCGAATTGCCAAACTACGGCTGCCCATCGTAATACCCACTGGAAGCAAGTTGCAGATGATGTGAGTGCATTCCACCATGAGGTGCGCACAGCGCAAGAGTGCAAAAAGCATGGGAATTACCTCAAACGCAGCGCTAAGGCAAAGCGTGCCTCTAATTACAACATGACTCTGGTGACTCGCGGTGAGCCACCATCTGAGGAGGAAGACCTCACTCCGCATGAGGTACTCGTTGCAGAGTTCATACCAACAGAATTGGTCGAAGGAGTGTGAGAGATGCCGGACTTTGATGCCCCGTCCAGTGAGTGTTGCTGTCTGTTGGTCGACGGTGTTTTTTGCTTGTGTGATGTGTTGTGCTTGACTGCCACAGCATGTCATGTGTACATGGTTCTCATGTGCAAGT
This sequence comes from Ambystoma mexicanum, assembly GCF_040938575.1. NCBI lineage: Eukaryota > Metazoa > Chordata > Amphibia > Caudata > Ambystomatidae > Ambystoma > Ambystoma mexicanum. The sequence continues at coordinate 476,918,985 of NC_090935.1, read as the reverse complement.
AATGCAATGCTTCTATGATACGTGCCTGCTGTGCAGGATAGTGGACATGTGGAGCAGACGGGGACTGTCCTCACCACCACACTTGCCCCCTAATCACATGCTAGTCACCCAGCTGCCCCTACAGTCCATGTTCCATCTCAATGGCCCTTCTGCATGTAGCCTGGGGTGTGTTTCCTCTCAGCACTGGGACTATGTCATTGCATGACTGACGTGCATGTGTCCTCTGCATGCATGCGGGTAATCCACGTAGGAATGCACCTCCACCAACCCTGCACCCCAATTTCAACATTGCAAAGGGGTGCATCACGTTGGCGGACTGCAATGGCCTGTTCAAGACTCCTGTGTACATGCAAACTTCCACCAGCCAACCTGCCAGACACTTGCAGTGGTGTACATCCTCTGCACTTCATGCAGGTTGTCTCACTTGGACTGTGCAGATGGCAGATGCTCCGCTGGGACATGAGTTCCCATTCATTCTCTCTGTGTATTCCATGCATGCCCCTATGTGTCCTTGACTGGATGATCATTCTAGTACGTGTCCAGGATGACCTACATTTCTTTGCTTTTGATCATCCATTCCATGCCCACTCTCGCTCAGACCTGCACCACACACATGTTTAGGGTATCACACTCTGTGCAGGGCACAGGCACCCCCCGTTTCAGGCACACTGACTCTGTTCAACTGATGTAGGGGCTTCTGCACACATGGCTGTACTACTGAGGGATTATCATATGGCCTGCTTTCTGTCCCATCATCATCTGCTGTGTTGTCAGTTGACTCAGATGATGCAATTGATGCTAGCCAGCACTGACTGCCAATGCACAGGTCTCTGGTCGCCCTTTCGCTGCCATGCAATGCATCCCTAAATTTTCACTTAGTGGGGGGGTTTGCTTGTAGCCAAGCAACACATTGCATGCACATTGCACGTGATGCCTGGACTTGCCCTTGCACTGCCTTCAAGTCAAATGATACACATCATGATGTACTTGTTCATGTAGATAGTGGATAACGTACACATTTCCTGCACTGTATCAACCCACTTCTGAGCCGTGTTACACCGTTCTACATGCCTAGTCCCTGATGCTATGTCAAAGTCACCTTGCATGCATTCCAGGTTCACATTTGTGTGTGACATGTGTGCTTCATGTGTTGTCAGTCTGTGTGATGTCTATGTGTGTGTGTGTGTGTTATGTGCTTCTGACATGTGTACTAATGTACATTTTCTCCACTTTCCAGATGATGACGCAATGGAGCCAGAGGAGGTGTTGTCATGTCAGACACAGGTTTGCTATCACACCAGCAACCCGGCACAAGTGGGGGTCGTGGGGTGGTATGCCACGAAAACCCACATGTGTTACAGACCATCTTGTCTGTGGATGGCAATGAGTCAAGCCCGGACGATCACTCTGACGACAATGTCGAGTTGGATGTGCATCGGGTCCATTAGTCTGGGATAAGTGATTCTGATGTGGATGCTCCTCTGTCCGCGACACCTGCACTGAGGGGCCAGACGGTGGTGGGACCTCCACCTGTGGTGGATCGGGATGCAGGGGCACCCTCCACACCAGTCGCTGATGTGCCTGGGACATCACATTGACGGGGGAATGCAGTCCTGCAGCCGCGGGTGGTGCCAACCTGACAAGGACGGCCGGTCCTTGGAACCCGCAGGTGTCAAGCCGAGCAACGCGGTGGCCGCGCGCCACCAAGGTATACTGAGTGGGAGCAAGACATGACTGCCAATTCAGAATGCCAGGGGCAGCAATTGAAAACATCGCTGTGAACATGGAGCGTGTGGCCCAATCCGTGCTGCCCCCTGCTAGGCAGATGCTTCTCCAGCAGAGGGAAGCACAATCCGCTCGCTCAGGCTGGCATGGTGGCCTCAGACAGGACACGCCAGGCTGAAATGTTGTCTTTGCGTCAAGCAATTGCTGCTCACGCAGAGGCACACATGCAGGCCTTGAGGGCTGAGTATGAATCCCTTAGATCCACTCTGGGTGTCCTCTTGATGTCCCAGAGGAAGCGGTCACAGGAGAGGTTTACGCAGCTTGAGTGTACCATCTTGGCTGAGCTACGTGTTTGCCGGGAGGTGCATCAGTTGTCCAGCCAGGCCACGCAGGAAGAACTCGGTGTTACAAGTGCTACCTTGCAAGAGGAAGCACGCCTATCACGAGAGGTTCTGCATGCTGACCTATGTGTCATCGCTGCACAGAACCAGGCTCATCTGTCCAGCAGACTTGCTGTCGACGAGGGGAAAGCTGCGCCTAGGCATGGTCAGGCTCCTGTACCACGTCTACCTTTTCAGGAAGAGGCTGACTCGGACGACAAGATATCTCCCACACAGGTCGGGCTGTGCAGGCGTTGAGCCCATGGAGTTTTTTTTTTTGACTCAACATCATTGCATGTGGGTGTTGAGCTGCACCCTGTAGCTCCCTCCTCCTGGGGGCCACCCCCCAGGGGTCGTATGTGGCCATTTTTCATTTTTCATTTTAGTTTAGTTAGTTAACATTGTTTTCTGATAGTTAGTTTAATTAGGCAATGTAGGTTTTTCATAGTTAGTTTAATTAGTTAATATAGTTTAAAATTGCTTGTCTAGTGTGCATTCATGTGACGGTGTGGTGCTTTGTGGCTTTTGAAAGCATCCACTGTCTGTTCCAGGTGGGCCCTTCAAGCTTGTCTTGTGTATGTCTTTGCAGCTTGGGGTCCTGACTCACATGTGCCACTCTTGCTTCCCTTATCCATGGGCTTGCAAGGATGGCTCAGTGTTACAGTCATTTACACAAGGGCTTTGGACTGTCATATCTGTGGCCTGTCTGCTACTGTCCTACTTGTGTTAACACCCCTAGTGGGGATTGTGGGGGTTTTATCCACAGCATGTCTGCATTAAATTTGGGTGGGTTCATGATTGATGTGTCCATTTATTGATATACATTGTGCTATATGTTTATTTTCTTTCCTGTACATGTGCTTGATGCACTTCATGCTGTAGACAGTGGCCGGCACCCTTTGCCTGTCAAAGTCACACTGATGGTGGGAGGAATTCTGATGTAGGTGTCTGACATGGCCCAGTCACAACCAGCATGAAGAACACACAGGGAAGTTTCCTGCGTTAATGATATGTTTTGTGCCCTTTCTGCAGGAGACTGAGCCTCCAGACCACCTTTACCAGCAGACATGGGCCATTGTACGACATACAGCTGGCCACGTTCGGTGGGGCAGACATGCAAATGTGTGCACAAGCAGTGCCACAGGGTTTGTACTCAGATGTCCAAAAGAAGCAGACGTGTTTCCAGGAGCTCCAGGCAAGGTGAGCAGCACAAGGGGGCCACACCGCAGCCAAGCTTCCACCAGGCCACTTGCACATGCATGCTAAGTGGCGCCACTGATGGGGAGCTTGAACAGATATTGTTGCTGAAGCGCACAGTACAGCTAAAATGCATTGGGGGACAAATGGCAAGTTGCTTACCAAGTTGTCCGGGGCACACGCAGGGGCTGTCGCACATATCCTCTGGTCCACCCTGCTCCATAGAAGCAGAGTCATTAGCGCAGTAGCGTTCCTAGCCAGAAAATGAAGCAGCACACAGGGACACCCAGTGAGGCACAGACTTGTGTGCAGTGCATATCATTTATATGTGCAAATTGACACGTACACTACCTATTTTAATCTGCGGATGCTAGAACACAACTTGTAGTGAAGTCGCACCTCCTGTACGCGTCTAGATGCTCACCCAGGGACCATTGTATGATGTGTGATTGTTGCCGCATTGGTCTTCCATTTGCTGCGCGCCCACGTGCGCCTGCTTTACTGCATTGACAGTGTATGGACCATCACGGGGGCAAGCTAACATATGGGTACAAAGCAGCAGACAAGAGTTTTTGTTTGTGGAGGAGTCACTTACTTTGGGGCATTTATGGTGTTGCGTGTGTGTGTTGTAGGAACACACAGATTAGTAACTCACACTCTCTTTGCAGCATTGAACTGCTCCTGTTACCGGCCCTGAGAGTGTGCAGGCAGGAGGCCAGCACTCACCCCAGAAATAAGTCTCCCTTTGGCTTGCATTTGACTCATTTGGTACAATGTGCATGATGAACATGTTTTGTCTGATTGAGTATGTGTTATTGTGATTAATTGTTTTTTGTATTTTCCCTACTTTTCCTTGACAATCCTACTCCCCTCTCCTGCCCCTCTTTCCGGTTATCCTGAATACCAATGCCTGTCCAAACTACATATCCCTGACCCTCCTTCCCCACCGGGGTCTCAGAGGCCTGTGTAAGTTTGACCTTGCAGGCGCCCAGACCATGGAGGGGGTGGTTGGTTCGTGCCACTCCTGCGCCTGGACACCGGAGCTGTGACGCTACCCATCAGTTGGTGCATCATCATTGTATATTTTGTACCGAACATGGTACCCATCCTGTTGTGGCATTTTTGAACTGTGCTACCATGGTTGTTGTATCATTGTGCTTGGACATGTGCTTGGGCATTTTCTGCTACTTCAAGTCATCTACTGGAGACTCTTCCAGGGTTTGTGGTTGCCTACGGGCTTTTTCCATGGTTTGTGGGTTTGGCTCCTTGGAGCTCTCTGCAATTTGTTTTTTTTTGCCAGTCAAGGTTGCCTCTGAGGGGGCTGGACCCTATTTACACACGAGGTGGAACATGTAGACCAAGGGGTAGGGTGATGCTGTGGCCAGGTATACTTGAAGGAAGAAGGCTACATACCCGAGACACAGTTGTTCAGTAGGTCATGGTTATGTGTGAAGGAGGGAGGGCCTTTTGTTGTTGGACAGTTGGCTTCGGCTGCAGTGTTTTGGGCACTCTGACATTGTAATTGTGGGGTACTATGTATGATGCTGGGGTGTACACATGGGCAATGTTCACATGTGATGTGTACAGGACACTGAGGGTCACTTGATTTCACATGCATGTATTGAGTGCATGTCCCTACTGACACACACAGTTGCACAATGATCCACCACATCGACAACCACCCTTACATGGCCACAGGTGCACACAGATTGACTTCTGGGCCCGCTGTGTCCCTGCAGAACATGATCTATGACCATTTGGGGATCCTGTACATGGATCAATTAGTTATTTTTTTTAATTAGTCCTTTTCATGTGATGCTCAATGTGTATCTCCAACACAATGGCTGCTCACTGTGCTGTGTACTGAGCAGTGTGTTGCAGGAGACACACACAGCACACGGGTTCGGGAGTAGGGATTTTGCCTTGCCCAATGTGCATGTGAACAGGCATTCAGTGTTTTGTTCATGCTATGACTGGTGGAATGCATTTTTGTATGACTTGGTATGTGTGGGAGGTTGTTGGTCAGTCATTTCATGTGATTTCATTTATCACATGTCACTTCGGATCTTATTGGTCATGTGTTGGCCTTTTGGTATTGCTTGCCATGTCATGGTGTGGCAGACAAGGGTGATGGGGGTTGGGAGGGTTTGGGTGACATACTAGGGATTGTCATGAGCTGTTTTGCGGGGGTGTCTGATACACACCTTGCAAGTGTTCCTTTTGGTCACACAGGATTGGTTAGGTTTAAGTAGCTAGGGATGCACACAATGTAGCACTTCCACTTTTGACATGACACTTTTCACGCGTTGTTCCCCATTCTGCTTGTCACGCCCCGTGTCCCGCCCCCTTTTTGGTGTGTGCGCCAACATTGTGTGCTTTCCCTGAGCGCGTTGCGCACGGCGTTCGGGATGTTGCAATGACGTGTGCGCCCGTGTGCGCCGCACACGGATTTGGTGCACATCCAGGGGGAAACAGGCGCAGGACCTTCCTTGAATCGCATGAGTGCATGTGTGCTTGCTTTTTCACGCGTGCGCCAGCTTGCGCTGAGATTTCCGGCGCACATTTGTTCCATGAATCGGCCCCTTAACCTCTAATCGTCATATGACTATTACATCCCTTGACGCGATCTATTTTCTCAAAGTGTCACAATAAGTCACTGGTAAGCACATGTTGCTGGATTTAGACAATTAATGGTGCACTGTTTTTAATTTAGCTCGGTTGCCGAAACACGTGTCATTCATTGTGTATTGGCATTGGAAGGGTTTGCTATTGTATGGGGCCACAGTACTCTGTGTTGTATTCGTATCATTGCAATCCATTACAGCCCCATTACCAAGGTGTCATTCATTCCCTATTGGCATTGGACGCGTTTGCTTCTGTATCGGGATACAGTACCATGTGATGTAGTCTTCTTATTTCAGCCCATTGCTGCCTATCCCATTATGAGGATGGAATAAATGTTCTATTGGCAGCTTGTTTTCTTACTATGTGTGAGGGCTCATGACATTAACATGCTGTACATTTCTTTTCTTTAATACAAACACCTTTGCTGCACCTACCTGTGGTGGATGTCGTCTTGGATGAGATGAGGCAGCGCCACTGGGCGGCACCAGGGAGTGGCAGCAAGGCCAAGGGCCAGACCAACCTGCCTGTGATCTGAGCAATAGTGTGGCGGTGCAAGGAGTGCACAATAAGCGGTATGCAAATCACCTGCACACATACATACCTACATACAATATATTAGTAGATTATACCATTGTGTGGGGGAAGGATCAAGGGTCAGGACGGGCCTACAATCTCACCGATGGAGCTGAGGTTCAGGAAATTCAGAAAGGTCCTTTATGTGAAGAAGGAAGACTTGGGTGTGCCTGCAGACAATCCTGGCACCTGCAGAGTGGCTTGATGGTAAGGACCACCCCGCAGTTCTGGCTTCACTTTAGTAGTAATAAATACTGCAGATAGGTCATAATGAATCAGTAATTGTGCCACTTGATGTGTTGCAGTAGTCCAACAATCTAATCTATTGTAACCTCAATACATTCCGAATCAAAGGAGCAATCTCTTTCATGAGATTACAAATTGCATCAGCTTCCTCGGCTGAAAAATCTAAAGTTTTGCCTGTTTTATCAGTAATGTGTTCAATTTGCTCAAAAGACATGACTGATGTGCCTCCACTTGGCCTGCCTGCACGGATGACAGAGGAAAACAATGAAGGCTTGCTAGGTCTTTCATATTCTGGGCAGTGTGGTTTCTGGCATTCACCACTAACATTTCAACTTTGAATGAACTACATAGATGTAGGTGATGCCGACTTTATTGTATTCCTCTACCTGCAGAGCGTCTTCCTCCCCCTGAGCTCCAGGATTCAGAGGACTTTCACCAAACTGTGCAGCCCAATGCAACATTTGTCGCTTCTAAGGAGCAGTGTGCGCCTATTATGAAGGACGGCACAGTGTGCGCCTATTATGAAGGACGGCGCAGTATGCGCCTATTATGAAGGACGGCGCAGTGTGCGCCTATTATGAAGGACGGCGCAGTATGCGCCTATTATGAAGGACGGCGCAGTGTGCGCCTATCGGGTGACAGCACAGTGTGCGCCTATTATGAAGGATGGCGCAGTGTGCGCCTATCATGAACGATGGCACAGTGTGCGCGTATTATGAAGGACGGCACAGTGTGCGCCTATCATGAAGGACGGCACAGTGTGCGCCTATTATGAAGGACGGCGCAGTGTGCGCCTATCATGAACGATGGCACAGTGTGCGCGTATTATGAAGGATGGCACAGTGTGCGCCTATCATGAAGGACGGCGCAGTGTGCGCCTATCATGAACAATGGAACAGTGTGCACGTATTATGAAGAATGGCACAGTGTGCGCCTATCATGAAGGACGGCACAGCGTGCGCCTATTATGAAGGACGGCGCAGTGTGCGCGTATTATGAAGGACGGCACAGTGTGCGCCTATCATGAAGGACGGCACAGCGTGCGCCTATTATGAAGGACGGCGCAGTGTGCGCCTATCATGAACGATGGCACAGTGTGCGTGTATTATGAAGACGGCACAGTGTGCGCGTATTATGAAGGACGGCACAGCGTGCGCCTATTATGAAGGACGGCGCAGTGTGCGTGTATTATGAAGGACGGCACAGTGTGCGCGTATTATGAAGGACGGCACAGCGTGCGCCTATTATGAAGGACGGCACAGTGATCGTGTATTATGAAGGACGGCACAGTGTGCGCGTATTATGAAGGACGGCACAGTGTGCGCCTATCATGAAAGACGGCGCAGTGTGCGTGTATTATGAAGGACGGCACAGTGTGCGCGTATTATGAAGGACGGCACAGTGTGCGCCTATTATGAAGGACGGCGCAGTGTGCGCCTATCATGAACGATGGCGCAGTGTGCGCGTATTATGAAGGACGGCGCAGTGTGCGCCTATTATGAAGGACGGCGCAGTGTGCGCCTATCATGAAGGACGGCGCAGTGTGCGCCTATCATGAAGGACGGCACAGTGTGCGCCTATTATGAAGGACGGCGCAGTGTGCGCCTATCATGAAGGACGGCACAGGAGGAGCATGGGAAGCTGGATGCACAATTCAAGTGGCAACAGAGGCCACTGTCTACAATTGATGCACAATATATCATTGCAGCGCTCCCCTAGCATGAAGATCTATAACGATGAATTATACCTCAACATTCCATGACGTTTGCGCAATACCCTGAAATGTCGGTGCCAGGACTCTTCACGCTGCCAATTCCTTCCACATCATTACTCATAATTCAAGCGCCCCCATCCTTTCTTCAACACTCTGCTCACCCTATCTGGCTATTATCCCCACATGACACAGCTCATGATACCCATCCCTTTGACAGCATCATCAGGGACTGCTTCCCCCACACCACCTTTGTAAGGGACATAGCCACACATCAAGCACAATCCCTCCCCCCAAGCAACTCCTTGCTCTGGCTCCTCCCCATGGTAGCAAGGATCCCTCATTCCTGACCAATGGTTCCAAGGAAGGCACAGGGGCCACAGGTGCCCCTTTACCCGATTACCCAATGCAAATCATTACCCCAGAACATGAGCAGGTGATTGTTAGCACCTGATAGTATTTCTAGGAGGACGTGCCGCATCCTGTTCAAACATTTGGTCCCTTTTGGAAGGTATCAAGAATGGTAAAAAAAAAGTTCCACTTTGATGAGTCTCTACCTTTAAATCTGGTGATGACAATCCTGTCCTTTGTCCAAGACAGATCCAAAGGGGATCCGACCCAGGACATTGAGGGCATGATAAATGCTTGTAGATGCTCCGATTGATGAGCCTGACCACATTTGGGGAGCAACTCATCTCTGCCAGCCTCCCTCTCCTCTCTAGCTCCTCCCTACTCCTTTTCCAGACATGGTTCTCTCTCTTTCACCTCATGCCAACCCACAACATTAATCGAACCCTCAACAACACTCCTCGGAACACTGCAAAACTCCTCCCCTGCTCCGAGACCTTCCTGATGAACATGGAGGCTCATTTATTCATTCCTACGTGAATGTATTCATTCCTGTTGATTCAATATCTGCAAAAAAAAGAAATAAGTTGTTCTATACACCTCTGTCTCTGAGTACCGGGGGCAGACCATAGTGAAATGACAATATGTCAAACCAGTCGACATTACTAAACGCTTCTGAATATCACAGGGTCACAGAACTAGCAACCTGAGGGACTCCAGATGTTTCAGGCCCTCGCTATGCGCTATGCACTATGCGAGGCTTTCTACATCCTGTAGAAAGCCAAAGGCTGTACGTGCTTCTTCCGCACCGAAAGGTCAAATACAGAGCAGTCAGATCCCCGTCCCATGCCATGACTTAATCTACCCTGAAACTGATATACAGTGGAGAGAAAAGCCAGACACCTACTGGTTTGCTCTACAATAGTTCACTGCCTGGTCAAAATTTCAAAATAAACACAGCACTTATCAGATTAGTCTGCTTGGTGGGAAGGAGTAATATGTATCCCACGCAAAGGAGCACGAGCAAGACATTGTATAGCATGATGTTGGGCGTCATGATAAATCACAGCATGGACCTAACAGCAGGGAATATCTAGAGTAAAAAGACCAAAGGGTAAAGTGGAAAACCCTGCATTAGTGCCCTGCACAGTGCAATTGCTGTCTATATATTACTGCAATGTACTTCTACTAAAAAAGGGTTACATTGTAACAGCCGGCAGGATGGCCAGGGCAAGCGGGTCATCTCTAAAGAACTTCGAAAAGAAAAACAGTTTGCAGGTTACCCTAATGTGTATCTTACTGTACACCTTAATGTACGTCATAGGGTGATCGCATGTATGTGATCACAGAGTTGGGAATATCACTTTGCACAGCAGAGGCTCACACTCACTCAAGTGTGATCAGTGAGGTGAGCATGAAAAACGCGTAGAGTTCACTTCTACAATGATAATATTCAACACGAAGGAATACCAGATGACCCCATTTCAACCTAGGGCTTTCATGTGACATTCACTTTATTCAGTTGAAGTTGCCAAGCCTACTCCTTCCACGATTGAGTAGATGAAAGGGAAGTCCAGAATTGCGGCCTGATGATCCTGATGACAGTGAGCCATCTGGCGCCCTTCTGAGAACGGCCCGGGGCACATTGTGCAGGATGCTGCAGAGCGGCGCCCACACAATGCATGCGTGTTGGGAGGTTTTACAGGAACATTTCCGTAGTTGCCATCATGGCTCACTTTTCCACACCGCTTGCTTTGTGAAAACCCCCATTAGCTTGGCCCCTTAATAATCAGGCTTGACTGACACTTGCACACCGGGCAGGCACAGCAAGCAGGCAGATATTGACTACCAAACGTGTACACATCCACACCTTTTCAAGAAACAAAAGGTCAATGGGAGGCAGACCATTGCAGGGGATTTGCAGAGGGTTAACAGATGACTCCATATCATCCTGTGGTCTTAGTTTGCTGACCGTAGCATGACATCCAATGTGTGTGTAGACATCACACCTCGTAACAACAAGCACACTCTGACCCATCGCACATGTCCCAGGCTTGGCAGGGGATGACATAGGAGTCTGTCTCAGCGTTGCCAGGGGCTTAATAGGATACTATTATATACTGTTCTTAGTCACTTCTGCGAGCCCCTGTTTAGTTTTATTTCTCAGCTAAATACATGGAATGTGTTGCCTAAGTAATTGTAATAGAATCATGTCAGAAAATCATTGCTCCCAGAAAAAAGAACAACATACAGTACTCTTAATTATTGGTCATATGCTTGTCCAAAAAAAGAAAATGCCATTGGTGGTCAAGGGGTTATGAACCTGGGTGCTATGGTTCCCACGTTAAGCAAGGCATAAGGTCATTACTGCCCAAAACGTACATAAGATTCGATGGCATATTGTCTATCTCTGTTTTTTTCACTGTTTCTAGATGGAAAATCAGAAATAACTAAACAAAATAGAAAAAAGGTCATTTTTGTTTTAAAATAAGACGTTGGAGAAGGCAAAATTTGAAACCGGCACCAACGGCTGCTTAGTTTTCAGAGAGGAGCAGTCACAGCACGTCATCACCAATGCTGTGACAACAAAGCCAGAAGATGTAACACAGCCAGTCACACCACCATTTACTTGCTAAACCTTGTGCTTAGGCGGGGGGGGGGGGGGGAGCGTTGGGGGCGGTTGTCCACTACCTAACTGTGGAGACAGTGAAGAGATGCCATTGCTTTCTCTTTAGCCCCATCAGAGATGAGAAAATAGAAATACATATCCCAGGCGTCGTTCGTGGAGACAAAGGGCCTCCTGTTTCAGCAAAGGGTGGATTGTGTGCTGGACGATATGACAAATGTCGATGACAACTACTGTGGATCATTTAGGCAGCACATTTGCTCAGAAAACCGGTCCATCTGCCAGTTCATCCCTTCGGGCACTGACTTATAGTATAGTCCAAACCTGTATATAAATATAACACAAATAAATATATTGTTTAAATCGTTCAAGCCCAGGAGTGCTGTAATATCTATGTATTTATTAATTTATTTATTTATTCACAATGGATCACGTTGGAAAACCTCTGGTCTTGGGATGTTATGATTTAATTATTTGTTGCATCCTGTGACAAGCCCAAGTTACATGCCTCTCCCCTAATTCACACAGGTGCACTGCTTTTTTAAATGTGTTCATTTATTGTTGGTTTATAATGCAACTACTTCAATGCACTAACTTCATGGCGTCCCAAGTGGGGGTCCGGAGTAAGATGTGTGTGGAAAAATGACTGAGGGAGCACAGATCATTCATATCCTTGGAACGTTCAGATCACTAAGAACAAATGAAAGGAGGGGGGGGGGGCGTGCTGAAGACACACATCCCCCTATAGTGGCAAAATAATGCATATAATACTTGTCCACACTTTGGCAAGTGTATTGGCCAAGTGTGAGGCTGTTTGGCTGTTTTTCGCTGAAGGAGTCATTTGGACAGTGTATCCAGCGTGGAAATTCCACTCCACCCACATCACCTGCTTTCTGTACAAAGACCACGTGCCACGTGCCTTGTGCGCACTCACTTTGGCAAGTGTATTGGCCAAGTGTGAGGCTGTTTGGCAGATTGGCTGTTTGGCTGCTTGACTCATTGGCTGTTTGGTTGCGAGGTAAGAGACTGTATCTTACCTGAGTTCTTGTTTATTGCATCTGTTCACACAGCAAAAAAACAGGAGGCCGTTGCAATTAAAGTGACTGAATCACCCAACGTGGGGTTCGCATCGGAGACACAAGCATTTGCGATTAACTTGGGGGTGTGGAGCGATATAAAACTCTACTGAAATGCAGAGTAATAACAAAGCGGGGGCTCAGCTAATAATTACAGCTCTACGTTATTGAGTGCCCATGCGGGCTACGCTACGTCGAGCAAACAACATGCCCATTTAATAAAAGAATAGTTTAAGACAAATCAAGAATCAGATGTAAAACACCCACGGCCCCACTGGTATCACACTTCCTGGAACTTCAACATGGCCCAAATAAAATACTTTGGTGGGTAGTGGATAGAGTTAACAGCAACACCCATGTCAGTAATGCACTACTCTACAAAGAAGCTTGGTGGATCCATCAGCTTAAAACCCTCACCCATGGAATGAGCAAGGCCATACCCACGTATTTAGAGGACTAAGGTAATATAGACTAGCCAGTAATATCACATCTGGTTTATTTCCCCAACAACAGGGAACACCCAGCCCATGGTTCAGAAGAAGGCAGTTGAATATTAGACCCTGCCAAAACACCATAGAAGGACAGGACACAACAACCCCAGTCTCTATCCCCTGCACCAACTAATCATTAGAGACGTCGACCCAGGATTGGCCTAACTATCAGCACAGAAAACCAAATAATAGTTACAGCAATTAAGTGTTTTTCACCAATGTTGTCAATATAAGAATCTAATGTGCAGACCTTGTTGAAATAGGAACAACAGGGTCTGTTCAACGTCTCTGTATTTTTCACTTAAGTGATGCTCACAACAAAAGAAGATGTTGACTACAAAAGGTGTGACACAATCTGTTTGCAAGAATGTATACATATACCATTACCAGGAGAATGTACCGTAGGAATTGATTATCCTAGTTCTATAGTTGTATTTTATGTTTGTTTATCCACCAAGTCCACTTTTGTAAACACACCTTTTTTGCGTACCCATTTGTTTTTAAGTGAAACACAGCACACCACAAAATGGTAAATGTGGTAGTACACAATGTTATGAATCAATAAAACAGGGCAATGTGAAATGCCCATAAAAACCTCAGAATATAGGGCACCTTCCTTTGACCAGCATGTATGTCTAGCAAGATGTTTTATGAAGGAATTAAGGGTCTTGGTACCTCACACAAATGAATGAAGTAATACGTCAAATTGATGCTTGTTGTCAATAACAGTATTGGGACATTCTTTTGTTATACAGAGTGCCTCATTACAAGAGAAGCGGTAAGGGGTTAATGGCACCGGTTAAGGTGCCAGCGCCGTTAACCCCGTACCGCCTCATTACGAGGTTCCTTCGCGGGACACGCTCTGGACGTCTGGTCAGACCAGCCTGCTAACAACGGGCCGTCATTAACGGGCCCGTTGTTAGCATGCTCCCCATTCCCATGGCACCCTACGGGGTCTCAAATGGGAATGGGGATGGTCCGGGTCTGGGTTCCCTGAATGGGGAAATACCAGGCCCTCCAAAGTCGGAATGGCACAGTATTTCCCCATTCAGGGACCACGGACCCGGACCCGAGTTTGGAGGCAGCCAGGGCATGGCTACCTCCAAACTCATAATGAGGCCCACAGTGTTTTTTCCCACAGTCCTATCACCATAGGGATATCTTTCTGTTAAATATGGATAACACATATTCAGCAGACCCTAGGAGGTAGTGGGATCAATCTGTACATCCAGATTCAGGGGTAAATATGATTTAGGCCCAAGTGATATTGAAGGAGTCATCAGAGCTAGTAAATCCTCTAGGGCCCTGGGCCCAGATGCAATATGCAGCAATATAATCAAGGCCGACCCACCTGTCTGGCCAGTGCCTTACATCTTTTCTTGAGCATTGAAGCACTGCAGAGCATACCGGCTTCATGGCAGGACAGCATCACTGTGCCAGTCCTAAATTAGGACGGGCACGATGATGCAAAAAACTTTTGCATGCTGGCAATGCTGGATGTTTCGGACAAAGTCTTTGCAAGGATCCCACTGAAAGAACTGGAGATTTGGGAAGAATTGGTTAATATCATTCCCAAATCCCAAACGGGATTCCACAAAAAATCCAGCACCAGTATTAACATCTTGGCCAATGGCCGGTGAGAAAGGTCCTGGTATATGTGCCATTTATTGATCTAAGCACTGTGTTTGATACCGTAGACTGCGGCAGGCTGTGTGGGAAAGCTGCAGAGGCAAATAATCCTGCTAGGGCTGCTTAAAATAATAGTTCTACTGTATTCCAATACCAGTGTCAGGTTAGAGTTGATAAGCATGGCGGCTTCCCTGCCTGGATACCAACTGTAAAGGTCTTAAAAGAAGGTTGCATTCCGGCCCCCATGTTGTTCAACCTATACCTGGCCAAGCTGGCAGTGGCTCTGAACAACCTAATTGCCATTCTTCCAAAGTTATGGTCTATGCCACTCAATGGCTAGGTTATTCTGATGATTTGGGCATTTTGGACCTGACACAGGGACGGTTACAAAGTTCCCTGAATAAGTTAAAAAAATATGCTGATGACAATTCACTGATTATTAATACTTCTAAATCCAAGATAATGGTCTTCAAACCTGCAAGGAAGAGGGCAAATGTTAAGAATTATAAGGAACTAAACTGGAGGTGCGGCGTCTTATAAATATCTGGGGATCCATTTGGACTCCAGATTAAGTGGTATGGTCCACTTGGACCTGGTCATACTGAAGTCTAGAGCAGTGTTGGGAGGAATCCGGATTTTGTTCAAAGGGGGGGGGGGGGGTTCTCGGTTGGTTCTGTGTTACAACTGTACCTAGCGAAGGTCGTGCCCTTAATGATCTATGGGGCTGAATGATGGGTTCTAGCAAGGAGTGAGGAAGTGGGAAGGCTCGAAAGAACATTACTAAAGAGCCTGCTGCGGCTCCCTACTCGCGCTGCATTTGAAATGATTTTGCTGAGTTCGCCCTACGGCCATTCAACATAAGATGGACCTTGATCGCCAAAACTTATTTTGGAAATTGATCCCAGCCCCTGAACGATCCTTATCCGAATCCATTCTGGGGGTATATAACTCAAGAGCCTCTCTCATGCCGGGTAGTAATCCTATCCAAGTATGTGAGACGGCCAAGAAATGGTTAAGGTACACACCAGTGAATACTGTGGGCTCTTCAATGTGGTATTTTAAACACATTTTGAAGCCCATTGTATGGGAGCAGGACTGGAGCATGGATTGGCTGTAGAGTCTGTGCAATATATTCAGGAAAGGACGAGTGCCCCTACATACATTCAGCAATGTTTGGGCAATGATCTGGTTTGGAAGCATTTAAAGCTAAAATGTAATATGGTCAGAACATGAGAAAATGATGGAGCTTGGCATCAGGTTCCTAGAGCGAGTAGGCAATGCCGCCTTTGTGGGAAGGAAACACCAGAATCGGCAAGACACCTTTTTTGCCAGTTCAAAGCATTTGTGGGACTGAGGATGATTGCTGGTGCAGCAGTAGGATGAAGGGAGAATAGGCCTGGGGATTGGGTGTGGGAAGTATTTATGAAAGGGAATAACCATGCCTGTATTGTATTTTTTAGTTTGTTTTGGAGAATAATTGCTGATATGTTGGAGGATCTGCTGTGAGGAACGGTGTGGGAAAAGATTATAGTTGTCCCCACTTGCTTTCCTCTTGGCTTTCAGTTTTAGGAGATGTTTTAGTTTTAATTGTTTTAAGTGCTTGTAAAACTCTGTGGTTGATGTCTTGGATGTAATGAATCAATTTGTGAAAACTAGAATAGGCTATATCACAATAAAAAAAGAAAGTAATAGGGGGAAATTAAATGGACAATATTAATATAGGTACAAAATTGGAACCGATTTTTTGTAGGGGAAATAAATCCGGTGTTACTCAAATGCTGGCAAGAACGATTACTGACACAGGGGATAATATCAGTGCTAAAAAGACTCCCTGTGTTGAGCTTAATGTACTGTCAGGGATGCCCAGGGATGTTAAGCAGATAAACCAACACCCACTCATGGGCAGTGACTGTGTGATTACAGGGAGCCTTACAGAAGGATTGCCCATTAAAAAAATTGCTCTCTGTTTGATTTGCAACCTTTTGATATTCCAAGGGTCTAGTTATATTAGACAAAAAGAGGGAAGAGTTATTCTTACAATTTTGAAAAGGATACTGGATTTATATCTGTTTTCAACTGATGGTATTGAATTTGTGCGCTTTCCGCATCACAACTATTGTGGAGTTGGGGTTCAAATCTAAAGTGGGGGCAGAAGCTCTTATGGCATCTGTGACTAATTTGAATAAATGGGGTTTGGAAATATCTACACAGGAAATCGTAAGTTTTGAACAACGAAGGGAAATTGGAGAGAATGAGTTTAAGCGCAATAGGCACCCTTGTGCAGTAGTGCCATCACTGGCGCAGTCCTCAGAAATCAATGTAAGGAGCCTTGATGGGGATTCTGCCTCTCAGGAGGTCAATTCTAATACATGGGGAAAGTTACTAGAAATAATAACTCTGATTTTTAAGAAGATGAGGAGAAGTGAGGGGCCACTTTAGTGAAACGTGACTGGAGAGTCTTGAGTTGGAATGCGCAGGGTTCAGGTTCCTTTAAAGTTAAATCTGTGAGGGAAGAGATCTTTATGAAATATTATTTGATTATGTTACAGGAAACATGGCTTCTAAATAAGGTGAAGCTACATGGTATCATTAATGGCAGAAAAAGTAGCTACCAGTGGAAAGTTGGGTCGGCCAGCAGGGGGCAAGAGGTACATCTTTAGAGTTAATAACTACCTCTAGGCTAGGTTTTCTGGCTTCCCTTCTTAAATTAAATAGATTGGCTTCCCCGGTGGAGCTAGTGGTTATAAATATCTACTGTCAATTCCAACTTAAGTGGGTTTCTTGAATCCTTGTGGGAATTGTTATTAAAAGTTAATACTCTACATGAGACAGCAGGTATTTTGATATTTGGCAATTTGAATTCACAGTGTATTGAAGTACGGAGGAAAGGTATGACGAAGTCATGTAAGAAACCCACAGGTAACGGATTGAAATGGGGTGCTTTTTGGGAAAGTTGCAATTTAAAGATGGTGAATGGGAGTGTCAAGGGAGATATTCCACCAGCCTTTTACATGGTCATGAGGTCCTTCGAGTTCAACTCCGGACTACTTGTTCCTTTCGCATGACTGGTTTAATTGTTGCTCACAGTTCCAGGCCCAGGATAAGGGCCTGAGTGATCATAATAGGTTGACAGCAATATTTAATCTCAGTCATACGATAAGTAGGCGAGTTAAGAGTGCTTTTGTGACAGTTAGTAATGGTAAGAATCGTGTGTTGTTCAGACAAAATGGAGATATCTTGAATGTAAACCTGAGGACAATAGTGAATGAGACATCTGAAAAGAAATTGACCATAGTATGTGGTGTGTCAGGTTTTGTGAATTTTCTATGGGATCTGAACCAACCAACCCCACTTGATCAGGGTGATTTTAAATGTCATCACCATTTTGTTGATGAAGAAACTTGGTTGAAGAAGACAGAACTAGGGAAAGATATTAGGATTCTGAGGAGTAAGGGAAGTGCTCTGGGGGAGTACTGGGAAGAATTAAAGAAACGGTGTCCAAATTATAAGAATTGGTCAGTGCACAAACATTCATGTGCCATCAAAATGATGGGGAGAAGATGAAAACGGTTCTGGTAACTATAAATTGCCATAGTTCCAGCTACAAAGCAATGTAATTTCTGATGATACATGGTGTCATTATTTGGGGACTACTTACAGGCACACTGGAGGGAGGCAGGATATTCGAAATGTAAATGGAATATGGCAATTACGTCTAAGTGAGGAGATTCTGGTAGATCTTAAAAAATATCTTTTTCATCACAAGCACCGGGTCCCAATGGTCTAACTAATAAAATATTGAAAGCTAATGCAGAACTGTGGGCCTTAATGCGTGTGCCTCTTTTCGAGGAAGTGCTAAGGGCAAGGTCTATTTCCACTTCTTGGAACACAGCAATTATGGTGCCACTCTATAAGTAGGGTGATTGGGCTGATCCATCAAACTATCATCCGATCGCCCTTCTTGATTTGGACGGAAAGATTTTTGCAGCTCTGGCACTGAGAAATCTGGAGGAATGGATCAATTGAGGGAAGATTTTGTCAAAATTACTAACAGGCTTCTGAAAAGGATTGAAAACTTCTTTCAATGGGTTGATAACGTCAATGGTCTCTCAGTCAGGGAATAACAAAGATCTCCTATTATATGGTGCCTGGCTTGACTTGTATAAAGCATTTGACAAAGTCAATAGGGAGAGACTATGGGCAAATCTTGGTTCCTGGGGAATTCCTAAGCATCTATTTGGTATTTTGAGAATCTTGCCTGAAGGCTCTACTATGCGAGTCGGATTACATTTTCAGGGTGAATTATCAAGTGAAATACCAGTGGAACGAGAGGTAAGGCAGGGGTGCAGACTTGCCCCCTGCCTTTTTATCCTCTATCTGGCAGATTTGAGTGGGATTCTAGCACTGCATGCTTTAGCTAGCCCCAAGATCGGCTCGCAGCCTCTGCACTGGATTGCGTATGCCGGTGATATTGTCCTGTTGAACTACATGCCTAGAGGCTTACAGCGCCTCTTAACAGCTTTTGGTATTCATGCAGAAGCAAATGATCTTGAAGTGAATCCGGCTGAGTTGCACCTTATGATTTTTAAAAGCTCTTGCAAGAGACTGCCTAGTTATAAATAGCAGCTTCTTAATCAAATAATTTCAGTCGAAAAAGAACTTATGTACCTGGGAATTAAGCTACGCCCTACCCTAACGCGATACCATCTAGAAGCTGATCTGGAGCTCCGAATTATTCCTCTTGTAGCTCAAATGAAAAAAAAAGAAATTACACCTTTGGTACGTTTTCCAAAATTCCTTTGATAAAATATTACAAATTCAAGTTAATCCCCTTACTATTATATGGGTTAGACATGGTACCCTGCTTGCAGAATGTTAACTGGTCAAGTATTGAGGGCAAAATCTGGAAGGAAGTTCTAAGAATTCCTTTGGGCTTCCCGATGCCTGAGATATGAACTGGGTTTGCAATCATTAAACATGTCTTTAGAAGGGAAAATCCTGACACTTTATAGATACATAGTTATCATCTGGTGATTCCTTATATAAGGAAATATTCTCACAGTTGGAGATCGATCTTAGAGGGAGTTGTGTGAAAATCCTGTGGGGTGAAGTTGGCATTGTCCCATAGTGATTGGATTCAGACTGTAACACAACTGCGAGGCTTAAGTACTTTTGAATCATTGTTCAGTGTTAAAAAAAACATGTGGGTTTTGTACCAAACTATTTTACATGTTTTCCCAGCAGAAGGCTGTGTGCAGAGTTCCTGAGAGTTCGGCTGACTTTGGTGAGAACTGAGGAAAATTCAGTCGATTTACGGAAATGTGAATTTTAGGATCTGGAAATGTAACCTTTTTGATAAGAACATAGTACAATCTTTGTTCCATTTGGTAATTTTATGGAGAGAGACAAGGGACCTATGAATATTCCATTGGGAAGGTTTGCTGAAAATGTAAACTGGTTGCAAATGAATTCCTTTTGGGAAAGGCTGATAGCAGGCCATGAGAGATGGTTATTGATTGACGTTTTAAAGGTTCTGAGCACATTGGGATTTTTTAAGGATCGAATTAATTGTTGTGATTTTGTAATATTGTAAGACTGTATATATGTTTACATTTTTTTTAAATTAACGGGTTGGTTGTTGTATGATGATTTCGTTTTTTTGGGAAAAGTCATAGATTTGGCTATATCACAATATCACAATCTGGCTCTGTCAGCAGACAATAAATGCAACTGAACCATCACATGTTATGATTGACCCAGACGGGGTCAAGCCCGGGTAAAATCTCCATATGATTTATCACACTAGATTTAGGATCGTATCTGAGGTACCCCACCGTGCAGCATCATCTGGGCACAAAGGCAAAGTCAGGTGTCAAAAGCTTTCCTAAATAGCAGTTTCTTCGTTTCTGAGGCCAATGGAAGGTTGCTCCACTATGTGGAACCTGCTACCGCGAAAATCGTTTTATTGGTTCTGATCAGCATCAGTTCCATCGCGTTTGTGGATCCACGAAGTGGATACATTCAGGGTTTTCAAATCTGCTCTGCCTTGTTCTGTATTCATTGAATTTGATGAATCCGTTTTGTTTGTGGAGGCTGAGGAAGAGGCTGGGCAGGACAGGACCATGGCTCCTGTAATCTCCACACTGTGCGTTATATTCTGTAAGGGAAGGATTGACTTAGCATGTGTAAGCTGCAGCGTCATCTTTTTGTGAGGTCTTTTGTGGAATGCTAGAGATCATACCATTGAAAATGTCTTTTGCTGGAAGGTCATGGAGCAGGGGTTCTTATCAGTCAAAGCCCTAAGAACGGAAGTTCAGCAAGGATAGGGCATCGAAGGAGATAATCTTTATCTTGGCCACGTTCATACACCGTCCATTGACTGTCATCCAGTCTTGAAAATAGGATGCAGTGTGAGTGGAGGGTGAGCCCACTCATCCAAAGACCATGCAGGTCTCATTAGAATATATCTGAAAAGCCAAGGAGAAAGGGGCGATAAAGTCAGCTAACAGCTTCAGGTAGGCATTACAAGCCAGTAGGATGACACTGACCCTGGGGGCACTCTGCATTTGGTGACAAAGGTCTTAGAAAAGATTTGAATGAGGAGGAATGGAGATTTTCAGATAGTTGAGTAGAGTCACATGGTTCCCTGTATCAAAGGCTGGTGACACATCTAGCAGCACGGTAACAGCAGGGTTTTTGTGTCCATGGAATGTAGGAGTCATTTCTTTATTAACAGGAATGTGTATTTTGTGCATCTGGAATGTCTGAACCCTGCTTGATGGTCATGGAGCAAGTTTAGGAATTTGCTGTTATCCAACAGTTAGAGACAGGCTATTTTTGTAAAGATCTTGCTGACAGAGTTTTGATGCTGGGCCGATGATTGGCCAGGATATCATGGCTACCTGCAGGTGTTTTCCACAGAGAAGCAATACAGGACTTCTTCAGGGGGAGGGAAAACCCCTGTGATTAATAGAGTTGTGAGAAAAGCCATACGATGGGGTGCAAGGGAGTGAGGTACTATTGCCTTTTACTGTTGTTATTGGGCAGGGGGACAATTATACGGATGATGCATTCATTTTCCTGACAACCTTGACTATGACAATGAGGGTGGAGGGTTTCAAAGATGGAAAACAGATGTTGGTTTGATGCTTGTAGAGGGGTGTTGGCAGTCTGGTCTGATTACTGATGTTTGATTGGATCTTCTAAATCTTGGCTTAGAAGAACAAGGAGAGATCAACTGCCAATAGCTTAGAAACATAAAAGGGTAGTTGGTTTCTTTCTGCGATTTCAAAAATAAAATGTAACACATTCTTTGCATATGCAGAAGTCTTCAGCAGAGGTCAAAATAACTTTTATGGTGCAGTGGTGGAGATATGATTTATTTTTTAATCTTATGGTCTCATAATAGCATCTTAGATGCCTAAAGCAAATAAGTTTATCTTGCCCATCTAGGATCTTTCAGCAGAAACATTTGAACAGACGTGTTTTTGCTTCTGCATGGCAGGTTCTGTGTCACACCACTTATTGCATTTTTAGGGTGATATTTTTTGCCTATCATGGGGACCAAGGAATTAAGTGTTCTGGTCAGTCTCTCATGAGCTGGTCTACAGGCAAGGTATTGAAACCAGTGGGAAGTATGTAAGAGGGTCTGCAAAGTTTGCAGGAGTGACTATTTGTATGGGTCAGTCCGAAGTAGAGCCTCTATTGTGGAAGAGGGTAGGAGAGTGCAATGTTTCTAGTGAATGTAGTTTTGAAGCGATGAACATTTGATTGGACCTTGAGACCGGATAACCCTTAGCATGCAGGAGTGCCAGGTTTGAAGGCAGGAGGGCATCTAGGGTATGGCTATGTACATGGCTGGGTATTGATTGCTGAAGATGTAGGAAATCACAGCAGTTCAAAGGAAGTGCCCTATGCTTATTTCCAGGTATGTCACTCCAAATGCAAAAGGCTAACATATTTAGCATATTGTCTCAGGGGTCCTGGAGGCTCGGGATTCAATCATCCCATTCCTAAAGCAAGCTGATGACTCCTGTGGAAGTCTGTAGATGACCAAAACAGACATGCAAGCAAAAGTGTTGATAGTGCATTTACAGGACAAACTTTCAAATGAGGAGGTCAGGTTGGTGAGGGACCAGTTAGTAGATCCCCTCTGCACTTAGTGTCACAGTCCGTGGCCCCCAGTACCAACTCTCACTGGTTCTTTCTCCCTCCTCGCCGAACTCCATTGGAACTCGCTGTCCATCACAATCAAGGCAGTGTGACGGTGGATTTCTTCAAAGCTGGTCTTAAACTTCATTTACTTGCCAAAGTGGGAGATCCCGCAGTCCCTCCCCCATCCTCCCAACCTGACGCCACCACTTCCTTTAGAGATGCGTAATATTTGTACAGTACTGCTCTTTAGCGTGAAGCACTTCCCGCTTAGGTTAATGTTGGCTTTGTAAGTTACCTGTTTCTTTTTTTGTTTGTTTTGTTCTGTCCCTCTTTCTTCACACCCTCATAAACTGGCTCCTCACTTCTTCTCAACTTTGGCACTCTTCCGGGGAATGTCTGTGCCTCTGTAAATGCGATACCAAAACTGACATCCCTGCTCTTCCATTAAATACAAATACAAGAATAGAGAGATATTCAGTGGAGTGAGGGTGACTGCTCCCCCAGGCATTTAGATTCTATTGCTCACATGGTTTTTGTATCCAGGTCGGAGGAGGGTACCCACCATGTCACTGAAGTCGCCTGTAAACTATGTTGAAGTGTATTCCAGAGAATCAAAATTAAATTGTTCCAGGGATCATGCATGTTTTATGCAGTTTTTTTTGCAGATCTAGCAGTTATGGAGCCGACATTGAAACAAGTGTTCATTATAACCGTGTTTCAGGGTTCGGGTACCCCTTACAGTTGGGTAATTGTCTGTAGGGATCGAGGCAGAGTCCTGTATGCCAGGTAAGTCGTGTCAGGCAGTAGCAGGTGTGAATGTGTGATGCAGTTGTATGCTAGGATGTGGGGGGGTAGGGAGTAGCATTGGGAGGGTAATTGAGAAAGAATCAGTCACTCATAGATTGTTAACCAATGATGATTAAGCCAAAACAGAAAGGAAAGTAAGGAAGCAGTCGAAATCTAGCAGGGCCTTATGGTTACCTGATACCATTGAGGGTCCATTTTCTTTTCTATGAATCAACCATTTCATGTGTAGAGGGAACATTTACAAGATAGCCCATCTCCTACCCCCATTGATGTCATTTAAAATGTTATGAGAGACTTTAGATGTAATATGGGTCTGCCAGGCAACAGCGTCATGGGTGGAAATATGAATGCCGGTCACTGTTTCTCCTGAGACCATGTTGATAAAGGGGTCGCGACAGGCAATGCAGGGGTTGCATCTCCATGTGCATGTTTCCATTTTCTTCATGGCCGGTCTAGAGCAGAAAGCCAGTGTAGCATTTTCTGAAGATTGGAGAGGCACTCAACATGAAAGAGCAGGAAGCCCGCCAGCGGGACGAAACATTAATAGTCAAGAGCCAGGGCAGCCAGAAGAAGTAGCAATACAGCTTAGATATTCAGTGATATATATCCCAAGCAGGACGACAACAGCTTTTAAGAGCAACGCCAAAGTCACAAACAGACTATTGGTTTCTGTAGGTCAGTACTAGGCATTTAGGCCAGGTCACCAAAGTAAAGTAAGAGAGGAGTACTGTGTGGAGACAAAGGGCACCAGCGAGTATGAGAGCAGATAGTAGGCAAAGCTAGAAGAGCCTTGACAGATGCTGCCAAAATGACAAAGGTTGTGCTTCATAAGACCACTTTACATTACTTTATGGAGCGGGTTAGCCGGGCCACAGAATTAACAGAGAACTAGGGTGAGTGATGAGTGTGTAGGCCTGCTTGCACTGACTCTATATAACCCAATGGATTCTGCTAAGTAGCACCTCTAGGTTCTCTACCATAATAGGCTGATTTGCACCACCAGCTTTGATTGCCCAGGTCACCATTCCAGCCCAGAGTATTAATTCTTGCATAAAGGAGTGGAGAACATTGCAAAGATTTTGCTACACTCTCGGGAGGATAGCTCGGCAGCAACGTTCTTGCCTTGGAAGCAAAACGACACCAGGTTCGATCCCCGGGTCCACGCTTAGAAACCTCTGGGTTTTAAGCGCGTCATAAATAACCTATCATATCATACCCTTGCAGCAGCTCAAGGAGAAGCAAGGCAGGCTGCTCCATTTACAACACTGGCAACAAGCTAAACGCTTCTAGGCCTCATGGGTGATCACCCAAGTCTGCCACTAGCTTGACTGTCACTATCCTTTTCTCCCTTCAATTGTCCAACCTCATCTACAAATAAAGGTGGCTAAGAATGTATGAAAATGGGGTGGATATTTATCATGGGCAATCCTAGCTGGGAAGCAACAGAGAGCTGTACACAGGGGCGCACCAGGAGTTACAAGTAGGGTGCACGGCTAGAAGAGGAGCTGGGATGGGTAGTGGGAGGTTGGATGAGGAGCAGGGACAAAGTGTTGAGTGGGAAGATCAGTGATTGGTGAGATGCTCTTTGAAGAATAGGGTGTTCAGGTCCCTCTTGCAGTGTAGGATGGATGGGGTCAGTCTTATCTGCGTTAGTAACTTGTTCCAGAGACAGTGTGCATAGCAGGAACAGGTATTTTCCCTATATGTCCTCTATTTTTGTTTCCATACTGGCAATGTTGTGGCTTCTGGTGTTATTGTGCACTATGGAGGTTGTGGGGAGCATGGTTCAACATTAGAATATAGAAGTGTGTGCAAGAATTCAATTCCTTTCTCTAATTATGTATTGCCACTCAAGATCTGCTGTGACACTGCTTTTTCCAGCCACGCAGGAGGAAAGGGGTAGCATGGACGGGCCTTATTGGGTGGGGGCGGAGGCGTGTACATTGCAAGGCAGTGATTTTGGATTCTGATAAGATGCAAAGTTTCAAAGAGGCTTTCTAACTAACAGTTTGGCTTGTGAGGTTGCTTAATGTGCTGCCCTTAGGCGCATGGTTTTGAATCATCTTGAATTTGGGGGAAGTGGGATTGGCTATGAGCTGGAGCCTCTACTTAACTCTTCCACCTCGCACGGGTAGCAGCACCCCCTCCAGCCCTCTGTAAGCATGAGTTAGCTGATGCTTTGAGCTCTGAATGTAAACCCCATGCTCACAAGGTATGAATGCATTAAAATAATTCTGAACAATTTTGAACGTGAACTATGATTTTTCATCAATTTTCATGAGGCCACCTCCATAATAATAATAACACAGCATGTGTTGGTTGCATGGAGGCAATGGCTATACATACACCGTTTTCAAGCAGCCTGGCCTGGAAACGCACTGTCCAGTGAGCTTTTGGCGTAACTCTGATTCAGTCATCTTATTTGACTTAACCTAATAGAAAGTATTCTAGGTGGCCTTGAAGAACTGCAGCCTCATTGCCAGATGGACGGTACAGGAACCTTTTGGTAGTAATTCCGTTACTGGCACTTTTTTGGGCGGGAACAGAGTTACCACCAGTTTTACTGCACATCCGAATTCCTACTTTGGAGGTGAAATGGGGAAATTACCTACATCATATAGCTGGAGGTAAATCCACCATTTTACCGTAACAGGTTTTACTGCTTCGGAATCTCAATAAATCTTATGAAATCCCTATAGAGCCCTATAGACTCCAAAATGGGGATTAATACTGTCATTTCTCCACTCATACTCCTGCGGTAAATTCATGGGACCGAGTGGGGGTAACGATAAATGAGGTTGACAGTAATTTCTCTGAAATAACCACCAAACCGTGGATTTTCCTTCAGATCTGCCACAGATTGAAGGCAAATCGATGCCCTGAAACAAAACGGCTACAAAGAGGAATAAATGCGTCTGGGAGCGGGCGCTTATAGATTCTCCTTCCATGGGATATATGTTGCCAAGAGGGACCTCTGCCCAGTGCCCCAACTCCTGGGCCAGGTGTGACAGCGCTCCAGACTTTGTACCCCCACTGTCGTTTCACGTGTGACTTGGCCACCAGGTTTCTGTCCTGTCCACCAGGTTTCTGTCCAGCACATGATGGTGGAGGAGATGCTCCTTGAGGTGCCACAGGGCCCGATAAATTACACAAAGTTCCTACCAGTTTGAGGAGTTTGCCACTTTACACAGAGTACAAAGACCTACCTTCACCTATCAGCATACCCAGAGTTGTTCTCCAGCCCTTATAACTGGCATCAATTGTGATCACCACCAAACATCGAGAGAGTGGGAATCCCTTGAAGAGATGAGCTTCTTCTACCCACCATTGACCCCTCGTTGCCAGTTCCGATGAAAGCAAAATCAGGGCCTCGTAATTTGCTGAAAATGGAGCCCAGACAGCCAGAAGATACTGAGTAATGGCCTAATCTGAAGCCTGGCCCAATGAACTGTGAAAACAAAGGACGCAATCTTGAACATGCAGCCGAAGATAAGCCAGGGACACATGATATGATATGATATGGTATTTATAATGCGCCTATACACAAGTGATTCAAGGAGAGACAGAAGACAGAAGACAGCAGAGCCAAGTCGGCAGCTTCCGAATTACAATGCTTGAGCAGGATGAAGGAGGGATTTCTTCCAGTTGATCAGCCAGCCAGGAAGGCATAAAATAGGATACACTCTCTGGAGCTGGGCAGTGATGATCTGAGCCGAATGAGCTCTAAGGAGCCATTCATCCAGGAAAGTATGGAGCTGAATCCCTCATGATGGCAGAGAACCCAGCATTGGGGCCAGCATGTTATGAGCACACAAGCGGCCATTGTCAGATCAGAGGGCGGAGCTTGCAAATGAAAATGGGAACCCATCACACAGATTCATAGAAAAGTTGAGAGCCCGAATTCATGCGTATGTGGAAGTAGGCATCTTGGAGGCCTAATGATACCATAAACTCACCTGGGTAAAGGGTCTTCATTATGGAAAGGATAGACTCCAACCTGAATGATGAAGTGCTGATGAGTTTGTTCACCTCCTTTAGGTTGGGCAATGGGCGGAGGCTCTCATTCATCCCTCTCGCGCCTCCCACTTAAGTAATGGCATGGTTGCTCCCTTCTGCTTCATATCGCGAATCCCTGAAAAAGGTAAAGAAACACTTGGAATTCCTGGGCGGCAGGGTTTCGAAGATCCGAGCCAATGGGGGTGACCAGAACAATTCTACTTTGTAACTTGCTTGAATGGTGTGCAAATCCCATCGATCATGCACAGATTTTGACCACCTTTGGAGAAGTGCTTGATTCTGCCCCCAACTCTATCTCCAGGATGGATAATCTGATGATCAGACAAGTCAGGAAGGAGGTGTTGCAGGAGGTTGTCGGATGGAGCTGCTCACCACTCGCTGCGGCCTCCCCAAACCCACCTCTTCCCCTTGCAGGGGTCCTCTGACAAGTGATTGGTGGAGTGGGGAGTTGTCTTCCCACTTGGTGCCTCCAGGTGGGAGTTGCAAGTCTGGAGAACTGGAATGGAACATTTTCTGTCATCCGCTGCCTGTCTCATTGATTCCCCCGGCTGTGGTCTGTGAAGGGCAGCCATAGGAGAGAACATTTGTGGGAGTCATCAAGTTTGAGCTATCTCAACCAGTATTGTCGCCTTGCCCCAGCTGTGGAGGAAGAAGTGGAAGGTGCAGGCTTCTGGGAGTCACATACAATATCTGAGAGAAACTGCAGTTGCAGTCTGTGCAGTCTGAGCCTTCCTCAGATGTGGCCCAAAGAACATTTAAATCCTCCAGCAAAGACTGAGACCTATGCATGGCATAGGTTGCTGCCCTGATACCAAATTTGGCTGACGCATAAATTGTTTATTTTAGAATTATTCAACTTTGCTTTCCACAGGATTGGAAGAATCATCCGATGCACTGAATTGTTGGTGTAAAAAAAGGGATAAGCGAGTGTTGGGAATTCTTGCTGGAAGTTCTGTAGTGGCTATAGCATACTAGGGAACCTGGGGATGGCAGTCTTCTCTATTTTTTTAAACTCTCTCTCTCAACAGGAACACCCTTGACATCTTGGATGACTGGAGGCCCTACCATCCCCGGGTTCTGTTGCTGATGCACCTGCCCGCCACCAAAGGGGTTTGTTGCTGATGCACCTACCCACCACCAACGGGGTCTGTTGCTGATGCACCTGCCCACCACCACTGGGGTCTGTTGCTGACGCACCTACCCACCACCACCGGGGTCTGTTGCTGACACACCTGCGCACCACCACTGGGGTCTGTTGCTGACGCACCTGCCCACCACCACCGGGGTCTGTTGCTGATGCACCTGCCCACCGCCACCGTGGTCTGTTGCTGACGCACCTGCCCACCACCACCAGGGTTTGTTGCTGATGCACCAAATCTTTTATGTACCTCATATAATGGGCTCTATCAGGAGTTGGGCGTTATCCTGGTGGTAAATCTGCTGGGATAGCATTACTGAAAATTGGTCCAGTGCTATAGGGACAGATCACAAGTTGTAGTGGTGGGGTAAGTTCCCATTTACTCTCCATTTATTCTGAGCCCATGGGACTCAATGGGGCATTTTTGGTGCAATTACAGCAGCAGTAACTCCACATAACAAACGCTTCTTCAGGGTCTGTAAGAGACTCTCCTGTTGGGGGATTGGAATGATCTTCTAGGGTTTTGGCAGGTTTTGTCAGTCTATGAACAATAGAAAGTCCCACAAGCTAGGGGTGTTGTGTCTCCACGGGGTGATAGCTCCTGTGCTCACGGCTTGCTCTCCTGTCTTCTGGTCGGTGTACAGGATGGCGTCTGCTGCTCCTCAGGGAGGTTGATGGGACAGGCGGGGTCGGAGCATTTCTGCAGACGGCTCTAAAGGGGTAATCACCCCCATATGCTTGGCACTTCTGGCCGATTGCTGGGCATGTGCCTTCATGGGGGAACTCGTGCGTAAATTTGTCGTGCTGAGCTGGTGTCAATTTTTCTAACATTTTCTTGGTCTTTTGAGTCTGCTGATATCTTCACCCGTCCCAGGCCGCCACCTGTAGTGTGACTGCCGAGTCAGTGTGGGCCATCGCTAGTATCTCGTCAAGGGTCCTCTGTTTCTGGAATAGTTTCCATTTGTAATCAGCAGACTAGCACCCCAAGATGACATGGGAACATAAAGCATTGTCATTCGAGTATCAGTGAAAAGCGCAGTGCTTCATGTGGATGCGCAGCCTCATAACATAGTTGTCCATGGTTTCACCTTTCCCCTGCATGTTTGTGTGAAAAATATGTCTCTCATAATCTATGTTAGTGTTTGGGGTGAAATAGGTGTCCAGCGGCTCTCTGATTTCCGGGTATGTTGCCTTTTCCTCATCAACCGGCTCGTAGAGGATGTCCCTTACTGCAGCTCCCACTGCCAATGGGAATTCCTTTCTGCATCCATGGGGCCCATCGCCCCCACATATACTCTGAAATCTTTCATTCATCGGACCCACCTGGGGTCCCAGGTTACCTGTGTCCCTGAGATAGAACGCCTGGGGTAGTTGCCACGGGGCAGTTCCGCCCTGGCCATGAGGTAACGCCTCAGAGAGCCTTGCAGGCACTATGCTGGGGATGTCTTCTTCTGACATTCTCCTGTGCCGTGTCTCTTATGGCAGCAGGGCACTGATCTGTGCTGCTAATATTTGTGTATGTCCTGCCCACAGTGCTTTTCCTTGGTAGTAGCATGTGGGGGTGGGCCACAACCCTTGAGCTTGTGCAGGGTGGCCTTGGGTCTGCTCACCAATTTTCAAAACCCCTTTCCCTATATTGTGAGGGGTCTGAGCCTGCACAACACGCTTCTGCTTTGTGTGGCCACGACGGGGCACTGCGGGTACTGTTTGCAGCCTGAAGAAACTCACGGCTGTGGCCAGGGGGGGTCTGCCGTGAGGACCCCCATCTCCAGCAGTCTCACCTTGGGCCTGTATAAGACCTCCTGCAGTGCCCGGGTCCGTAAGAGCCTTGGAGGCGGACCGCACCTCCCAGCTTTGTGTCACACGAGGGAGGGAAGATATGTAGGGACTGCGCTGGGTCCGTCGACCTCATCACCAGTGTTATGCTGCGAGGACCTCTCTCAACACAGACGGCAGAGCCACGTTGCGTTAGCGAGGCACCGCTACTTATTCAAAGAAGGCCCACATGGAGAACACGTCGGGTCTCAACTTCTCTTTATTGTTAACTGACTTCTTCCTCTCCCTCCACATTATTTCCCTTCCCTTGAGTCCCGGCCCCTCCCTAACCCAAACTTCCACATAACAACGTGGATCAACAGTAATATCACAACATGACACAATTCTCTCCTGCATCACAGAAATAATTACAAAAATACTTGGAATACGAATAAATGAAACCGGCCATTTCTAGAATTCCCAGTGACAAACTGCTCTGAAAGAAACAAGCCAGACTTTTTTTTAAAACAGGCTCCCACTTATAACGTTAGTAAAAACATTGCCGAATGCAACTATATCCGAGCAGCAGGATGAGCTGGAAGTGGCCACCTGAGACGTGTCTTTCCTTTACTGTATAGTACTTTGCTGAACCAAGCAGAAAAAAAAACAATCAGCATGAAACAATCAGAATAAAAAAGAAAAACATCTGACCGTTGGACATGAATGCGAATGTGTCAAACACAGACCTTAGTCAAATATCAGCCAGCGCATGTGTTGCACAATGCATATTGATGTGTAATAGCACACTGTGTACATTAGTTCGCTCTCTTTATTTTGGCTTTCAGTCAATTATCTCACAAAGGGGTGCAAAAGTGTTGCATTTTCAAAGAATGCTGTTAGGCCACTTCAAGATACCCTCGCAGGTTTCATTAGGAACAATCCAATCTTGTTAAAAACAAACATTGACAATGCCAACAGTTTTGGCTTATTTGTAGGCATGGGGTAAGAATTTGCCAGATACTGCAGTAAAGGCAACTAATTGGCCATTCATGGTAGTAGCCGAAAATAATGGTGCAAGTACCAGGTGCATGATAGCATTGCCTGGCAAATGTCCAACCAATACCTACAGAAATATTGTGCCAATGCTTGTTTTTAACAGGACATCAATACACACACTACTTATACATCAAGTGGCTGAAGGCACACTTGGTTAAGACACTTTTATTACTCAAGTAATGCATTTAAAGCTCCAATTAAGCTACTGCCAGAAGACTGCTTTGAAATTACACTAGATGTCACTTACAGCACAAAGTTGGATGTTACTGCTACATAAATCTAACTCAAACAGATCCCAGGGCCATGTGTGTTAGGTGGGAAGGGGCAGCAAATGGGTGTGAGTGGCTATTACCATGGCCATGGATAGTCAATTGGTGGATAAATAACCATACAAGACCTACAAGCTATATGTCTCTCTCCATATCCCATAACCCAACTAGCTGTACTCCAATGGAATAGTTTGAGTTTATAGGTGGTGCTTTGGCGCCACCTAAAACCCAAAACTAAAAAGGAGAATGCATGAATTCCTAATGCAGTGATTTCTAGCTGTGGCACAGGGCTGCTCGAAGGGACTGTGTTGGCAACTGTTAGATAAGACAAAGTTTCAAGTTCTTTCTGATGGGCCGGTTCCACCATCGGGATGATCTCCCAGGGGCCGGCAGAGCCGTTCGCGGACCTCCGGGGCTGGGGAGGCCCCAACTCCTCCCGCGTCCCAAAAGGAGTATGAGACACACACAAGGAGCAAGGCAACTACTGCTGTTCAGTAGAGTAACGGCAGGGATACGCTCAGTCCGTATGCATCCGGAGAGTCTCTCGTCGTTAGCGGGGCTTGCAGGCCCTTTTTACAGCAGTATGACGCGCTACTTGCGTCACCTGGGAAAATCATCACAAAACCTATTGCCACTTCGGGTTGGTTCCCCGAGTGGTAGGGTTAGTATAGATCCCCTATGGAAAGAAATGTTAGTGGATGAGGACGGGTCAGGTGGTACACTTGGTTGTCCCTAACAGTTGTTACATTGGAATTGTTACAAGGGGACCTTTGGTGATTGGCTAAGAGTAATAGCATCAGTGATGAGCCCCCCTGTATTCTGATTGGTTCTCCCGTGAGCCCCCAAGCCTGGGACCATCGTCGTTCCCAGCTCGCGGTGCACCTGACATTAGAAACTATGTGTTTGTGTGGACAATGGGCAGGTCTGCTTACGGGCTGGCGAGTAGGTCTTTCTCATTGCTGTAGGTGTCCAACTTGCCGCTTCGTTGTTGCAGATTGTGTCCCAGACGTGGGACCCTGGCAGTTCTCTGTCTCGTAGGCTTGGCACCTTGTCAGTTCGGCTTAGTCACGTGTGGGGAGACCGGAGCTGGAGTAGAATTATGAGCATTAGATTTTGTATTTTGTCTCTGAGGGCTTGGCAGCTGTAGGTATAACCTTGGTGCTGGGCGCGCGGCATTCAGGTTGCAACATCGTGGCCTTGGCTGTGGGCTCTCGTTGGGGCTCGTTCTGCATGGTCAGCACTTGTATTTTGTTCTGAGAGGATTTTCGTTTGCGAGGCTCCTGCCTGGGGACTCTTGCTTGCGGCCTACTTGGGCCTAGTTTGTGGGTGGCGGTACATAATCCATACCGTGGGGGTCGCAAGGTGACAGAGTGTCATACGCAGCATTAGATATACATGGTGGTATCTTCATAGTGATAGGTAGCAAAAAGCATCGCAAGCATATACACGAGCTCTTCAGGCGTCTTGCGTTTCTGCGGTGCTGTAGAAGGCCTATGTGAGAAATAACAATGATGCATGTCCGTGGGTATGTCAGTCCCCTATGTCATAGCACTGAGTATATTCTTCATGTTGGTTGGTGTGTGAGTGAGCAGTGTGCATGGAGGCGTGTGTTCTTGTCTGTTGGCTATGTCGTCATGGCATCTCTAACGATGTGAATACTTGTGGCTGTTGTTCTAGTCGAGCTGATCCATGTTGCAGGCGTCGGCTTGACCCAGGCGTACTAGTGGGCACACTCTTTGAATATGCATGTTTTTGAAGCAGGGTACTTTGTCATCTGGTAAATAAGCGAACTCCTCTTGTGGGGGGTGCCTGGGCCGTGATCCCCTAGGCCATGGTCTGGATGAGATCGGGGGAAGGGTGTTATCCCATTCTCCCACTTCAGTCCCCCCTCTGGTCGACTTGTCGACCACAAAATCATCCTTTTCCTTATCTCCTTTCACTCTACATACTTTCGTTATTCCAGCCAGGTGTCCATAGTGGTTGACATGATCTTCAAATGACCAGTACATATAAACGCATCCGCCGCGGGGTTTACAATATACCCATCTTCCAACATAGCTCCTCGGGTTCTCCACCTTCACAGATGGCGGGTCTAGGTGATTTTCAAGTATCTGTTTGCGCAACCTTTCTCTTTCTTGTATAATCATGTCCGTGTGCTTGTCGTCTTCGGCTGGAAGCAGGGCGTGCATGCCGACCATTTCCATCAACTCATCCGTTGTATGTTCTTTTCTTGCCTTCCAAACCCTCATTCCAATTAACACGGCCATTCCTACTAATAAACAGCCAACTATCAATTTCAGTCCATCTGACAGCCATGAGGGCATCCATGACCATAAAAAGGAGAACCAGCTGTCATCTTTCTTTACTCCTTTATGTTCTTCAACCATTTTCGAGTGCATCAGGGCAAGTTGTGATACTGCTTCAGTAAGTGTTCCATTGTCTGCGTCATTAGCAGGGGTAAATGTGCGACATGATTGCCCAATTTTTGAACAAACTCCTCCTTCCATTGCCGTGAGGAGGTCTAGCACATATCTGTTTTGTAGGGCTACCATACGTACCACCCTCAGTTCTTCTTTTATTGCATTAAATCCATTGACGGTGGAATTAATTGTCATCATTAGCTCCCATCGGGTTATCTGGAGCCACTTTGCATTTGCATATGCCTGCAGTCCTGGATGTGTTATTGATGAGAAGAACATTGCTGCTTTGCTAAATAGTCTGTGTTCCGGTGGAATGGCAGTGAGAGCTGTTCCCGATCTTCCCCACAGGTAGTTTCCCGTCAGTGGTTCTCCTTGACTTTCACTCCTGACCCAATGTTTGTGTCGTCGTTCTCGGCACCTTCTGTAAACGTCACAGATCTTTTCCTCCTTTACTCTCCTTTGTCCATCTTGGGGAAGTTGGCCATGTTGACATGTTTCTGAGGCACAACCAGAGATGGTACGTTGATGTGTACCATAGTGCATATGCCATTCATGATGGAGGAAATGTGTGGTATGCTCTATCGCCGCAGGCCCAATAGTGGTCCATTAGAACTGCTGTGCCGGCACCCCCTTCTGGTATCAATATTGTACTTTTACAGTTGTTGTTATTCCCAACATCAACATCGCCGTTTTGTTGATAACACAGTGTGGGTGCAGTTAGCCGTAGTATAGTCATTGGATCTTCATCTTTCTCCAGCCATGTTAATAGTGGTACACTTTTTACCCACTCCATCCAACACTTGTGGTTTGTTTCGTTTATTGAGTTTGCATTTTCGTTTGTTACCATATTGCTCCCCACTACTCCCTCTGTCCATCCTTCATTTGTGTATATCTTTCCATATATTACAATGAGAGCTCTTTCCCAGCAACCTTGTTCACCCGCAATTTCACTTGCATACCAATCGCATGGTAGGTATTGCAACGTCACTTTTTTTCGTCTCTCCTTTTTCAGGGCCATCCGTTACATATCTGAACCCTTGAGTGTGTAGGCGGTAGCTGTTGTACATCTTAAGTGTTTTGATGAAGTTATTTTCATATGGGTATGAGTCTCTTGTCTTCCATTGCAATGATACCACGGTCCCTTTAAATTGTCCTTTTGTTTGGAACAGTGCCATATGTATCAGGCATTCAACTGTCCTCGCCGGTACTTCAGTAGCTACAAACGTCCTTGACACGCTCATGGCGTATGGGGTTAATGAGCACACATAGCAGTTGTCCTTAGTTGTCTGCTTACCAACTTTGGACATGAGCTAATACCACATGTTGTTTGTGACGTGTGCTGAATCTGTGAGATATGTGTCAATCCCATTATTATCTCCATATGTGCTACGTTTAACCCTATTCCCATTACCTCTTGAGTTACTTGTACCACCTGACACCGTACCTGTTGCAGCTGTGGCAGGGGGTAGATTACTTTTAGGTGCAGCCATAATTCGAGAAGCATAGTATGTCTGCCAGACAGAGGCAGCAAGTAGACCAGTGATGACCAACACTCCCACAATTTTTATTACAATAGCTAATATCACCGGCATTTTGCGCTTACCTTTGCTGCAGTCCTGCAGCTAATTCTTTGTGATGCTAAAGGTGCCCGCCTGAAAATCTCTAAAAAATATGCATTAAGGTGTTAGTTATCAAGCTCTCCCTATCAGGTAGTCGTTTAATGCCCAGGTAAAAAGCTGTTCCCACGCTATTCTCAGCCATCTATCTCTCAGAGCTGGTAAGTGCTCGTGGAGATGTGGGAATGATTGTTCTATGGCCAAAATGAACATGTTGTAATATACAAGTATCCTTCTCTTCTTTAGATATTTTGGTGTTTTTATAGCGTATACAAATTGGTGTGACAAAGCTTCAGGGGTGTTATTGTCTGTGGGTAGCATTTACCCCTGGGCAAAACGCAATGTTAGTTTCTTCACTTTTCTTATATAGAAACAGTTGTGCTCAGTACCTGCATGTGTGAAACAAAAAAGAGAGAGAGAACATGCACGTGTCTACAAGTGTGATGCAACATAACAATTTGTTAGGCAATGGCCTTTATTTGGGTAGTGGCAGGGGCGGGATGGCTGGGGCAGGGTTTTGTTTGACCTGGGATCTCGTGACCATGGGATGGGCTGTGGGCGAATGTCCAAAGTTTTTATAGTCTGTGGTTGGGGAGGGGTCAGGGACAGTGTCGCAATTATCTTTCGTTGCAGCTGCTGCTGTGTTGTCCTTTGTTGTGGTTGTTGCAGTGTTGGCCCTGTCATCAACGCAAGGGCGGGTCTGGTCTTTGTAGGGCTTGACGTCATGTAAGTGGTTCCACATTTTCTTATCACAGAGATTTACAGCTCAAGGAGCTACTTCTTCCACCTGGTGGGGCCCAGTAAATCTGGGGCCGTTCCACCTCCGGTTGAAGTTGCGGAGGAGAACGTGGTCTCCTTCCACAATAGTCCAGTTAGCTTGTCCTTGCTCCTCATTTGTTTCTTCTTGTCCAGTGGTTTTCGACCCACCCCGCATACGCTCGTGCTGTTGAGAGATAAAGGCGACACTAGTAATCAAGGAAGACACATAGTGATACATTTCATCACAAAAAACATTTGCAGAGCTGTCATAGTCGGTCAAGGCCCTTGATGGTGGCGTTAGTGGAAGGCGCATCTGATGTCCAGTCCCCACCTCGTGGGGTGTGAGGTGGTGATCTGACCTTGGCCTATTCCTTAACTCAAACAGAGCCAAGGGAAGGCAGTACAACCAGCTTTCCTTTGTTGTCTGTTAAATCTTTGCAATTTCTTCTTTCAGGAGGCCGTTCAGGCATTCACAAATACTGTTAGCCTGCGGGTGAAATGCGCATGCAAACTTGTGTTTGATGCCAAGTAGTGCAGTTATGTGTTCGAACATTTCGTTTGCAAAGTGCGGGCCATTGTCTGACCACAGCAATTCGCAAACCCCCCACCTCGGGAAATCTTCCCTCACTAGAAATCTTGCTGCTCTGAAGGCGTCTGCATGAAGCAGGGCCCAGCCTCTATCCACCTCGAAAATTGGCATACTACTACAATCATGTATCTGTGTCCTTGACATACATTGATCATGTCAACGTAGTCAATGTGCAGATGCAGGACGGGTCCTTCTGGCCGGGGTATAGTACCTTTTATCACTTGCAGCGTGTGACCGGCTGTGAACTGTTGACATGTTATGCATTTGCTGATAAAGTTTGCAACATGTGAATTTAACTCTGGACAGAACCAGGCCTCCTTTATTCGTGCTGCAATCACTTCCTTTCCTGTGTGAGCTGGATGGTGTAGCTGAGCCAGGGCTGTTTTCAATAGGGCTAGGGGCATCACTACCTTGCCTGTATTATTCTGGCACCAAAATGCATCTGTGGGGGACATTGTGCACCCTCCTTTCACCCATAGCTCCTTCTTCGCCATGGGTGCTGCTGCCTGTAATTCCATTATCTGTGTTTCAGTGATGTGAGTGTATCCCTCTTTCATTAGCATCTGTTTTGCTCAGGCCCTCCCTTTATGTTCTTGTTTTTCTGGGAGGGTCCACATCTCACCAAAGTATGCAGCATGTTTGGCATGTGTGTCTGCTGTTTCATTTCCTTTTGAGATAGGGTCATCCCCGTTAGTATGTGCTTGACACTTCACCAGGGCTATTTCCCTAGGGTCATTAATTACTCCAATCAGTTCAGCAAGTAGTAGAGCATGCTGTACTGGGGTACCATCAGCTCTTCTGAACCCCCTTCATTGCCATTTTATTAATCCTGAGTGTACCGTTGATGTGGCATATGCACTGTCTGAATATATTGTTACTCTTTTATCATAGCTCTCTTTTAGTGCCAATATTAGGGCCACTAGTTCTGCCGCTTGGGCCGAGTAATGTTGTGGCAGCTGTACACATTTTACTGGGACATACATCCAATCCTCTGTCAGCCTTACCACTTCTGCTCCTGTCCTTCTAACCCCATCACTCTGGTCAATTGTTGAGGACCCATCAATGTACATTATCTCCCCCCCCCAGGGCATTTTCCTCGACCTTTCTTGTGCTGGAGTAAATTTTGATGGCCTGTGTGCAATCATGTGTGTAGTCACCATCTTCAACTACCTGCGCTATAAACCTGGCTGGTTTTACATTGCTGTACCTTAAAATTGTTAATTCTGGTCTAGATAAAAGTATTTCGTAGCCTGATGCTCTCTGTGTGGTCAATGTTGATTTGGGCTTGTTCAATATTGCAAAGAGGGCGTGTTCCACAAATAGTGTGGTGGGGCACCCCATCGTTATTGATGATGATTTTTCCACCACAAAGGCTGCGGCGGCCAAACTCTGTTCGCAAGGGAAGTGACCTAACATTACAGGATCCAGGTGTCCGCTGTAAAATGCTACAGGCTTGTGTCCCATGCTTGTCTTTAGTGTCAGTACTGCCTTCATTACTGCAATGTGAGAAGATAAAAAATTGATGGTCATAGTTTGGAGTGGCTAGTACTGGTGCTGTTGAGATGGCGTGTTTTAATTAGTCAAATGCTTCTTTCATTTCTCTTGTCCACCCCAACCTTTTGTCCCACTTCTGTGCCTCCCTGAGGGCCACGAGCAGGGGTCCTATGTATGAGCTGTAATCAAAAATCGATGCCCTGCAGTAGTTGCATAGGCCCAAAAACTGCTGCAGTTCTCTCACTGTCTGTGGTTGCGGTGTGTTCGTTATTGCTTGTGCCCTTTGTGGTGCAATGCTCCTTCCATTCTGTGAGATGAGCTGACCAATGTAGAGTACCTGTTCTTGGCAGTACTGTAGCTTTTCCTTGTCTACCTTGTACCCCTTCTCAGCCAACACTGTGAGCATCTTAATTGAGTATTTCCTACACCTTTCTTCTGTGGTGCTGCAAATGATGATGTCATCTATGTATTGCAGCACTGTGCTCTCCATCTCTATGTTACCCAAATCCATTTGTATCACTCTGTTGAAGATGGATGGTGACTCACAGTACCCATGGGGCAACCTTGTGTGTTTCCATTTTGTGTTGCGGTATGTGAAGCTTGTCAGATCCTGTGAGTCTGGGTGCAGAGGTATTGAGAAAAAAGCATTTTTGAGGTCAATCACGGTAAACCGTGATGCCTCTGCTGGGATCCCACATAGTATGGTAGCCGGGTTAGCTGCTATGGGGTACTCTGCCTCTACAATGTGGTTCAAGGGCCTTAGGGCCTGGATAAAACGCCAAGACCCTCCTTTCACTTTGCGTACAGGGTACACAGCAGTGTTGCAAGGTGATTCTGATGGTATTAGTATACCATTGTTAATTAGGACGGTTATTGTTTCATATATGCCCTCATCTGCCTCTTTTGATAGTGAGTATTGTTTCACTCTTGGTAGCATTGCTCCTTTTTTCAATTTTATTTTTACGCCACCAATGCTCTTGATACAGCCAACGTCATTTGGACTGGTGGTCCACAGTGATGTTGGTACAGCTGCCATGTCTTCCTCGTAAAATGGCACTGGTGTAGGGGCAGGTGCATCTAGTGCCATTGCCATTTTCTGTGCCACCTGCTTGTATGTTACCTTCAACCAAATGTTAATGCTCATCCCAAACACCATCTCTCCCTCTCTGTTGTCGTCTGAGAAGAGCTCCTCATCAGACACCTGTGTAAGCCTGTATCCCTTTGCCAGTGCTATTACAGCTCTCCAAGCTCTCCCCTCCCTGTCTTGGGCATGTACTGCGACGTAGGCAGCAGTTGCCGTAATGCTCTCGATGCTCACTGAAATCATTTTCCCCTCAATTTCACTTGCTGGTGTCTCTGGTCTGAAAAGGTATGCTGCTGCCTCCTCCAAATTTTGCCCTCAATTCCAGGCAACCATGCAATTGCGATGTCTGTCCCATATTGGAAGATCTCTGCATCTACAGGCTCAGCCCGGGCCACTGTTTGGCCAAAGTAAGCCTGCAGTATTTGTCGTGCTGTGAGCATGTTAATTCCTGGTTTAGAGCAAATTATGCCCTTCTCCGTGAAGGAGATGGTCATATTCAACCTGCTCATTATGTCCCTTCCAAGTATGTTTACTGGTGACTCCTTCCAGTACAGGAGTGGGAGAGACATGTCGTGATCTCCTATAGATAAAGAGATGTTATCAGTGAAGGGAACCAACCCTCGAGCCCCAGAGAATCCTTGAGTGTGCATGGCTTCGCCTGACAGCTTAAATTTACCCTCCCTTATGCAGGACCTAGCGGCCCTGGTGTCAACTAGGAAGGAACATTTTTTATCACCTATCGCTACCTGTATGCGTGGTTCCGCTGCAGTATTAGGTGTTACTGATAGGATGGGACACATCAAAGACATCTGTGGGCTGTCCTATTGTGGATATAGTGACTGACCGCTTCCTGTGTAAGGGTATTGACCCAATATTGTCACCTTCCCCAGCTGTGTCTGCTGTAGTGGTTCAGCAGTTGTTGATATTGCACTGTCCTGTATTTGTGTAAGCTGCTGTGCCGGTTGTACTTGATGTTGTTGCGTTGTTATCGCCTGTTGCTGTGGTGGTGTGTATGTTTGTACCTGCTGCTGTGGTTGTTGCAGTGGCGCTTGTTGTTGTGGTAGGCATTGTTGTATTCCTTGGTGTTGATAAGCTTGTTGTTTCCCCATAGGCCCTTGCTGCCCTTGTTCCCCCAGGCTGTTGGTGTGGGCCTCATCCTGCAAGTGCGTGACATGTGTCCCACCATCCCACAAATCCAACATATTGGTGGTTCCCTAGCTTGCCATGGGAACCCCCCGTGTTGTCCTGGTACCCTTGTTTTCCATTTGTGTAGTAGCCCCGGAACCCTCCCCCTTGCTGTTGTGCAGGTTAGCCATAGCCCCTCCCTCTTATCATGCCGCCCCTCCCTCTGTAGTTGTTATAGTATCCATTTCCCATTGGCATTTATCCTCCTCCTGCGTTTGCCATGTATGGTGGGGGCAGGGGCATCTGCTGTGTTATAATTTGGGCTGGCTGCTGTAATTGTATTACCTGTTGTTGTGTTGTGTCTTGTGCAACCGTTACTTGTGTGGGGGCTGGTGTTACTACCGCGGGCGTTGTTATTAGTGCTCCTTCCGTTGCATATTTAGATAACTTTTTCTGTACCAATTTTGTCTCCTCTGCCTTTCTATCTTCCTCCTTTTGTTTCATCTTTTCCTGCCACATCCTGCAGTGGTGTACTATGGTTAGTTGTATTTCCGACCACGCCTTAGCTTCCATCCTCACTATTTTCTTCAGCTGTCTCTGTTCTTGCGCCGGGAGCCCTTGTACTAATATATGGTAGAAAATTGCTAGTGTTTTATCCCACGGCTCCCGAGTTTCCAGGTGCCACTTCTCCTGAATCTCCTGGATGTAATCAACAGGATCTTCATTCTCACGCATCTTGTGTGACATTGTAGCTCCTATGTCTGACGTGTCTAGGTACTGGACCCTTAGAGCCT
The DNA here is from genome assembly GCF_040938575.1 of Ambystoma mexicanum. NCBI lineage: Eukaryota > Metazoa > Chordata > Amphibia > Caudata > Ambystomatidae > Ambystoma > Ambystoma mexicanum. The sequence goes on along the minus strand of NC_090935.1, from coordinate 476,877,281 downwards.
GCCACAGCGCATGTCTGCAGTTGGCAAATGGCGCTCCATCATGTGATGTGTCAGTTATAGTGACCCCTGGGAAGCCCGCCCTTTTCCAAATGTCATCTGCAGCATCCCCCAATATTGATATTAGGAGTCCCCTACTGCTATTTTTTGCCCCGCAGTGTGTTTTTCCATCTCATATATCCACTTCCCTGCTCCTCCACTTAGTGATGGGAGTCTGCATTTAATATTCACTTTATTGGCATGCTTCCAGGGGACATATTGTGGTCTGGCCCCTCCCCTTTCCAGAAGTGGCATTAAAATGTACCCCCTCATTGCCCCCCGTGCCCGTGGGGTTATGTCTGTGTACTCATCCTCTTCCTCTGTGTCGGGTAATTCTTCAATCATATCAATATTACAGCTAATTGCTCTATCGTCCTCTTCATTCTTCCTCCCTATCCTGTTACCTTCTTCTCTCACTGTGGGCATTCTTACCCGCTCTTCCTGTCTGCGTCTTGGGAGGTCCCTAAATCTGTCGACATACGGGGTGTGTGCAGGGGTTATGATATGATATGATATGATATGGCATTTGTAACGCGCCTATACACAAGTGTTTCAAGGAGCGACGAGGCAGGGAGGGGGGAACAAGGGGAAGACAGACAACAATCCTACTAGGCCAGGTGTCATTCAGACCGCGCAAGTGCAGGGATAGGGGGAAGGGAAAAAGTGCAAGGGGAAGGGGGAGGGGGGAGGGAGTGCAGTACAAATAGTAGAATAGAAATAAAATAATAAATAAATAGGGCCAGCTGGTGGCAAGTGCAAGGTAAGTGCAGACAAGTGCTGGGGGGGGGGGCTGTAGTGATACAGAGACAGTCCCGCAGTGCAGGGGTTGCCAGGGAGGCAGTGCAAGTGAAGAGTGACTGGGCCCAGGACCGAGGTCGGTGAGAGTGGCCCAGTTGCAGAATCAGTGCAGTTTTGGTGAAGAATTTAGCAGGGGAGAGGGAGAGAGAAAGCAGAAGTGAAGAGGAAGGTTTTGAGGTGCTTCCGGAACCGGAGATGGTTCTCCTCAAGTTTCAGGGATGCAGGAAGGCTGTTCCAGAGGGAGGCCCCTGCCGCGGAGAGAGATCTACCCCCAGCTCGTTGCTTCGAGAAGCGGCTGACCCTGAGGGAGTTGGAGACGGATGAGCGTAGGGCTCGGGAAGGAAGATATTTAGGAAGAGAGAGTTGAAGGTATTTAGGCCCCAGGCCCCAGAAGGCCTTGTGGACAATGCAGAGGGTTTTGAACTTAATCCTCGCAGCCACTGGGAGCCAGTGTAGAGATTTCAGTCCTGGAGAGATACGGTCCCTGGGCTTGAGGCCAAGGACAAGTCTTGCAGTTCTGTTCTGGATGAGTTGCAGAGGGCGGAGAGTGGAGGCAGGCAGATTAAGATAGAGGCTGTTACAGTAGTCCAGCTTCGAGAGAACCATGGCTCGGGAGACAGTGAGCTTCTGGGGGAAGGAGAGGAAGGGAAGAATACCTCTGAGGAGGTGCAGCTGGTAATGTGACTTCTTAGAGACGTCAGAAATATGAGGAGAGAAGGAGAGTGTGGAGTCAAAGATGACCCCAAGGTTTTTTTGCCTAGCAGGTAGGAGCAGGAAGAGGGCCAAGAGAGGCCGGCCAGAGAGCTGCAGGGAAGGAGGGAGTGGGTGTGCCGATGAGTAGGATCTCAGTCTTTCTAGCATTAAGGCAGAGGTCATTGGCAGCACACCATTCCAGCTGCAGGGAAGGAGGGAGTGGGTGTGCCGATGAGTTGGCTCGGTGTTAATAGTTGTGACGCTCTCCTTGCTACCTCTTTTACCTTCTCTTCACCTTTCGTATCTTCTTCCCTCCTTTCGCACGACCATGGTGACTCGTGGTTGGTGCGTGTAATGCACAGTTTTTCTAAACTTCCCCATTGCCATCTGCTCCACTTTTTCCTAAACATTCTTCCTCCTCGCTGCAAAATCCATCAGGAAAAGACAATCCCCACTCTGTGCGTTTTCCACCCACTCTCACCGTCCTTAGATCTATTAAGTATGCTTCCTTGTGCTATCCTCCTTTAACAGCAATCCCTTGTTTTGACGTTGTAGCCACCTCCAAATCCTGGCGTGTGTATGTTCTTACACCGTGCTCCACCCTCCTATCTCCACTCTCCTCATCCTTTTTTCCTATTATTTCACCACCTATTTCCGCTCTCTTCCTTTTTTAGTTCTTCCAACACCTCCGCACTTACCTTCGCTAGTATCCTCTCTTCCTCTTCCTTCCTTTCCCATTTTGTCCGTTCCCTTTTTAATATACTCTCTATTACTTTACCTTCTTCATATTTCCGGGCGCTTTCAGATAGTATTTTCTTTTTCCACAGTTCCATTTCCCTTTCTGTCTCTTCCTCCCTCCGTTTCATTTCTCGTTGCTCCGCTCGTGACACCCTCTCTGCTATTGCCTTCATCCGCTCTGCTTCCTTCTTACTTTCTTCCATTCTTTCCTTCATCCTCTCCTGCTTGTCCCTATTCTCCTTTCTCTCCTTCTTCCTTCCTCGTGTTTCTTGCTCGAACTGCCTGATCAGTGCACTTCGTGCATCTCTTAATTCATCCAACCTTTCCTCCAACATTTCTTGCTCTACCTGTGACAGTTGACCTTCTCTTGTCTTACTCACCTCGGTCCTGTCTGTGTGATACCCATTTCATCCTTTGCCATCCTCCTCACTACGTCCTCTTCTTCCTCTGTTAATGTCCCTCTGAGCTTTAGGAGCACCTGTGCTGCTACCCATTCGTCTGGTCCTAAGGTTGCGATGTGTTCCCCACTTTCCTCCCCTCCCTTCATTCCTGCCTGTGTGGCGTTTAAGTTCATCGTGCTCATCACCTCCTCCCCCCTCTGGTAGCTATCTTTAGGGGCATATGGTGGAGGGCTGTATGCGGGGTTAGAGTACCCCTCAGCGGCTGTCAGCTGTTGTCTGGCGGCTTCTCTTAATTCTGTTACTGGGTACAACACCCTTCTTCCTTCTTCACTACCTTCGCCAGAGGCATATCTTCTGTCCCTTCCTTCTTCACCTTCTCTTCTGATACTGTACCCAATTCTTCTCTCTCCTTCTTGCTCTCTTCTGCGCATAGTGCATTGCTGCTCGCCGTGCCCGTGCCCCCTCCGTTCTCCTTCTCCTCTTTGGCTCCATTTGTTTCTTTGCTCCCTTTCTCCTCGGCTGTCCCTTCCATAGTAAACATCACCATTGCACCTGGCCTGGCTCCCTGAAACATCTTCCATAAGTTAAACATCTCTATATGGTGAACTAATTTCTTTCCCTTGTACGTGTTGTGTGTATATGTCAATAGCGAGTGTTGGGTGTATGAGTCGAAGCTGCTGTTAGGCGGCCATGGTGTCAGTATTTTGTTCCTTGTGTCCTGTCGATACTGTACTTGATAATTTTCTCCTTGTATGGTGATAGTGACGTGCAAATGTGTTGGAGAGGTGTAGTTAAAGCATTTCCCCTCACCCTAGACCCCGACCCGTAATATGTGGCCATGTTACAGTTTCTGTTTTCTCAATATCAACCTTCTTTACCTGGCCCCGTAAACTGGGGACTTCCGACTGTCCGCTGAAAGGTAATGCAATTACAAAATATACAGTTCTTTTCCTCTATTATTTGTCCCTCTTGATGTCACCAGTATGGCCCCCTATGGCCGTGGCGCTCAAAGCCCCCTGCGGCTGCGTGCCCTGTGTGGCGTGCTTTTACAGTCGCCCCACCTTTCCTTCTTCTTCAAACCTCTCGCTCCCCTTTTCCAACCCCCTTGCTGAGCGTGACCGGTGTTCTCCGTGCGTGGCCACCTCTCCCCTTTTTGCCCCTCCCTTATCGAGAGTTGCCGACGTTCTCCGTGCGCAGCCCTCTCACCTCTTCTATCCCACCCTTTCCCTTTTCCTATCCCCCAGCCACTCCTTGATCAACCCGAGATGGTCGCGGTGTCCTATACAAGCCCTGCGGGTGACGTCACCACCTTTTGCAACTATTAGCGGTAAGAAACCTTTATAAGATGAAAGAAGAGCGCGCTATATGTTTTAACCCTTTTGTCCCCCGTAAACCCCACAGCTGTCATCTCGCTTCAACCAGAGCAAGGTAACTCACAATAAACTCTTATAATCGGACTGCGCACACTGCGTCGCCTCGCGTGTGATACGCCCCTCACCAGGGGAGCTTAAACAGCCAATTATCTTCCGCACTTGGAACCAAACTAGCTACCTCCTGCGGGGAAACTTCATCTACCTAACGAGCTTCAACACTCAATTAGTAGGGATCCTCATCTACTCATTGATCTATAACGCCAATTCATAGGAAAGCCACACCCCTTCCCTACAGGTGCCCGCGATCTGAACAAATCAGTGCCTTCTGACAACCACACGTGGTACCTTTCGGCTCGACCCAATTTGCTCCGTGACGCGGTAGAAGACGGCCCTCGTGCCTGTCCAGCCACCGCTCACTCGTCTATCGTCACTTATTTATCAAATCTTTTGCGGCACACTGTAAACACCTCCCTCCTCCCTTTTCACAATTCCTCCCCCCTCCCGCACATTATTACATTGCTTGTTGGGTGTGTCATACTCACCAAGTCCTCTTGAGGCAGGGCCGCCCGACTGCATGCACCCCTCCAAAGCAGCTCGCCACCTCCCCTCATCTGGACCACGTCTGGACACTCGCCAACAGCGGGCGGGATACTTCTCAAGTCGGCCCCCGAGGGCCAATATCCGGTTTGCGCTGTCCGGTCTTCTCGCAGTTCCGCGATGGTCCTGTAGTACTCAAAAGGGGGCTATGGCAGAGGGGGCCGCGCTGCCGGGTCTCCTCGTTGCAAGAGGTCTTCGAGTGGTGCTCTCAGGGTAATAGACCTCAAACAGATCTCAGCAGTGCCTCCAACTTGTCGGGGTGATCTCCCGGGGGCCGGCAGAGCCGTCCGCGGACCTCAGGGGCTGGGGAGGCCCCAGCTCCTCCCACGTCCCAAAAGGAGTATGAGACACACACAAGGAGCAAGGCAACTACTGCTGTTTATTAGAGTAACGGCAGGGATACGCACAGTCCGTATGCTTCCTGAGAGGCTCTCGTCGTAAGCGGGGCTCGCAGGCCCTTTTTACAGCAGTATGACATGCTACTTGCGTCACCTGGGAAAATCATCACAAAACCGATCGCCACTTCGGGTTGGTTCCCCGAGTGGTAGGGTTAGTAGAGATCCCCTATGGGAAGAATTGTTAGTGGATGAGGACGGGTCAGGTGGTACACTTGGGTTGTCCCTAACAGTTGTTACATTGGAATTGCTACAAGGGGACCTTTGGTGATCAGGTAAGAGTAATAGCGTCAGTGATGAGCCCCCCTGTATTCTGATTGGTTCTCCCGTGAGCCCCCAAGCCTGGGACCATCGTCGTTCCCAGCTCACGGTGCACCTGACATTAGCAACAATGTGCAGCTATTTGTTTGTGTGGACAATGGACAGGTCTGCTTACGGGCTGGTGACCAGGTCTTTCCCATCGCTGTAGGTGTCCAACTTGCCGCTTCGTTGTTGCAGATTGTGTCCCAGACGTGGGACCCTGGCAGTTCTCTGTCTCGTAGGCTTGGCACCTTGTCAGTTCGGCTTAGTCACGTGTGGGGAGACCGTAGCTGGAGTAGAATTATGAGCATTAGATTTTGGATTTTGTCTCTGAGGGCATGGCACCTGTAGGTAGAACCTTGGCACTGGGCACGCGGCATGCAGGTTGCAACATCGTGGCCTTGGCTGCGGGCTCTAGTTGGGGCTCGTTCTGCATGGTCAGCACTTGTATTTTGTTCTGAGAGGATTTTCGTTTGCGAGGCTCCTGCCTGGGGACTCTTGCTTCCAGCCTACTTGGGCCTAGTTCGTGGGTGGCGGTACATAATCCATACCGTGGGGGTCGCAGGGTGACAGAGTTTCATACGCAGCATTAGATATACATGGTGGCATCTTCATAGTGATAGGTAGCAAAAAGCATCAGCAAGCATATACACAAGCTCTTCAGGCGTCTTGCGTTTCTGCGGTAGAAGGCATATGTGAAAAATAACAATGATGCATGTCCGTGGGTATCAGTCTGCTACGTCATAGCACTGAGTATATTCTTCGTGTTGGTTGTTGTGTGAGTGACCAGTGTGCATGGTGGCACGTGTGTTCTTGTCTGTTGGCTATGTCGTCATGGCATCTCTAACGATGTGAATACTTGTGGCTGTTGTTCTAGTCGAGCTGATCCATGTCGCAGGATTCGGCTTGACCCGGGCGTACTAGTGGGCATACTCTTCGTATATGCATGTTTTTGAAGCAGGGTACTTTGTCATCTGGTAAATAAGCGAACTCCTCTCGTGGGGGGTGCCTGGGCCGTGATCCCCTAGACCAGGGTCTGGATGAGTTCGGGGGGAGGGTGTTATCCCATTCTCCCACTTAACCACTGACATAAAATGCTCCCTATTGGTTCTGAGTTCCATGATGATGATTAAAGTCATGACAACACATGCTAAACTGAAGAACGAAGGAACAACACGACACATGTTTTGGACAGGACTGCTGTGTCTTATGTGCAGTATCAAGAACATGTTTTCAATTCAACTATATCAGAATGATCCAGTAAACACTTCTTTTCATCAAGAACTGTGGGCTACTGCTCAAGTCAGAATATTTATAATGAGGCCATTACCAGACATTGTAGACTTCATTCAAAGCACACTGATTGGATGACAAGAGGTCCATGTTTTAATCTATGAGCAAATATAGCCTCATAGATGGCTGCTCCAATTAATGCCCTAATGACCGTTGGGGGTCGTTCCCCTTTCTGTAATGGGTTGGCAGTCTGAAGAACTGTTGTCTGGAGGGTTGCCCACAGCTATGCCAGAGGTCAAGATTAATTATACATCTTTCAGCCATCATCTCTTTTGTTCGCTTTAGTCAACCTGAGTGGGACAGGTGTGCCCAGATGTGGGTCTCGAGCCTGCTGGGCCTAGAGACCCAATCTACACCTCACTAATGACGCCCAATGAGGTGGACACATGTTTGCTTTGCTAACGGTCTCGTGCAGAAGGGATGTGACCATGTAGTTCTGTCTGGACTGCCCCTTTTGGGGTGGGAGCAAGTCTGATTTGCATATCATATGAGCTGTATGTATTAATGGGGTGGGCAGGGCTAGAGCCTGGGCAAGAGGGCTTTAAAGCTATTAAGCACCCAACCCAATGAGGGTAGAATGTTCTATTTGCAACAGGGAGAGACACAAATAGAAACTTTAGGCATTTTGGAGGAAAGACTTCTACCAGCTATTATTGCACTCTGCCACTGCATTGTCTACAGTGGAATTGCTAACATTCCTATGTTCTAATTAAGCCTTAGCACCCATTAAGGTTGTCAGTCCCAGGCAATCGGTGCCCGGAAAGCCAGTACTTAAGGGCCCTGGCTGCATCACACCTAATGCTCAGAGACGCTGCCTCCCAGCTCTGCTGAGGCAGTCAGCACCAACTGCAGGGGAGCGTCTGAAGCCTGGTATTTGGAAAAATGTTTCTTTATGTGGCTGAGGTGTCCCAGTGCCTCTGAGAAACACTGCAGGGAGCTGCTGGTGGGCAATGGTATGTGCATGGCCATTGCATGAGCAAAAGTTGTCCAAGGGCAGCAGTGCAGGTCAAAGTGCTTGGTATCCTCGTTGCTGATTGGATGAGCCAATTGGGATTTTCCCTGAAGGTTGCTAATAAGCATTATAATGGCCTATAACAAACGCTTTGGTTTTACTCAAAGTGTTGGACAAAATAGCCAAATGTCAATTTCAGCAGTATATATCGAGAAGAATGATAGTCTACACTATTATCAGTCAAAATTTCGACCCGGACACGGCACAGAGTCGGCCTTGCTCGATCTTCAGCCACAAATGTTTGACATTATCGATCGGTGTCCGATGGGCTTTCTCATGCAGCTGGATCTTTCAAAGCATTTGATCTTCTGGATTATGAGATCTTGCTGAATAGAATAAGCGAAAATCCTAGGTTCTCCGCTAACTCTGTTTCATGGATTTCATCTTTCTGTCAAATAGATTATCTAAAATCTGCTGGGGAGGTAAAGCATCTGCAGAAGAAACACTGATCTGTGGAGTTCCCCAGGACGTCTGCTTGCCACCATCACTTTTCAATGTATACAAGAAGCCTTTCTTTGACTTATTGGTCGAACATAACATTTTATTTACCAACTTCGCAGATGATATGCAGTGGTTGATGAACTGTCGAGCAATTTTATTACCGATCAAGATAAGATCAATACCATTTACATACTCATCAAATCTTGAATGGGTTGTATTTGGAAGTGTTTGAATGTGTCATGACACTGCCACTGGATCATCAAATGGCAACCACTGTGGACTATTTCACCCTAATCGTCCCCAGACAATACCGAATCATTTTTTTGTATTTACTTTCCTTTTGCAGTTCTTTGGTACTTTGTTATTTAATTTCACAAACTACATATCCCATAATGCACCTTGTGGCAGTTCTCATTCCCTGGCTATTCCCATGCAGCAGTCTGAGCAATACAATCCTTAGATGGCCTGGCAAATAGTGCTACTTTCACTTTGCCAGGTCCAGAGAGGGAGGAGACAAATTACTTTAAAGTGTGGTGTTCCAGGTGCTGCTAACGAGCCAGCTCCAGCACTGGACGAGTCAGTATTTAGGCAGCTGCCTGCAGAAGCACAGGGCTCTTGCATTGAGTTTGCTCCCAGCCCCATGTGCTTTGATCCTTCAATTTCTGCTGCGTCATGTTGCTTCCAGTACCTGCTCCTGTTCAAGTTCTGTGTGCTCCCTGCCTTACAGCCCTGCTACTCTGCCTTCACTCCTCCGCCTTCTGTCTTGCATATCTATGCTTCCTACAATGCAGCACTGCTCCCCTGCTTGCAATTCTGTTGCCTGTCTGCAGCCCCTTGCTGTCTACCACCAATTATCTTGTTCCCTACCTGCGGTTCCTTGTTCGGTGCCCATAGTCTGTGTTACCTGGCTTTAGCTTCCTTGATTTGAGTCCTGAGTTTCCGTGTGATCTGATTGCAGTTCTGCCCTTGTTATTCACTTTCATAGTTACAGTTCCTTGTTACCAGTCTGAAGTTCAGTCCTTGTTATCATAGTCCAGAGTTTCAATCCTGAGTTTTCTTGTTCCAGGTCTGTAGTTCAGTTCGCTGATCCTTGATTCTGGTCCTTAGTCTTTAGTCTGCAGTTTCAGTCTCCTGTACCCTTGCACTTAGATTCTTGTCTTCTTGTTTTCCTCTTTCATCCTGTTTTCTCCTGAACCTTGCTCCCTTTGACTTCCTAGTCTTTCCTGGATATTTATGTTACTGTTCTTGTCCTCACTTCTGCTTGCCTAATTCATTTGTTCAGAGTTTGGCTGCTGGGTTTCCCAGCAGGCAATCTCTGCCCCTTTCCTTTGTCGCATTTCAGTATTGTCCCATGTGCCATATTGCTAACAGTGTGCTGGTTCCTGTTTCAGAAGTCAGTCAGTGTCCAGTTCTTGCAGGACCCGTACAGGCTTCAGTCTTGTGAGTACTGTTTCCTTGTTCGTGCCTTAGAGTCCAGGCACAGAAACCCACTCCTGCTGCTCCGTTCCATGAGCAGAGTGGGGCCCTTTAATTTTAACCAGCTCAGAAGGCTAGAGTTTCCCCTGACCCTATGGTAAACTCTTCAACCCATTTTGTGTTGACAGCAGATGGGAACCTATTGTATTTGTTTTACTTGCACTCACTGCCCGGTTGTGTTCACTGCCTTTGTTGCCTGTCTGTAGCTATTGCCTATTCTTTCTTGTCTGCAGGTTTCCTTGCACTCCTGACTCTTGTGTACTTTTCTCTCCTCGGCTTTGTGGGCACGTCTCTGCCCTCAAGCCCCTGAAAAAATGGCACTAAAACAGAGCTGATGTTTGTGGCTTCTGTACAGAAACTAGTGAGGATTAAACAGGATTATAATCAGTTTTGCAATGATGGCTGTGCCATAAATACTCTTTTAAGTATAAGACTTCAGGTGTTACATTAGTTTTTTTTCTGACTGTGGATTGCCATACCAGTGCACTGGTGAGTTCCTCATGCTTTCATTTAAGGTCCCTCTGTCAGATTCATCCATATCTGTATGAAAGAAACGGTGCCACAATTGCTAGAGCAGTTGTCCTCACCAAATTGGATTATTGTAACAGCTTGCTTGTTGGCACTTCTGCCAAAAACTGCAAGTTGTAAAGAATTGCACGGTTCAAACTATTGCCTGCATCAATCGCAGGCAACACATTTCTGATCACTGGAAGGCTTTCCATTGGCTCCCGGTAAAGGCAAGAGCTGAATTGAAGGTTCTTTCTATGGTTCACAAATGTTTGAATGGTCATGCTCCTAGTTAATTGGCTGAAGACATTTAGCCTCGTAAACCAACAAGTTTTCTCCGGTCTAATTATCAAGCATTTGCTTTTCTGTCCCAGAGTTCGACAAGGGGGATTGGGGTGGGGGTAACGGGAGCAATCCTTTTATTCATTCCCTTGGTCCTAATCTTTGGTATGATCTTCCACTGGATATTCCATTAACAACAAGCTTTTCAGCATTCAGGAAGCAACTTAAAACTTTACTGTTCGAGAAGTATTGGTAATACTAGAATCAGAATCTGCTCTTGATTTGGCGTACCATGTCCCTCCTCTGATCCGTTGCCCTGTTTTTTTGTGTTTTTCGCTGTCTTGTTTTAAGCTTGGTGCCCTGATGCTTTTGGGCTTCGGCGCTTGATAAGTAAACAAATAAAACAAAAAAATTAATGCTAATATTAGTGTTTGAATTTGGAATTGTATTTCTTATGGAGAGTGAATAGTGCTTCTTTCAGAAACCTTTACAATAACAATAATTCCGAACAGAGCAGTCCCGGGAAAGGCTGCTTTACATTGGTTGGGATGCAAATCATTAAAATAAGGGGACGATTGGGGGGACAACACAAATGTATGCACAAAAATGAGATGAAACAAGCAGAAACGTTTCTGAACATTCAAGTATAGGGTGCATTACATTGGTAGAGGTACAAATCATTATGGACAAGGGAATGATTGAAGGAGAAGGCCATTAATGGAATGAAATGGGATAAAACAAGCATACAAGTTTCTGAACATGCATGAACATAAACACCATGTATAGCAGTTTACAATGGATGCAGGAGGAAGGAAATGGGGTAATGATTTTGAATGACATCATGAATGCACCTTGCAGATCCATTAGGTGTTTCCTTAGAGCTAGTTTAAATCCTTGAAAAATGGTACTGTATTGTGTTTATTTCTGGTTGAAGAAATTCAGTGGCAGGGCATTAGGAGTGAACATGAGAAGAAATGGGATGCAAACCAGATTGATAGAGGTACTTATATTTTGAGAAGTGCTTGATATAGAAAAGTGCCAGGGGGAGTAGCTAGAGATGTAGTTTGTCAGATGCTGTGAGCAGGAGTGAGGACATGGACAGGTTTTCAGATTAGGAGGAACTTGAAGTGGCATTGATTGGTCATGGGCAGCCATCCGCCATGGTGGCGGTTGGAGAGGATTGATTGTACATCGTGTGATGAATCATCCTACAGATCCCACACTAGTTCCATGCCCAGGGGAGTGAGAGTAATCTGCGGGATGAGACATGGTATTCATTATCCTCTAGAGCGGATGGTTCATCAATGCCAAAGTCTGGTTAGCCCACGAGATATCCATACACATAGGGGTGAATCCACTCATATACTCCTGAATGTGATGTGTGAGGCATGAGGAGGACCAGGCCCAATACTGTGACGCACGTATTAATACATGCAGTGAATGACACAGACACAAGGTATCGGAGTCAGAGCGGGAACTGTCGTTAGCAGGTTCCGCGCCCGTCTTTATTCAGATGTCCACGTGACCACAGTCACGTGGACATCACACTGAACATGGAGAGAAATCAAGATTCTTCTAAAGTTTGGGAGACCTGTAAAGTTAAAAACCTCCCTTATGCCCAAGGAGGCATTGAAAGGAAAGTTGGGAATAAGACCAGTGTAAAATAATTGTTTTTTCTGTACAATCAGAGTTAATGACTAATTCTTATAAAGTTCCTTCAAAGAATGTTACAAGGAACACATTGGGGTTTGAAAGTAGAACAACAGATGTAAGAAAAACACATTTTTCCTTTAGGGACTTCAGGTCCCGGAATTCCATTAGTACTGCACGAGGAAAGAACTGAAGAGGCACAATTTTGCAGGAGTGATCAGTTCATTAGTGCAGATGACCCACACCTGAGGAATAGTGGGAGGATTAAAAAGCCCCCTCAGGTGCAGGCCATAGAGAAGGGGTTGACTCCGCTGGTGAAGAGCAGAGGAATTCAGAAGCAGAAGGCACGTTGTTCGAGTTGGAGCCCAGACAGAAGCTGGAGGAGAGAGAGGATGCCGGGACCACTGCAGGGCACATTCCAGCTGTCGGTCCCGAGAGGGTCCATATCCCCAGAAACCTGCGCTGCAGAGGTCACGCAGAAGCGAAGCATGCTAAAGGAAGGCTTTCACACTTGTGGCCAGTTCTTAAGAGGCTGTGCAGCAGGAAGCATGCAGGAGGCTGTTTTGGGTGGCTCGCATGCACCTGTGAACCTCGATGTCGTCCCTGGTGACGGGCATGCACCACAGGGCATCCAGAGCAAGAGGCTGTCCAATTGGAAGTGGAACGAACAAAGGCAGACTTGCCAAGGTTTTTCGTGTCGTGAAAAGCCAGAGCAGCAGACGTCTTGTGGAACGCAAGGGGGGAAAAAGGCACACATTGAGGCCAGTGAGTGACCCCCGAGCGCTCTATCCCCGCTCGCAGGCTGGAAGCAGTCGTGTGAGTGAGAGATACTTGCATAGTGGCAGAACGAGTGCAAAGCAGCACTCACGTGTGAATGAAAATAATCCACACACTGATTTTGAATTCTGAACAATTGTTAAACAGAAGCAGAACTTGCATAAGAGTGAAATGGTTCCCGAACTATTTTTGTATATCTAGCTAGAGAAAAGCAGGGAAGACTTAATACACATGAACCAATGAATTGTGTCTATTTGGCTATAAGGGAAGAACACCAACACTTACGTCTCCTCAGCTCCTTCTCGCAATAAACAATAATTGTACTCAGATTAGCAGAAGAGATACACACACACCATACGCGGATATAAAAAAATGGCTCATTATAGGCTGTTTATTCATATCATACAGCTAATAATAAACAAATAGAACACTAATACATACAAACAGGTATACACAGATAGATTAGAATATAAATGTCATCACCGTGATCCATGAAGCAGAGGAGAACTTCATCTTGGCCACCAAACAACACTGCTTAGTCACTCAGCAGGTGGGCGAAGAGATTGCTATGGTCAACGGCTCTGAAGCGGAGCGCCCTCCCTATCAGCGAAACTGCAACACCCGAGGTTCAACATCCAACAACCACGTTTCCGTGATGCCCTCTCCTTTATGGGGCACCCCACCCATATGCAAATGTACATCAGAATTAGACTCAGGAGTTAGGTTATGATAAGAAGCAGCACGTACAGAATGTGTAATTGCAGGTGTTAATGGATACATCATCAAACCAAGCCGCGTCAAAGCACAGGGGCCACCAGAAATATTAGCAGGAATATAAGAATAAGAAAAATTACCACAAGAAAATAACCAACCAGGCGGAAGTTGGACATGTTTCAAGTGGCTAGAAGTGACGATAGTAAAATTGCATATCATATCATTAGAAACATCAGTGCATGATTCAATAGATCTTGTACACAACTGTTTTTCAAAATCAGTACGTTTCGATTGTTTATCTAATTTCAATTGTTGACATTTTTGGAAATATGTAGCATCGCATGTCATGCTATAACAGACGTCAGCAGGAGCAATATCGTGTGTGATGACAAACTGCATGTTATTATATTTATGAAATGTGTCCTTACAAAATTTAACATACTCATATACTGAAAACGAATTTTCAATATCCGAATATTGCAGCAAAGAGTCATTGCGCAATGTTCCAAATATGTGTTTCAACAGAAATGTGGGCATCGGAATGGCCACTAAACACGTAGAAATAAGGTCTGCAGAACTGTGCACATCAGACAAGCAAAAGTGCAAAATATTAAGTATTATTTTAGCCAAATAGATCCAAACATTTCCAGGTTGTTTTACTAGAGCAGAATACCCCCGATGGGAAAAGGGAATAGTAACTCCTGGAAGAGACAAAGGCAAGTGTGTTCACGTCGCTTTCTGAATGCAATCCGATAGTCAGCAATAGATGCATCCTCAGGAGCGTAGGTAATAGGCAGTGAATCATCATTCCTCCAGATGCCACGCTCCACTTGCAGAATGGACAAGTCTGCCACATCCTCGGACATGAACCCGGACCCTCCCGGAAGGACTCCAACGTGCCACACACCGGCACTCAGTGCACTCAGGATCTAAAAGGCAGTTTAAAAAAAGAAAGATATCAGTGAAGTAAATCACTCACGTAAATAACATTTGTCAGCAGGGATGTGCATCCATTTCTTTTTTCCAGGTTCCATAACTAAAACAAGTTGATCATTTCCCGATGCTATTAGAACAGCCGGCACGGGCGGACCAGTAGGTTTCTCAACCCATACCTTCGCACCAGGAACCATTGTGTCAGATGAACCAAACCCTTTATTCCCATGAATAGTCAATGTCGTGGGAGGTTTTCCTTTAGTAATCATGGATATTTTAACAGGTACCACAATCAATTGTGCAATTCGGTCACCATTATGAATGGGTAGCATGTTTTCACCACTATTCAAAAGAATCACTTTAATGACGCCTTGATAATCTCTGTCAATTATACCGCCCAATACTTGGATACCTTTCCGGGCCAATCCCGATCTTGGAGCAATTAAACCCATGTGTGCAGAAGGAATACGTACACCAATACCAGTATCAATCACAGCAATACCCTTAGGCTGTAGGCGAATCTCTTCTCTAGCATGCAAATCCACCACTGCATACTCTGGAGTGGCGCGATAAGGAGACAAAGCGCCCGGAGATGTTTCCCAATAAAGCAAAGTTTCATGTGCACGGTTTGGACTCATTTGCAAAGCTGGTGTTAACATATGCATTAATGGAGTGGTACATTTAGCAATAGGACGGTTGTTCAAGATTTGGACAGCCTCAGATTGGATTGTTCCAGGCAGTAGTCATGGAACGTAATACGCCCACATCAACATAGTCTTTAATAGTGTTTGAAATCTCCTTTTGCCCACCCGGAATCCAACATTGTTTCATGAACATTTAGTTGCTATCGGAACCTGCACAGGGGGTATGTTCAATTGACCCACTACAACTGGAGAACAAGTAAAAGCATCTACGTCAAATTGATATGTTTTGCCACTTAGATCTAAGGTTAGACCTTCCAGAATATCAAAACCAATAATCTATTTCTCTAGGGGAACATTTAGTACTTGATAAGTGCCTCTTTTCAATTGCCCAATTTCCATGTCAATTTTAGTTTGTACAGCCGTGGTTTCTTTACCACCCAATCCAGAAATGATAAAATGTTTACCCTTGAATTTGGAAGGGTTTCCATGAATCAAAGAGGCCTCCGCTCCAGTATCAATTAAAGCACAAACCTCCTGTATATTGCCGGCATGCCAAAACAATTTGACTTTAACATGAGGTCGTCTGTCTATTTTAACATGGGAAGCTGATACTGAAGCTTGGCCAATATCCTATTCATCTTTAAAATGAATGCTTTTTGAATCTCTCTCTACCAATGCATTTTTCTCAAATCAGCATAAGTTGGCTTGGAAGGAATCGAGGTCTGAGAGAGCTCATTTTCAACCCCCTCTTGAGACGATCCAAAAGGATCAAATTCATCTTTTGGCTTATGCAAGTCCTGTCGCTTTACCTGTTTATAGCGTTCCTTTCTATCCTCATTTTTTATATAACAAATGCATGTCACGTGTTGGAATTCCATCTATTTCTTTGCTAGGGACACCATCTTTCAGTAAAGCCACAAACATATCTTTTCTGGATACGTGTGAATCTCTGCTATCAAACCTTTTGCCAGGAGTATGTTTTTCTGATCGACTCTCCCTCTCACGACTTCGTTCTTCGGGGTGTTGTCCCACTCACCTAAATTCGATAGTTGTCTAATTGCATCAACAACCTCATCTGTGTTTTTTCCAGTCATTCCCACTAACAATGTCATTACAACATTTTTGTATGTGAGAGGGGCTGTAAGTATAAGTGAATTTCTAGTTGAGCAGACAAATGTATCATTTCCATATGTTCGGGAGTATCAAGATGAATAGCCTCTTTCAAAGCATGTTCCCTTATCCTTTGAATTGCTTCTTTCAAGGTATATCAGTTTTTATCATTAGTCGGCCAGTCCGACGTAATTGGATATTTGTGATTACATCCCTGTGCAGCCCATTGCAAAAGATCGTCCATCATCACCATTATGATCGCGAGGAGGACCTCCACGCAGGGTCTCCTGAATTTGAACATCATTAGACAAAGGTAAAAACCTAGCAGCATCTGTCGTATCGACTAGAAGTCATGCAGCACCTCCATCGAACATTCTGACCATCCAATCTAACAAAGATTCACCTGACCTCTGTTTCAATCTATTGATAATTTGACCAATTTCTTGTTGTGAATAATTTCAAGGGTGGTCAAATCTATAACACCGCCTCCTGGATTCAATGGATGGCGACCCATTTTCCTGAAAATTATGGGATTAACCGTCCCTTCTTTACATATTGGTTTTGTTTTTGGTGTAGGATCTGATGTATCAGAATCACTACTTTTAGTAGTACTATCAAACACATCACCATCCCACTTATCAGGATCCCAATTTACATCCGCGGCAGCAATTACTGTTGCCACCTTACGTGAAGTAACCCTGCCTCTTCTTTTTCGATATTTATATTGTGCGACTCTTACTGCAGCACGTTCAGCCACAGCTTGGTATTTATCTGCTTTGTCATGATATAACTTCAATTGAAGCTGTTGCATCAAAGCCATTTGTTTTTCAGCAGCCAATTCTTTTTATAACCTTTGAAGTGAATCTTGTAATTCCAGATTTAATTGAAGCATTTTTCTAAAAGCATGCAATAAAATCCATCCCTGTCTCACAAGAGCTGAACACTCCTTCCCCTTCTTGATGGGGACCAATTGTGAACATTTAATTAGTTCATCTGGACTTGCTTCTCCTATGCTAGTATCCCATGTTTCACTTAATCCCGCACCACATGCCCAAGTTTGTGCGATTTTCTCATAAGGGCTTTTTGACCATCCTGGGATCGTTATTTCTGGACAATCTCCGCCAGCGGAGATACTCTTCTTTTCAAACAAAGAAGCCATAACAACAGAATGAATGTTTCACGTCTCACACTTTAAATACAGCACACACTTTTTCCAAAGAAAAATAAATCCATTTTCTTTTGTTCTACCGTTCTTAGTCTAATATCATAAACCATAATTTATTAACAAGATTCTTTGGCATCCATTTCAGTACAAAGACCCTGCTCACAGTGCCAATTATGTATTGTGTCTATTTGGCTATAAGGGAAGAACATCAACACTTATGTCTCCTATCATACAGCTAATAATAAACAAATAGAACACTAATACATACAAAAAGGTATACACAGATAGATAGATTAGAATATAGATGTCATCACCGTGATCCATGAAGCAGAAGAAAATGTAATCTTGGCCACCAAACAACACTGCATAGTCCCTCAGCAGGTGGGCAAAGAGATCACTATGGTGAACGGGGTCAACAGGGTCTGAAGTGCAGCATCCTCCCTATCAGTGAGACTGCAACATCTGGGGTTCAGCATCCAACAACCACCTTTCTGTGATTCTCTCTCCTTTATGTGGCACCCCCCTCTTCCTCCAAATTGCGTTCTGCCCTCGGCCGAAAGACAGATCAAAAGTCGAAGAAACAAAGGGTGGAAAAATCCAGTTGAAAGTGGAAAAACCTGGTGCTTGTCTACTTGCATGCATTCCCAGACCCCTTATCGTGCAGCTGCAGCTTGCTCCAACTCCCCTTCTGTATTCGTCCTTCACTGGACAATACAATAACTATTCTCTGTAGTCAGTCTGCTTGCAAAATATCTATGTGACCTTGCTCTGTTTTCCCTGCTACTTGTTCATTCTGTGAGGCCCGCAAAAGTGCAGACTTTATTACTGCAATTTTAGATGAATGTTCAAAATGGCTGTGCACCGATGCCATGTTATTCTGGCTCGCATTTTACACACTAGCATTACAACCAATTGACTGAAATCTTGAAAGTGGGAGTTTGTTGAAAACCCAAACAACTGTGGGGGCGTCGTCATTGAGAGTTGATGTCAGTAAGTATTACCCAAGCCAAGAGAGGTTGGAAATGAGACAAACACTATCTGGCTAATATTGCAGAAAGCAGAAGGGGGCTAATGCAAGGGATGTGACTTTTGGAACTAAGTGCCCATATAATATACAGCACTTGGTACATATTGGGATACCACAGCTTGTCAAAACCAAGGGAGAGGTAGAAGGAGACCCTTTCCATGTCAGTCTTTGGTTGTTTGTGAAGTGGGGAAACAAGAGTGGCACAAATGCTGCCCTTCTGGAGACAAGTGTCCTGAAGAAAAGGAACATCATTTACAGAAAAGTGTTGAAGAGCATCATTGTGAATCTTGTCTTCCCTAAAAAGTTGTTGAAAGTCTCAAAGCAGTCGTTTGTTGAATGTTGTGAAGCTCTTGTAACCTCTTGTCAGTTGACATTGAGCATAGAGCACTTGTGGTTGTGGAAAGTTGTTTAGGCAGGGGAGTAGACCTGATTGGCAAACCTTTGGAGAAGATTGTAGGCCTGGCAAGGTGGCAGGCCAAGTGGAAGTTGGAGGAGTGCTAAAAGGTGGTCTTGACAGAGACATTGCAAGTTTTAGTAGTACTGGGGGAAGAGCCAAGCAAAACTGTTGTTGAAAAGTTATATTTCCTGGAATTGTTAAAGTGGAAAATCATCCTGACCAATATAAACATTGCTGCTATTGAGGACTTAAAACATGTTCAAAGAAGAATCTCATAATCCATGATTGGAACTTGGCTGCGAATCAGGCTTTCCATGTGTTCGTTTCGTGAACTGTGGAGCACAATCAAGTTTAAAATCTGGGTAAGGGCAGTTCACCCAGCTTCTGAGGAGAGACTTTGGCTACTTTATGAACTCAAGCATTATTGTTTTGAACTGCCATGTATTTCCTTGGTTATTTGTTGTATGTTTCAGTGTGAGAGACAGGATCCTTTGTTAGAGTGTTTCCTTTAGTTCATTTTATGCAGGGAAATTCTTGTCAGGGTAGGGATAGTGAGGCATTCATCCAACCTTAGATTCTAATAAAATTACATTTTTTAGAAAACTTCACAACGCGGACCGCCTCATATTTTTGACCCCTCACAATGGGCAGCCATCCAGCCATTCTTCATGTAGATGATTGGTGGTGGTGGGAGAGGATTGATAGTGCATGGGCAGCCATCCTGCATGTAGACAATGGGCAGGGGTGGAAAGGGAATTGATTGTACTTGGGCAGTCATCCTGCGTATAGTGCATGCGTGGCAGTGGGAAAGGAGTAATTGTACTTGGGCAGCCATCCTGTGTGTAAACGATATGTGGTGGTGGAAGAGCATTGATTGTACGTGGGCAGTCATCCTGCGTGTAGACAGTGGGTGGTGGTGGGAGAGGATTCATTGTACATGGGCATCCATCCTGCACATAGATGATAGGTGGCGGTGGGAGAGGATTGATTGTACTTCGGCATCCATCCTGCATGTAGAGGATGAGTGGCAGAGGGAGAGGATAGATTGTACATGGGCAGCCATCCTGCATGTAGACGATGGGTGGTGGTGCGAAAGGATTGATTGTACATGGGTAGCCATCTGGCATGTAGACGATGGGTGGTGGTGGCGGAGGATTGATTGTACTTGGGCAGCAATCCTGAATGTAGACGAAGGCTGGTGGTGGGGGAGGATTGATTGTAGATGGACAGCCATCCTACATGTAGACGATGGCTGGTGGTGGAAGAGGATTGATTGTACCTGGGCAGCCATCTTGCATCTAGACATTGGGTAGTGATGGCAGTGTATTGATTGTACTTGGACAGCCATTCTGTGTGTAGACAGTGGCGGTGGTGGGAGAGGATTCATTGTACATGGGGAGTCATCCTGCAAATAGATGATGGGTGGTGTTGGAAGAGGATTGATTGTACTTGGGCAGCCATCCTGCATGTAGACGATGGGTGGGGGTGGAAGAGGATTGATTGTACATTGACTGGCCGTTATCTACAAAACTATTTATAAAACTTCACACACGGTGCCTGTGCACTCCTTTAAGATGGAATGTTGTTTGATTCATATTTCTGTCTCTTCTAATTTCATGCTCTCTATTCTATTAGTCTACCGTCCTCCAGGCACTGATACTGTGTTTTGCACCAATTTCCCTGACCTGGTTTCTGAGATCCAGACCAGGTATCCCAATCTCTGGGTCATGGGAGATTTTAAACTCCCGGTCAGCACTTCTTCTTCTAGCCAAGTCGCCAATTTTCTTTCTCTAATGGGAGATCTAGGCTTACCCCAGCTGATCTTGGAATCCACCCACCAATTGGGCAATACCCTGGATTTAATTTTTGACCCTTTTTCTGCTATCTCAGTCTCTTTTCCTTCCCCCTCTTGTGGTCTGATCACTTCTTAATTTCTGTTTCTATTTTGTTGCAAGTTCCTGTTTCTCACTTGATTAAACCTGCTATTCTCAAGCGCAAATGGCGCAAGGTGAATAATCTGGAACTGGTTGCCTCCCTCCAGTCCCAGTTGACTCATTATAGTCGGTGCTCATTAAGCTCATTAAGCTCTCTAGGAGAGTCCTTTTTAATAGTTGCTGACTTGTTAAACTCTTTTGTAGATGAGCGGAAAGGAAGTGGCGTACGGGTTATCTCAGTATTGATAAATGTGCGTTTCACGCTACGCTGTCTACCTATGAAAAAACTATTAATGATGCTAAAAAATCCCTTTTCAGCCAGAAAGTCCAATCTGCTGTAAATAAACCTAAGGCTTTTTTCGACTTAATTCAATCCTTGTCCACCCCTAACACAACCGATTCCTCTATTACACCTTCCCAAGCTGTCTGCAATTCTCTGTCGTCCTTTTTCATTCCAAGATTGAAACTATCCGCAGTGATATCAGAGAGGTGGCTAGTCAATTCTTACCTGCTTTGACCTCTCACGATTCTGCTGTATCCAATTCTACCTGGTCCTCTTTTCCTGTGTTCTGTAACTCTGCCATTCTGAGGGTTATTCAACACCTTAAATCAGCCTCTCTGGTCGATCCTATCCCTCTTACTCTACTTAAAGTCATATCTAGCTAAGGTATCTCTTATATTACTGCTGCAGTCAATGCTTCGCTTCTAGAGGGTTCCATCCCCAGTCCGCTAAAACATGCTTTGGTGATACCCCTGCTTAAAAAACCCTCACTGGACCCAGGGATGCTTGAACATTTTCACCCCATTTCCCTCCTCCCGTCTCTGATGAAGGTCATGGAGGCTCTTGTTTCACCTCTGCTGTCATCCTATTTGGAATCCTCTGGGTGTTTTGATGTCTTTCAATTGGTTTTGCGGCCAGGGAGGGGGACCAAATTGGTTCTAAGTTCTGTATTAGACGATCTGGCCCACCTAGTTGATCAGGGTGGAGTGGGAGCGGTGCTTCTGTTGGATTTATCTGCAGCATTCGACACGGTTGACCATACCATTTTGATCTCCCAGCTGTCGGATGCTGGTTTATCTGGCCAGATCCGGAGCTGGTTCTTGGCCTTTCTGGCCAATCGCTCGCAATCGGTCTCCCTCCCCCTTTCTGGTCTGAACTGGTAAGACTCACCTGTGGGGTACCTCAGGGATCCGCTCTCTCCCCCATATTATTTAATCTTTATATCAGATGCCTTCTTCTTCTTATTCGCTCTCACAGATTTAAATACTATTCCTATGCCGACAATCCGCAGTTGTTGGTGGGCTTGGATCTTTCTCGAGCGGACACTGCATCTCGGATGAGGAGCTGTTTGGAGAACCTAGAAGCCTGGATGGCTCTGAATTCATTTAAACTCAATGGGAATAAGACCGAGGTCCTTGTAGTGGGCATTACCTGCCCTCTCTCTTTCTGGACCCCCGACTTTTGGCCCACCTCTCTTGGCCCGTTCCATCTTCCATCTACCACACTAAAGAATGTGGGGGTCAAGTTGTCCTTGTCTTTATCGATGGCTGAGCATGTTGCAGCAGTCAGTAAATCTGCTCACTTTAAACTCTGTGTGTTGAGGAAGGTCCTTCCCTTCATTCCTACTCAATCTCATGCTCCAGTAGTGGTCGCTCTGGTTCTGAGCTCGATAGACTAATGCAACTCGCTCTATCTTGGACAACCTGTCTTTTTGATAAACAGACTCCAACTACTTCAGGACGCCACTGCTAGAGCAATTCTTCATCCCCCTCCTCATTCTCATATCTCCCCTGTGCTCGGACAGTTGCATTGGCTCCCGGTGGAAAAACAGATTTTGTTGAAGTCACTATGTATTGTGCACCGTGCCTTCTATAAGCAGGGAGCGGAGTATCTTCAGGAAAATATTTCCTCAGTATACTCCCTCTCACTCTCTCCGGTCTCAGTCTGCCTTCCTGCTTCTGGTCCCGTGGGTCAGACTGTCCCAGATAGGAGATCATGCTTTTTCGGTAGTTGCTGCAAGGTCTTGGAACAATCTACCGTCCACTCTATAAGCCTCTACTGACCATCTCCTTTCGTTGCTTGCTGAAAACTCTGCTTTTTAAGGTCCTCTGTCTATGCTGCTGATACTCTGTTATCTTATAGCGCCTAGATGCCCTTGGGCAATCGTGCGCTCTATAAATAAATAACATAATATAACAGCCCTCCTGCATGTAGACTATTGGTGGTTGTAGAAGGGGATTGTTTGTAGTTGAGCAGCCATCTTGCGTGTAGACGATAGGTAGCAATGGGAGTGGATTGATTGCACTTGGGAAGCCATCCTGCTTGTAGACAGTGGGTGGTGGTGGGAGAGGATTGATTGTACATGGGAGCCATCTGCATATAGATGATGGGTGGCGGTGGGAGATGATTGATAGTACTTGGGCAGCAATCCTGCAAGTAGATGATGAGTGATGGTGGGAGAAGATTGATTGTACATGGGCAGCCATCCTGCATGTAGGTGTTGGGCGGTGGGGGGAGAGGATTTATTGTACATGGACGGCCATTTGTGCACATTGACAATGGGTGGAGGTGGGAGAGGATTAATTGTACTTGAGCAGCCATCCTGCATGCAGATGATGGGTGGCAGTGGGATAGGATTGGGGGAGGATGCAACCGGTGTGAGTAATTAAGTTTCAGACTTTGGGGTGTGATGGATTAGAGGGGCAGGCCCAGAAAGTGTGTGGAGTGTAGTTGAGTTGAAAAATACTATGGGTACAAATAAAGCATTTAGTACAGCGATAGGTCAGGTGTGGATGGATTTTCCATATGTTAATGAGGTTCATACATTGCAGCCCAGGTGGTGAAGTGCTTATTTGCAAAAAAGGAGCTGCGCCAACTCACCTCAGTTTCATATTAATAAAGGAACCAAGTGTAAAATATCATCTTTCAATGACAAGAAAAGAAGCAGATTATTAGGGAAAATCTATTTTTTTCACAAATACAGATAAAAGATTTCCATTGCAATTCTTTTCTTAAAATAATAAATAAATAAACAAGACAGTTGTGCACATCTTCAAAGGAGCCAGCCATCTTAATCAATTGTAACCCTGATGAATTTTCTGAAGATAAGACAAAAGTAACCTGCATTGCTCATAGTACTGCTGTAATGAAATCCTTGCTGGACAGCAGAAGCACAAGGGCAGCAGAGGCCTATTTGAGCTATACCCAAACACAACTTAGCTCAGAGTTGTTCCATTCATAGAGGCAGATAGTCCTAGTAGAGGTATCATTGAATGCAGCGGTGTGGGTAATCAGGTCCCGAAAATGTGGGCGCTGGTGTGCTTGCGCGGGTCAGCTCTAGGTAAGAGTGCTTAAGTGAATGCAATATACTGGAAGTTGTCGTTCCCAGGCATATGTGTTAAGCAACACTATATACTGAATGACAGGGAGGACACGTTTAGGTCTACTTGATCGAATATATTTGATCTTCTCCAATTTGACCTCATTTGTTTGGGTTGTTTATTTGGTTGAAAATGCATGGGGAGAAACCCCACTCCCGCATCCTCCCACCTTATCGTATTCCCTTACCCCTCTCCATATATTTATTTCATTTAATTTGACCGAAAAACGATAAAAGAAATTCAGTCAAATTGAAAAGGTCAAATGGTTTTCGATCAAGTATGCTAATACCGGGAGGGCATGGTGCCATTTGCTTTTCAGGGTGAATAAGATGATGACAGGTTGGAACGTTGTGACTGACTGCTCTGTTTGAATTGAAAACAATCAGTACTGGAGTCTCTACGCTTTGTACTACGCTGGAGGTCGAACAAAGCGATACACCTGACTACTTTGATGGTCCAGTGCCCTGAAGAAGACCGGGTCTTTCAGAAGTAAAATCGAGTTGGCAACTATACACTGCCTTTTATGCCAACGATTTGTATTTGATTTCATTTTGGTTTATTTGGAATAATTTCACGTAGGTGTAAAAGGACAGTGAAAGCACCAGTGAAGCCTTGCAGCTGTGCTCATCCCATTTTACCATCGACAGGGAAGCTCCACCAAGGATAACGCCCACCCTTAGGCTGTTGGGACCAAGTCGTCTCAGGATCTGCTTTGTCCTGGGCTAACCTCTGTGTCGCTGCAGCCTTCCTGGGTAGCAATTTCCCAAAACCCGGGGCACCTGGACCATCAACAAGTGCAACGTCTTCCAGAGAACAAATCCAGCTGAAACTTCTGAGACATCCGTGTGAGTCTACAGAATCAGGAAATCTTTGTCCAGATTCCTATCACCAGAGTTCAGGACTGAGGGGCCGAGGAAATTCCAACCAGGGATATTTGTTCCTCTTTGGCACTGGGGAAAAAGGCACCAAAACCACAAAGTGCTGCTGCAATGAATGGAGTCCATTGCTGCAGATCCCCTCTCAAGAGTGCTGCCACAGAAGCCTGCCAAACGTCCTTCCTTTTATCACCACGACCAAGGTCCAGGAACAAGGCTCTGCATCGCTGCATCAAGAAGGAAGTAAGCTGAAATATCTGCTTCAATTCTAAGGTACTGTGGGGCTTCGGGTTTAACCACCTTTAGCCAAATCTAGTGCTTTCTAGCTTGGGGAGTGCTCCTTTCTATCCTTTTGAATTACTGCAATTCACCTGTGCAGGCCTAACAGCTTGTGCACATCAGGTAGGCTCACTTGAGCTCCTAGATATTTCCTCAATGAATTACGGACTGTTCAACAAACATTTTCTAAGAAGATTGCATCAGAACTAGAACCATCATATTGACTTTGGCTGTCCTGGCTCCCTAAAGGCATCCCTTCTGAACCCTATTGGCTTTGACCATACTTGTCCCCTACAAAGGTTTTATTTGTTTTGACTCTTATTGCTGGGGAAGAGACTTTCTACATCCCTCTGGGAGAGAAGACTATTGCTACAGTGCTACAGTGTTCTATTCTACTCTACACCTGTTTCTCTCCAAACTCAATTTTGTATGGTGAATCATAAGTGCTACTACTGACCTTTATTGATGTCACTCTCTGTGTGCTGGAAATGTGTTAGTACAAAATAATGTACTCCTCTGCATTATTGCTGCTTGAATAACTTGATTGTGAAAATCTACTTGATGTTACTATTAGTTACTGCATATCTAGTGTGATTCTTTCACTTTGTGTATATATAAATACATAATTTTACTATAACTTTTAAGATTGTAAGTGTTTACTTGAAGACTTGTGTTTACTGATTTCATTGTACTGCTCTACAGCTCACAGTACCCCTTCTAAGATAAGCCTGGATGCTCAGCCACTCTACCGACTTGCGTAGTACAGGCCTTTGTTAAAAGTTGGGTCACTAATATCAAGCAGATAAGTCTTTTAAAGTCCCACAACAGTTGGACTCTACAAAATCTTACCTAACACTGCTGGGAAGCGGTGGGATTGGTGCAGAGTAGACTACAGTTATTATTGGTTAGACTTGTGTTCAAGAAAACCATCCACAAAGCTAGACTCCATCAAACAATAACTTATAACATGCCAACAATGGATAGTCGATACAACAATTGTTGAATCATCGAAACCCTGGTAGTAGTCCCATAACACAAACAAAGGATTGTGGGTGCACTCCTAATTTAAGTAGATTCTTAAGATACAATTAGGTGTGATTTTTTTTCAATTCTTAAGGGACGGGGAGGAAAAGTGGTCCTGGCACAGAGCCACTATTACAAACATAAACAAGAAAAAGAGGATACAAAATTGGAACCCTCCAGTCCCCTGCACACTGTCATATCCCGTCAATTGACGGTTGAGTATTCAATTCTAATTATATCACACATCCACATGTATAACATATTCAAAAAGGAGGAATTTTCTCATTATTGTGATTAAGAAACACAAAGGTTTAAGTAATGAACAATATTATCAACAATGATATATACAGAGTCCAAAACGAATGGCTGAGGCGTTTTGAGATTATTCCCATAACCCCTACTACCAACATTGATATGGAAGAAGATTCTGAGAATGAAAGTTTAGAGTTTAGTTCGAACCTGCCGAATGGTTCAGAGGGTGAAGGGTCTGCCAACCCCCCTGCACAGCCTTCTCCTACACCTCAGTTACCTCCTAGCATGACCCTGCAAGGTCACAATGTATGCCCAAAATACCTCTCACTTGAGAAAATGAGACTGGAACTAGAATACAAAAAACTCACAGTACAATCCGGGGACAAGGAAAAAGACAGAAGACACAGAGAGAGGGAAATGCAGCATGAATATGATATGAAAAAGATGTCTCTTGACACTACTTCCTTTTCAGGGTCTTCTAGGTCTTAAAGTCCCAAGAGACCTCGCCTAACAAAAGAGGCAGTGAGTATGTATGATCCTAAGCTTGATGTTTTGGATTGGTTGAGCACATTTGAATTCACTTATGGTTTGCAAGTTATTAAAGGGAATGATTTAGGTTCATGGATAATGTCTAGGCTCCCCCAGAATGGCTGTGATGCTCTAATGGAATTGAATGCTACTGATAGACTGGACTATGAACTAGTCAAACAGGCTCTTATAGCCAGGTTTAGGAAGACTCCTTCCCAGTACCTAAAAAGATTAAGAGATCACACGAAAAATGATAGCATTCCTTGGGCTACCCGGGTGTGTGAATGCCTGAAAAACTTAGATGGTTCAGTTAAGGGTTACAGAGTGAACTCCTTTGAAGGAATGAAAAATGTATTTTTACTAGATGCTATTTTTGATGGCTGCTCCCCTCAGCTGAGACAGCACTTGGCTAACTCTAAGGAACTTGATCCCAAGAGACTAGCTCTGGTTGCTGACGTGTGGGTAGCCAGCAGGGCCACTCATAAGGATTCTGGGGAAACTCAAAATGATGAGGGGAAGATCCACAAGAAAGATAGTAAAGACAATTCTAATCCTCCATCACCAAAAGAGGGCCACAAACACCATACGGGTAAATACCAAGGGAAGTCATACAGGTCTAGTGAAACCTCTGAGCTCAAACCAGAGGGAGGTTACCAGAAACCCCCATTCCCGAAAAAACATTGCTTATTGTGTGGTTTGTGGGTCTAGTGACCATGTGAAAGAGGATCCCAGATGCAAGGGTAAACCTCCAGGGGTCCACACTGTCTCCTTAGCCTTCGCCCCTGAAGAAGAAGCTCCAATGACAGGTGCTCACGTTCACTTGCTAGCTGAAGAACCCGTTGGAGTTTAAGCTAGTGTTTCTTTAGTGTCCATGGGCCTGTGGGAACAACAGAATATAGATGTGCATAATACCATACCTGACAACACCAATGAATATTGTAAGAACAGTGTACTTGTAGCTGGCCGGGAGACTCCTGCCATTAGAGACACTGGGGCTAGCATTACAGTGGTTGATTACAGTTTTTCCAAACCTGAGAATGGAGCTAAGGCACCCAAAGCTCCCACTAAACTTGCTGTAGGCCCTATCGAAATGGTTCCCATTTTACCAGCGCTTATTCAGTGCAATAACATGACTGTAGGAATTCCTGTTAGGGTGCAATATGAAGTACGAGGGGGGGTCCTGTTGGGTAATGACTTTAAAACTCCTGGAGTAGTTTCCAGCACCCCAGGCCTCCCAGTAAGAAGAAGCAGGAGCTGACAAGATTGGCCAGAGAGGCAACCTTGAGAGACTCTCATTTTGAGATCAAGGAGCAATCCAGTATCTCCAACCCACAAGCCGGCCAACATTCTACTTCTAGGAAGAAAAAAGAGACCAAGAGAAATCCAGAGTCTCTGGGAAGAAAAATGGTCTCAAACCCAAACCTGCACTCAAAAGAAGGACTTCCCCCAGAGGAATGTCCCAGGTCACTCCAGTGAACCCACCTCCAGCTGAGGCTGAATTGGTGGTTGAACAAACTCCTGAAGAAATGGCTACTGTTGAAACAGAGCTGGAGGAAAAGCTTCCCTGCTTGGAAGATGTGGATCGTAGAGACCATCCTGAGCTGCAGACTTTGTTTGCAGAAGGTGGACCCTCTAGGGCAGATTTCAGTAGAGGACAAAGAGAGTGTCCCTGTCTAGAAGGTCTGCACCAACAGACAGCTTCCCAGCTGGAAGGGCAAGAGCCAGGGAAGCATATACTCTACTGTGAGGATGGCCTCCTCTACAGTGAGCCTACAGAGTCAACATCATGGAACTTCAGGAGACTGGGAGTCGCCCAGGAAACTCAACAAAGGTTCCTACAACTAGCACATGAGATACCTCTGGCTGGTCCCTTGAGTTCCAAGGAGACCAAAGAAAGGCTTTCATTGTACTTTTAATGGCCCAAGATGGGTGCAGATGTTGATAAACATTGTAGGAGCTGCCACACCTGCCAAACCTCTGGAAAAGTGGTTCCAATAATGTGGCACCTTTAGTGCCCCTCCCAGTGGTGAGAGTTCTTTTTGAGAGGGTGGGGATTGACATTGTTGGTCCCCTAGACCATCCAACCACCTCAGGCAATCAATTTATATTGGTTGTAGTAGACCATGCTACTGGGTACCCTGAGGCAATACCTGTAAGAACTATTACTACACAAGCAGTAGCTAAGGCCCTCCTTGGTATTTTTACCAGAGTATTGATATTGATATTGATATTTTTTTCAATCGCGCTCCTACACAAGTGTTTCAGAGTGCGAATAGAAGTAGGTAGAAATAGGGTAGGTTTTGCTAAGGAACTAATCTCTGACACAGGGTCACATTGTATATCCCACTGCATGCAGACCATGCAGGAAAAACTGTGGAGTTAATTATAAGTTTTCAACAGCCTATCAACCCCAAACAAATTGGTTGGTGGAGTGGTTTAATCGGACAATGAAGACCATGAAGGGTGCCTTAGAAGAACCACTGAGAAGAAAGTGGGACCTTCTACTGCCATACCTTCTATTTGCTTATAGAGAGGTGCCTCGACCTGAAGAGGGGTTCAGCCCCCTTGAGCTCCTCTATGGCCATCCTGTCAGAGGCCCCCAAGCCCTGATCAAAGAAGGGTTGGAGAGGGAGCCTTCCCAAAAGCCAGTCCATGTCACTGACTACGTACTAGGCCTCAGAAAGAGGATGGTACAGCTGAAGCTTCAGAAAACTTGAAAGCTGGTCAAGCCCTGATGAAGCAATGGCATGATCAGAAATCTAACGTGGTGGAGTTTACTCCAGACCAGCTAGTACTTATTATGGTTCCTACAAGGCAGAGGGCCTTACAAGACAGATGGATTGGACTCTTCAAAGTTGTAGGCAAACTTGGAGAGGTTAATTATTTAGTGGACTTTGGCAACCCCAAAGGAGGCACCTAGGGTCTTTCATACTAATCGTTTGAAGGTCTATGTTTCTAGACCAGAACTAGGAGCCTTGCATCTAGCCTATGGTCAAGAGGAGGAGGAGAGTGAGCCTCTCCCTGATCTCCTCAGGGGACACTCTTCAGATGCAACAATTGAAGGAGATAAACTCTCTTCAGATCTGTCTCTGCAGCAACAGGAGGAGTGCAAATCTCTGTTGACTCAGTTTGCCTCCCTGTTTTCTCTGACACCAGGCTTGAACCCTTGGGGCCAGCATGATATCCTCACTGGTGACAGTCTCCCTGTCCAAAGCAGGGGCTACAGAATGGCAGATCAAGTAAATCTCATATAAAGGAAGAGGTCAACAAGATGTTTGACCTTGGGTTATTGAGCCATCTACCAGTCCATGGGGTAGTCCAGTTGTACTAATCCCAAAGGCAGGAACCAAAGAGTTGGGATTCTGTGCGGACTATAGGGCTCTGAATGCAGTCACAAAGACTGATGCCATCCTTTACCAAGGACAGATGACCTGGTGGACAAACATGGATCTGCCAAGTTCCTCTGCACTTTTGACTTCACCTCAGGCTATTGGCAAATAGCTCTGACAGACCATGCCAAGCAGAAAACTGCATTTTCCACCCCAGGAGGCATATACCAGTTAGGGTTATGCCTTTTGGACTAAATAATGCACCTGCTATATTCCAAAGGATGCTAAACCAGGTTGTGAATGGGTTGGAGGACTTCTGCATGGCATACTTGGATGACATAGCAGTGTTCAGCCCCACTTGGGAAGACCATCGTCATCACTTAGGATATGTGTTGCAGGCTCTTGAACCCACCCATCTGACCATAAAGACTAGCAAATGTCAAAATGGGCAGAGCAAAGTGGTCTACCTTGGACATGAGGTAGGAGATGGTGAGATTAGGCCCTTGCCTAGAAAAGTATAAGCTGTATTGGACTGGGCCACCCCCACCCCTATTCAGACCCAAGTATGAGCCTTTCTAGATCTCACTGGGTACTATTAACATAGTATTGAGAACTATAGTATCATAGCTTCTCCCCTGAATGTCATCTCTTCCCCAACATTTCCTAAGAAGATCAGATGGAATGAAGAGTGTGCCAAGGCATATGATGGGCTGAAAAGAACCCTATGCAAAGCTCCAGTCTTTAGAGCTCCTGACTGCAACCAAACCTTTACTGTAAAGACAGATGCATCCAATACAGGAATAGGGCAGCCTTACGCCAACTGGCTGAGCAAGGCAGGGAGCACCCTATTTGCTTCATCAGTAGAAATTTGAAGGATCCTGAAACACGGTGGGAAACAATACAACGTGAATGTTTTACCATTGTGTGGTCTTTGAAGAGGTTTAGGCCATACTTGTATGGTTCTACTTTCCTAATTCAAACAGACCACAAGTGTTTGAGATGGTTATTGCAAATGAAGGGGACCTATCAAAAACTGCTCAGATGGTCTATCAACCTCCAAGGGTTCATTTTTACCATTGAGCATAGGTCAGGGTGTAATCATCAAAATGCTGATGGTCTCCAGGATGTATGAGCGACTGGAACAGAGATTCATCCAAGAGATGATTAAATCCTCCTGTCCCTTAGTCTGGGGGGACAGGTGTTAGGAGGAATTTTCAGTTTCTGTGCTAATTCCCTTTAACCTTAGTGACGCACAGCCCTTTGCTGAAATCTGGAACATTTTTTAATTTAACCTTCTGAGTGAGTGGGCTTTTCTACCACCCACACATGCCTTTTCCCTCTAAAATTGTGTGTTCTTTATGTTTTAACAGAGGCTGGTAAATTCCATAGGCATCTGCTTTTCACATAGTGACACACAGCACCCTTTGTGCAGTGCTACTGAGGAGACCCTTGGATTCAGCTAAACGTTAAAATACATTTTCTTGAGTGAACTACAGTTCCCAAGAATAGAAGGACAACTTTTGTCTCACTTATCTTTAACTTTTTATCTCCTTATCCCACTTCTCATGTAGCTTTTTGTTACACTAACTAACTTGAAAGGCTGGTGGCAGTGGTTTCCTTTTTACTACCTTTTGTGGAATGTATCTGCAGGATGATTTCTCAGCTGCAGTGCAGCACCCATGGGTGACTATTTTACCAAAATGGCCCCTGTCTTCTTCTTTCACCATTTCTCATTTGGTAGTTCCTTCTGGGCTTTTATTATGTTTTTTAGATCATGTTTGAGTCCATTGAGTGTTCGCCTTTGGCGGGCTCCAGCACTGCAGCTCGTCCATGCTCCAGTGTGTCTGGGAAGGCAGTAAGTGAGGGAGGAGCCCAAAACTTGTCCTTTGTTTGTAGGCATGCCTGGCCAAAACCAGTTCAAACTGGGCGGGTGGCTGCCCTAGAAGAAGACCCCCCCCCCGTGTGATTGACAGCTTAGTGCTGTGAATGAATGCAATATCGCATATAAGGGAGGGATTTTGGAGTACAGGCGTAGTCGACCACTGGAACATCAAATCCAAAGAAGAAAATGCAAAGATACGCCAGAAGCACCTTGCGCAACTACAAAAGCACCGGAAGCTGTGCTGACCGTGTTATTCTATCGACAGGGAAGCTCTGCCAGGGATGGCTTCCCCCCTTGGGCTAGTGGGACCAATTAGCCTCAAGACCTGCTTCGTTCTGGGCCAACACCTGTGTCGCTGCAACCTTCCTAGGCTGATCGTCCTAGAAGGTCTGCGAAGGCGCTTCGACCCATTGGAATAGTGGGATCAACTATTCCCGGCACCATCATCAAATACTGTAAATAAGTAAGCCTCTTCGGAAGTGTCCCTGAGCCAACCATTGGGCTGACCAGCTTACGCAGGACGCTTTGCTCTGTCACCACTGCCGTTTCGGGGAAGCCCTCGAAACTTGGTTTACTGCTTGCTCTGCGTCCACGGCACCCTCACACCGAATTTCGTACACTTGGCATTCCCAGGTCTGAAGTGAGACGAGTGCGCCTGGACCAGGGTAAATGCGGTTGCCGTGTTGCCCTGCTGTGGTTACAACCTGTGCACGTCTGCTGCATTTGGGACTCCCTCGACCCTGCATCCTGCTACGCAGATTCTACACGGTGTCGAGACGTCCTGATCATCACAGCTGAACCTGCCAGCAATGTGAACTGAACTGGAGAAGTCTGGGTCTGCCT
This sequence comes from Ambystoma mexicanum, assembly GCF_040938575.1. NCBI lineage: Eukaryota > Metazoa > Chordata > Amphibia > Caudata > Ambystomatidae > Ambystoma > Ambystoma mexicanum. The sequence continues at coordinate 476,844,196 of NC_090935.1, read as the reverse complement.
GCGTTGGGGACCGGTGAGTAGTCCATACCCCAACCGGTGGCCCCTCGCGCAGGAGCCCGTTTCTTTGCTACCGCTGTTGCGAAATAGCGAATATCTCCCGCACTCTCACCCTGCTTCTGCCCACAAGTGGAGGCCTTGCTTGAGTAGTGGGGACTTGTTCTGCATTGCTTCATTCACCTTCCTGAACTGCCTGATATCCTTGAAGAGGCCCTCTTTTGTCCATTGGCACCAGCGCGTGCAGGTACTTGTGAGCACAAGGCTCCTCTCTTTGTAGGGCTCAGACTTCCTCCTAGTTAGGTGTATTTCAGATGTCGAACTGGGTCTAATGATTACTTGCACTGCCTGTTTTCATCCCCATCTAGGTGGTCTACATATTACGTGCTCCTAACTCCTTAGACCCCTCGGTCTTGTATATATATATTGTATTGATTGTGATGTGTTGGTTTACTTTAGTATTATTGTGATTCTTTGCTATGGTTGATGTTACAAAGGCCTTGTAATAAATGTGTCTATATTTTTAATATAACACCTGTCTGGAGTAATTTGCAAGTGTCCTTGCTTTGTGTGCTCATTGCGGGCTTTCAGTCACCCTCACCCCTCTTGAGACTTAGTCTTGACCGCCGCCATCGCTACCCTGATTGGTCTGGCTTGTCCAGAGGTTACCCTGTTCCAAGAAAATAGGCTGGCATTCTGAACCTCTGCCCCTCAAGGTCCGAGTTCAGAAATCCATCTTAACAAATTGGTGTACAGCCGTGGGATATGACTGAAGGTATCCAGTGTTGCGCACGAGCGAAGGTATTTCAAGTTATTTCTAGCGGGACACGTAGTGAATTGTCGTAGTATAACTTTTTAAAGGCCATAGTCCTATCTAACAGTATGGAAACAAGTACCTTGTTAACCTTAAATGCTTCTAAATCTGAAACATTGAAAAATATGTGTGCTGAGAGAGGTGTCTCTTCTCAAGGCACCAACATGGAAATGATCCAAAGAATCATGGCGTGGCAAGAAGCTCAGTTTAGCGCTATAGCTTCAGAGGACAGTGCAGAAGGAGGTGGGGCTGCTCTCACTGGTAGAACTGACAGTTCTGCCGCTGCACTGGTCCACAGCGACCATGAGGACAGGGAGGATGAAATGTCCAATGTTTCCTCTGCCAGTGCTGATGGGGAGGCCATGCTTGAATTCAAGAAGCAAGAGCTGCCGTTTAGGCAGAAGGAGCTTGAGTTCAATATGGCCAAGCTAAAGATAGAACAGGTAGAAAAACAGAAAGACAGGGATCACCAGTTGGGACTGGCCAAGCTTCAAGTTGCCAATGGATCCAAGGGTCCTGGACATGGGTCTGGGACCTCCTCTCATCCAAGGTTTCCAAAAGATCTGCTCAGTGTGTATGAGGAAAAGAATGACATTATGGACTGGTTGAATACATTTGAGTATGCATGTGAAGTTCAACAAGTTGACAATGCTGATAAAATTGCCTGGTTACTTAGCCGACTGCCCCATTCTGGCTGCAGTGCCATTATGGAAATGTCGAAGGCTGAGAGAGCAGATTTTGCAATGTTGAAGCAGACTCCCCTTTTAAAGTTTGGAAAGACTCCTGCCTAATACTTAAAAAGATTCAGAGAGTATAAGAAAAAAGGAGGTGGTACTTGGGTATCTTATGTAACTGAATCATTAAAAAACCTGACTGGCTGGGTCGAAGGTTATAAGTTTTCTATCTTTGAAGGTATGATAAGTCTTGTCATGCTGGAACATATTTTTGCATCTTCTTCCCCTGAGCTTAAGCAGCATTTGGCAGATTCAAAGGAGATAGATCCTAAGAAGCTTGCCATTGCAGCAGATTTATGGGTGTCGCATTGAGTGTCCCATAAGACTCATCCTGGTAAGCAGGAGGAAGGGAAAAAGTCCAAAGATAAGGAGGGTGGGGAAACTGTTAAATCTTCTTCCCAAAAGGGCCACAAAAAGAAAAATAAGGGTAAGACACAAGAGAACCCACAGGGTAGTGGAGGCCAGCCTCCAAAACCGAACTCTGGTTATAATAAGCCTCCCTATGTAAACAGACCCAATGGATCTTGTTTTGCTTGGGGAGCAACTGACCACGTGAAGGGGGATCCCAGATGTAAGGTCAAAACCTTGGGGGTCCACTCTGCTAATCTGGCCTTCTCCTCCTACGAGGAAGAAGAGATCACCGGAGCATCCTTCTCCTCCGACTCCTTCCCCAGTGGGATAGAAGCTGAGGTAGTTTTAGTTTCCCTGGGTTCCTGGGAGCCTAAAGTCGCAGAAGCTTATGCTAGGATTCCAGATAACACCAAGCACTACTTTAAAGACAGTGTGCTGATCAATGGAGTAGATACTCCAGCTCTTAGGGATAGTGGGTGCAGTGGAACTGCAGTGGATTCTACCTTGGTAGACTCAGAGGAAGTTGCCAGAGCTACTCTGATGCCCCACTAAGTTGGCTGACGGCCCACCTCTCATGTTCCCAGTAATACCTGTAAATCTTACTATCAATGGTACCGCAGTCAGGATTCCAGTGAGCATTCAGAGGAGTGTCCCAGGAAAGGTCTTGTTGGGCAATGATCTCAGAGCTTTAGGGCTTGTGGGAGATATAACTGACAGACCCTGCACAAGGTCTCAAACGAGGGCAGGATTGGCCAAGACCAATGCCCTGCCCCAGCCAAAGGGAAACCCAAGGCTAAAGGAGTCAAGAAACCAAAAAGAGGGAAAGAAAATATTCCCCCTAACTCGCCTACCACTGCAGTGGAGGTAGTTGGTCAATCACCCGGACCTGACCAGGAGGTGGTGATGCCTGAAGTATTCGACCCCAATGACCATCCTGAACTAAACAATTTGTTAGTAGAAGGTGGTCCTGACAGGGAAGAATTCAGTAAAGGCCAATGTGAGTGCCCATCTCTGGAAGGCCTAAGGAGACAGGCCTGCTCCCAGCTTGAGGGTGAACCTCCTGGGAAGCATCAGATTTACTGGGAAGGTGTACTCCTGTACAGTGAGCCCACAGAGTCTACAGAAGGAAACCATAGGAGGTTGGTGGTTCACCTTGCTGTAAGACCCTTCCTCCTGCAGCTGGCGCATGAAGTGCCCCTTGCTGGTCACCTTGGTATTAAGAGGACCAAGCAAAGGTTATCCATGCCCTTCTACTGGCCCAAGATGGGGATGCAAGTAGAAAGTCACTGCAGGAGTTGTGCCTCCTGCCAATTATCTGGTAAGAGTGGTTCAACAATCCAAGCTCCATCGGTACCACACTCAGTTGTGGGAGTACCATTCGAGAGGGTAGGGATCGACATTGTTGGTCCCCTTGACCCCCAAACATCCTCAGGCAATATGTTTATCCTGGTATTGGTCGGCCATGCCACCAGATATCTTGAGGCCATCCCATCGAAGACTGTGACTGCCAAGTCAGTCGCAAAAGCTTTACTCAGCATCTTTACTAGGGTTGGCTTCCCTAAAGAAGTTGTGTCTGACAGAGGCAGCAACTTTATGTCGAAGTATATGCAGGCTATGTGGAAAGAATGTGGGGTCACCCACAAATTCTCCTCTGCATACCACCCGAGACCAATGGTCTGGTGGAACGGTTTAACAGAATGTTAAAAAGTATGATTGGGGCTCTGGAAGAACCTCAGAGAAGAAAATGGGATCTTCTTTTACCATGCTTACTGTTTGCCTACCGAGAGGTACCACAGGAGGGTGTTGGTTTCAGCACCTTCGAACTTCTGTTTGGTCACCCTGTGCGGGGACCCTTAGCCATAGTCAAAGAGGGATGGGAGATGCCCACTCCCCCTATTACTACCAACGTAGTAGACTATGTGTTAGGGCTCAGAAAAAGAATGGTACTCCTGATCGGTCTGGCTAGTGATAAATTGAAAGCAGGACAAGCCCTGGTGAAACATTGGTATGACCAGAAAGCTTCCCTCATCAACTTCACACCTGGTCAGCAAGTCCTGATCATGAATCCCATAAGGCCTAGAGCTTTACAGGATAAATGGTCAGGCCCTTACACAGTGGTGGAGCCCTTGGTTGAGGGCAACTATTTAGTGGACCTTAGAAGGCCTGGAAAGGCTCCAAAAGTGTTCCATGTAAATAGGTTGAAGTCTTTCATCCCGAGTTGAAATCGCAGCACTGCTATTGGCTTCTGATGTTGATGAAGAGGAGTCTGAACCTCTCCCTGACCTGTTTCAAAGCAGTCCTTCAGATAGCTCCTTTTAGGGTGTCCGCGTGGCCCCTCACCTGACTTCTGATCAGCAGGCTGAGGTGAAAAGTTTGCTTAGACAATTTTCCCCCCTGTTTTCACAGTCCCCTGGTTTGACACCTTGGTGCAAACATAACATAGACACAGGAGACAGTGTACCTACCAAAAGTAGGGCATACAGGATGTCAGAAAAAGTACGGTCTTACATTAAGACGGAGGTCAACAAAATGTTAGATCTTGGGGTGATTGAACCCTCTACTAGTATTTGGTCCAGCCTGTGTTTTTGGTTCCAAAAGCAGGTACTTCCGAATTGAGGTTGTGCGTGGATTACAGGGCTCTGAACGCTGTCACCTCGAACAGATGAGCTGGTGGATACCTTGGGTACCTCCAAGTACCTCAGCACGTTTGACCTCACTGCAGGCTATTGGCAAATAGCCCTTGCAGAACATGCCAAGGAGAAGACAGCGTTCTCAACTCCAGAAGGTCTTTACCAGTTCAGGGTAATGCCTTTTGGGTTGAAGAATGCACCTGCCACTTTCCAGAGGCTTGTGAATCATGTGTTGAATGGGTTGGATGAATTCTGACTTGCATATCTTGCCTATCTGGATGATATAGCAGTTTTCAGTGCCACCTGGGAAGACCATGTGAAACACCATGGGATTGTGTTACAGGCTCTTCAGAAAGCCCACTTGACCATAAAGACCAGTAAATGCCAGATTGGACAAGGCTCAGTGGTTTACCTTGGACATGAAGTAGGTGGAGGGAGGATACAGCCTCTACCCAGTAAAGTACAAGCAGTACAAGACTGGCCTACCCCCACTACACAGACCCAAGTGAGAGCCTTCTTAGGACTCACAGGGTATCGCATAAATTTCATGGCAGAATATGGCACCATAGCTGACCCTCTGACTGCTCTCACCACTCTGAAGAAACCCAAGAAGGTAACTTGGACTGAAGAGTGTGAGAAGGCCTTCAATGGATTAAAAGACTCCTTGTGCCAGGCCCCTGTCCTCAGGGCCCCTGATTACCAAAGACCTTTTATTGTGCAGACAGATGCCTCTGACACTGGGATGGGAGCTGTACTATCACAAGTAGATGAGAAGGGTAAGGAACACCCTATTGGTTTCATTAGTCGCCAGCTTAAGGACAGAGAGCTCAGATGATCCACAGTAGAGAAAGAATGTTTCTCTGTTGTATGGGCCCTACGTAAACTGAGGCCCTACCTTTATGGGACCCACTTCACTGTGCAAACTGACCATAAACCCTTAAAGTGGCTGATGAACATGAAGGGAGAGAATCCAAAGTTGCTTAGGTGGTCCATAAGGCTTTGACTTCACTATTGAGCATAGGCCAGGTGTACAACATAGCAATGCTGATGGGTTGTCCAGAATGTTTAACCGACTTGAACAAGAAACTCATCCAGGGGTGGATTAGTTCCCCCTGTTCTTAGTCTGGGAGAGGCGAGTGTTAGGAAAGATTTCATATTGTATGTAATTTTCCCTTCATGTGGCAACCCCCAAACTTTTTGCTGCTGTTTTACACCCCGATCTAGACTTTGCCATAGAAGCGCAGCCTTCCGCCACACTCCTCTGGGCTTTCGCTCAATTCTTATAGGGAAACTGACATGCTCTTAAAGGAATGGTTTGGTCAAAAAATGTTATTGCCCCTACGGGTCGGCCATGTGTTTTTAAGCCTAAGTTGCTCGATTTTAGAAAAATTTCCTATGGACCTTACCCGAGTTTTCGTCCATTAAACGCATGCGAAAACAGGCACCAGGGAGCTGCCATTTTGTGATAATCCTATCATTTCCCCCATTGCCCTGGCTGACCTGCTTTCGCGGCACTAAATCATATCCCCCGCCCCTGAGCCTGACATTATCAAAACATTCATATTCCCCGCCTCTCTCCGTGACGTTACTGTGCTGCATAGGCAAACGCGCCCAGTCGTCTTCTACGCGACTTCACACAGAACCCGGAAACCAACACAGATCAGCTCACAACACAGCGCGCCACAATTCGGAATATGAAACTGTACTTTAAAATCAAACAGCAACACGGTAAATTTGGTAAAGTACATTTATTTGACATTAAATGTTTATAGAATATCTGCAATTGCCATATGAACTCCAAAAGTCATTTATTTTCTTTTATCTCTATCCACAAATCCTTAAAATTTTATCGTGAGTCACGCGCTGTTCATTTATGGTACATAGGGTGTTGGTTTTCGTTCAAAGAGGCACTTTTGTCGTACGTTGAACCGCAAGGCTGTTCCATCAAGTAGGCACTAGGCCAGCGTAAAGGTTGATATGTTGCTCCTAGCCGCTAGTAACGCGTAACGGCATATGTGCCCTTGGCGATCGTCCCATAAAATCATCAGAATGGTGCAGTTGTTTACATTAAGCTGCAGCTGGCGGCTGAAGAAACCGTCTGCCGGTGTCTGAAACTGGTGGCAGGGGCAAAATGGAAGGATGTACCTATTTTGAAAACCTAAAATTTATAATTAGTCTCGCCAGCCGATCTTTATTAATATTATTCATTTTATTTATTACGGCCGAGCTGAAACTATTTGCTTTCAAGGATAGTGCAATGGAGTATGTTCGGCTCTAAAATCAATGCGAAAACTTACGAAATAAATCGAGGTTGGTACACAATGAGAAACGACTTTTTGTCTACATGCGTGTGGAATGTGGACCCGCATGCCCATGTGTCCGCTACAAGGACGATCCCACAAACCTTTTCAAAGCTCTTCATTCATTCATTCATTTATTCATGCATCCATTCATTAATTTCTTCATTCCGGTATAAAAGCGTCTAAAGAGTCACTTACATTATATTTACAATTTCCATTTGTCTCTGCGTAATGCAGTCCGTAAATCCCACTGTGCTCTTGACAACGATTTTTCGTATACTGAACTAACATGAAAGTCGGTCTAGTTTAAGAATTTTCTGCCTTATCGTCTCAAACGTTATTGCACCCCCCAAACCCCACCTTCAAATGAAGTTCTTTCTGCATGGTCCCTGTCTCTCAGGTCAAAAAACAATAGAACCTTATACTGCCAGTGCGAGTTGTGGGCATCTTCAGGGCACGAGCTGAAAATCAAAGCCGCTGACCTTCACTAGAAATTAGCATACATCCTTTCTTTGCAACATCCCGTAGTAAAGCCATCTGTGAGAACTTGAAGTTTCGAATCCATCTATGTAGTGCGCCTCATTGTGCAAATGCGAACTGGCTTCTCTCCCATCTGCAACGGCTCGCTTGGCGCGTTCTAAGGCCCCAATTTTGTCCTCGTTGTCTGCGAGCTTTGAAGCCCCAAAGAACCATAACTATTGAGACTTTTAATTTTTTGGGGAAGGCCAGGGAAAGTATAAAGTACCCGAGGAGTTGAGTTGAAAGTGAGATTTATTGTTTGTTTGTTTTATTATTTGCAATACGCAAGCCTCCCCTCGGTTAACAGTGCCCAGCATTTATAAGAGATTGCGAAAATTAGTTACATCAACAAAAATATATACATACACATATAGGCAAGGTCAGCAATATGACGTGAATAGAGAGAGAATTCAAAGATGACACCCAGGTAGTTCGGCACCCAGGATGGTGAAGGTAGGGGTTAGGGTTAGAGTACTTTGTATGCACACTGTAAATAAAATGTATTTACAAAAAGACAATCGTATTACAATTATTTAAACCAGGATTTGTACTTCACAACCAGCTCTCCTTTGGGTGGACATGGCACAGTGGCAATGTTGGGTGGCAATGGATCAGTGCTCTGCACAGAAACGTTCAAAATTCCATATCAGTGCTTCTCTAATACAGCAACAATAAGGCTTTTGACAAAGTCGAACTCCATTTCCTCATAGACTGGTTTGATCACCCATTGCTTACTTCTTTTTGAAAAGGCCTTAGTGTACCGAGGCATCCTTACATTACCCTTAGTCCTAGATTGTTCACAGCCGAGATTCTCGCTATGGGCCAAGACGGCAAGTAGAGTCCTATGTCTCATGCCCTGTATGCTGAAATGCAAGCGCTTTGGCCTGTACTTTAGGCACATATTGTGGAACACCTCCAAAACTCCAGTGTGACAGAATTCTGTCAGTCCCCTCAAATCTCTTGATAGAGTTTTATCGAAAACAATCTTCTCAATGGCTTTGTGTGTCGGTGAAGATGGATTCAACCACTTCTTCTTCCGTGCCTCCACTGGGGATAAAGGGCCATGTTCACATTGGTGGAAATGTAGGTTTTCTGACCAACGGTGCACGTTGGTACAGTGGTGCACCAGTGACCGCCATTTTTCAAGTAGTATTTCCACTGACCCTTCACAAGTTTTGGAGCTCCACCAAAGATGGTTGCTGATAGACTGGGACCACTCTGAAATACTTTCCAAACCTTTTTTTTTCCCTGCAGCCAAGATTTTCTTATTGATTGATTTAGCAAGATGCCATACGTCAAATTGATGTTTAATATGTGGGAACTGCTCTCTCATTGTCTTGGCAATTGAAACGTGTCTGTCCGTGGCTATGAGGTTGATGTGCATTCCACTCGATTGCAGATATTCCACTGATTTTATAAATCCTAGTTTCTCCATGGCCACTGAGGATGTACATTGTGTTACCTGCACGACCACTGAATTCACAATTTTCTTACTATTAATGTCCTGAAAGTGGTAGGTGCAGTACTTGGCAGAAAATCCAGGGCTGTCGCACTGTCCATCGCCGGCTAGCCTGAATCGTTTGCCTTCGAATGTACTTGCTAGAGACAATTGTTCAATTTTCCAAGCATCACTAATGGCCGGAAACAGATAATCATGTTGGTATTTGTAGTACTGCGTTTTTGAAATGAAATGGAGTCCCACAAACTGAAAGAAAGACTTTACTTTCTAAAACTGGAGCCACTAAAAAGTGATGCAGCTGCACACAGTAGATTGCCTGCTGGCAGTTTCCCCAGCATCGGTTGTGCAGACCATGAGAACGTATGATGTAATCTACAGGCGGCATGTATTGTGACGTTACTGCCTTGTTTTTGACGAGTCACATGAATCAATGGCTTCCCACATACTTTCCCTCTGACGGAATGCCCACATTTCAGCATACTTATAATATCCATCAAACAACTGTCGAATACTATGTATCTGTCCTCTTTGATTTGACTGTCATCCTGCGTCAAAGTTGTTTCGGCCTGTGACGTTGAGGACATATCACCACATTTGAAAGAAATATCGCTGCTATCAAGTTCTGATGAGTCAGTGAATGCTGCTGCTGGTTCATTCTCTGTCATTTCAACATCTGCAACTTCAACATTGATGGGAGAACACAACAATGTCAACAGCTTTTTTGGTGGCAATTTTTTGGCGGGTGTAGATTGTGTAAATTGATCTGCGACTACTTCAGAGCTATCTTCAATACATCCAGTATCATGTTGTTGTGGTGGTGCAGTCGTACTGTAGCAATGGTCCAATACAACTTTTCTGGATTCTCAGCACACATTCATTTAATTTTCTGTACATTGGACATGAGCATCCCGAGTCTCAATACGCCGCGTCTGAATTAATAGTTCCTCCATAGCCTCCATAGTGTAAATGGTCTGGCAAGCAACATCTCTCATTCGCTTCACTGTCTGTGTATGTATAGTTTGTAGACCCGCGGGTAACTAGAGGACAGATTGTAAAAGGGATGTTCAGTTTAAACACAAGATAAAGTATAGTACAATTGACTTTAAAAAAACATAAAATAGTCCCCAGCACAAAAAAAATTCTAAAGTTATGAACTGTTTGTAACTAACCTTATTTTTGTTTCTTTTCTTTGCAACTTTTTTGATACGACCTTCAACATCTGCACGCTGTTGCTCCGACACGTATCCGCATGTCTCCCCTTCCTCTTGCGCTGCAACGACTATATTTTCTGTATCCGCATAGACAGCACGGAATGAGGCTCCATCGACTCCCTGAAACATAGTATTTTCATTACTGTGTATCAAAATATTGTTAGCATAAAATGCACGTGAGGACGAACACACATGTACTCAATAGCCAAACACGATTTAAACATTGTGTGGAACAATCAAACGACAAGTATTCGAGCTCTGATGACCTAGTTCGATGGAGCTGTCAGTATCCATACCTCTGGCTCTGCATGGACTGCCAGGAATGATTGTATTGAAGAGGAGGCATCAGCAACTCCCTGAAACACAGTACTTGCGTTAGTATGGTTTTCAATATCGTAAACATAACACACACTTGGGGTCGACGGCACAGGTACATATAAAGAGATAACGACAAATGTTGCATTGTCTAAAAGAATCAAGGAATATTTAAAAATGATCAGATTTAATCGACTTATTTCTCCGATTTCTTTACATCTGCATCATCTAAATGGGATCTTGTGATTGTAGTGGAAGCTCCATCATCTCCCTGAAACACAGTACTTGTGTTAATAGGGAAGAAAGTATAGCAAATGGAATCACGTTATATGATCACGCTCGATGGAGCTGTCAGTATCCATACCTCATGCTGCTGAAGAATATCTAGGGCTGTTGTCAATGTGGTGCGCACTTCCGAAAGCTGTTGCGCCGATTCGTATCCGCATGGTCCCGCTTTCACCGGAATTACTTGAATGTCAGGCTCTGCATCAAGTGCGTGGGTTGACGATTCAACAACTGCCTGAAACATAGTATTTGCGTTAGTAAGGATTACAATATTGAAAACACAACACATGCTTGGGGTCGACCGCACAGGTACATATCAACGGCTAACCACAAATGAAACATGGTGTAGAACAATCAAACGACAAGTGTTCCAGTCCTGATGATCACGGTCAGTTGAGCTGTCAGTATCCATACCTCGGGCTGCTGAAGAACATCTAGGGCTGTTGTCAATGTGGTGGACGCTTCAGCATCTCCCTGAAAGACAGTACTTGCATTAGTATGGATAACACTAATTATAACTGAAAACAAACACCAGGGAACGACAACTAAGGTGTATATCAATTGGAAAGCACTAACCAAACAATTGGTAAAATAATCACACGATACATGCAAACTATTACTTGACATGCATAAAACAAGTCTGTAGCGGAATAGCCAAGAATGATTACCTGATACGCGCTAGAAGTGGTTGATAACTGCGAGCACGTGATGGAAGTAGAATGTTCTTGCTTCAGATTCAAGGGATAGTCAAGAAGTTGTAAAGGTAAATTATTGTTTGATAATGAAATGCCAATATTTAAAATTGCCATGTAAGGAGACAGAATACTTGAGTAATGCGCAATATAGCACAGTTCCCTGTGCCCATATATAGATTTCATTTGTGGATTATGAAATCTAAAAATAATATATTGATGAATGTCATTATTCAAAAAGCTATACACTCATATCAATGTCGAAAGTGTTACAAATTGGAAACAACACCTAAAATATCAATGAATCCATTCGGCTACCTACACACTACCGCAAGGCCTAAAGCTAAAAACGGACACTTGACTCACCAGTGGCGGATTGCAGACGAATAGAGTGGGAATAGCGTTTGCGAGCAATTTTCGTGTTGATGCCGTTTATTCTTCTTTGTTACCCAAGATGTGGTGTACAAGTTCGAGGGAAAGTGCCGGCTGCAGATGCGGTATCGATCACCCCTCTTGTCTTCAAAGACTTGTTGGACTCTACTTTCCAGCTCATCCAGTGGATATGCGCAATGTCTGACCCATTCTCTTATTCGATCAACAGTTTTCGGGAACACATGCATTGTAGTGCCTTCAGATTTAGCATGGGTCTTCGAAGGGCAACCGCTAATCGAACAGGCAGGCATTGTTGAAAATTCTGAAAAGTAAATATCAAGATTATTATAAAACCTTGATGAATAAAAATGTCAGAAAAAAGTAAATGAACCATACCATGCTCAATGCAAGGTTTGTTTTGGTCGCCGGAACTATACCAGTTCATCATGTGCGGCTTAGTATTTGCATAAGTTACAGAAATTTCTGTTTTGTCTTGCACAAAAAGGAACCATGCTTACATTATAGACTGGACCCCCGAAGGATGCAATTCTATGACAATTGACACAGATGAAAATAAATAGATCTATTGATAGCATAACAATTGAAACTCAAGTCAATTGCAATGAGACCAATGACCATAGCTCTATTGGGTACTGTAATAGCAAATAGATTGAAATATAAAAATGACCGAAATATGACTAGGATACATGGCCTTACCTTGACCAACAAACAGTTGGATTCAGCAGGCCGAGCAGTATGTTGCAGGAAAACAGGTAGATGGCCACAGGTAGCACACTGACGAGTTTGCTCTAAGCGGTCACAGATAGCACGGCGACAAGCAGATTAGCATAGATCTCAGTGCTTCTCAGGTAGAAGGTTCAGGAGTTGACTTGCAAAGCACAAAGATGTTCTCATGAGACATATCAAGTGGTTTATAAAGTATTAGAAACAGGGGTGTGTTTGTGAATGAATGACGTGTGTATGTCGTGGTATTATGTTTATTGCAGGGGGGCGGCCTTCCTCAGGGGAGGCCTGCCTGGAGACAAGGGGTCTGAGGAGGCCATGTGAGCGATGGCCCCTGGGTGTGGGATACCTTTTGTACATGCTGTTTGGCACCTTGGCCGTTTGCGCCCGTCACAGCCCCGCATGCCAGCGCTCATCCCCGGGTGCCAACCGCCTTTGATAGAGGGGGTGGGATGGATGGGCCTGGGGCGTGCAGATAAGGCACAGGAAGACTGCTGAATGGAGACACACTTATGTGGATTGCAGGGGGGCGGCCTGCCTCAGGGGAGGCCTGCCTGGAGACACGGGGTCTGAGGAGGCCATGTGAGCGATGGCCCCTGGGCGTGGGATACCTTTTGAAGTGTACATGCTGTTTGGCACCTTGGTCGTTTGTGCCCGTCCATTGCCCTTATGTGATGTTAACTTTGCATGACATTCGCGTAGATGGGAACACTGAGCAGGACACGGGGCATCCATTTTCGTACCCCCTTTCCACTCCATTTTGGTGACCAGGCCTCACTGCGATAGTAGAGCGCACAGAGCACATGGCCCACAGCCTCGTTCCCACTCTGACTGGAAAACTCCAGAGGTATTTGCAACAGCTAATAAATGTAACACATCACTCTCTGAGATCACGGACCTGCATGTGAACCGGCCTGAACCAAGCACATGGCTCGTTCATCTCCACAAACGTGTCCTTGCCCACGCACCCTCGCCAGTGGAAACTTACTGCCATTCTGACCCTGTGTCCCTGCAAGGTATTCTCTTCATGTGCCAGACCACTGACCACGCCATGATGCCCACCTAGCAGATCCCCAGCTAACATTAGACCCCTACTGCAGTATATCGTTGACTATCAATAACAAATGCCACATATCGGAGATTCTTGTGAGCACAGACCCACACTTCAAACACTGTATAATAGTGGTCAAGACCCTTGACCTAAGGCCTGTATAATCCAATGTTCATTGATAGTATTGATATATGTGTGACTTTTATAGAGACATAACCGACTGAAAGACTTTGAACAAGTGTTATTTAGTGCATGCATTATTGATAATATATTATGTTAGCTTAGATAGTGACCACCCCGTTTCACAGCTACCTGAACTTCACCCATTCCGAGCACAGGTGTCTGACGTCCATCCTTGAATGGAGACACACTTGATTGATTTAAAAAATCAAAACAACCGTTGTTAAAATATATGTGGTGTTTTATTTTGTAGCTTATTTTGATGACACAAAAATACAAAAGTTTACACATTGTACAGTTCAGGTTGCAGCACAGCGACAGAAAATCCCCTGTACTGACCGCTGTCACTCGGGAACGTTTCTCTTATGACACGAACGGCAGAGGGGGGTATCACTCTTCGAACGCGGTGTCCAAGCCTCCCGTGAAGCCACCATGTAAAGGAAAGATAGGCCACCAGCCTGTACCACCTGTGAAAAGGAATGAAACAAACTGTTTTTAAATGACCAAGATAAGTTTAATAAACGTTTGTTGTCAATGACAATTCTTGTAACTAATGGCATTCTGCTCGGACAAATGCTATCTAGACACTGCACACTATTGAACGACTTTCATGCGTTACAATGACATGTATATGTAATTTTGGATATAGTAGAAGACCATGAAATAGGAGTGGCATGACAAGCAGAGTATACTTACTCGTTACTCGGATTACGAGGACGAACAGTTGCGCGAAGTTCGTGCATAAGCACCATCATTATCCTCAACACGGACCGTGTGAGGCAGGCTGCCCTGAAGTCTGGCAGCTCGGTGATGCATTGCGGTCGTGGCTCGCCTTCCGAAATGTAGGCCACGCATCCCGAGTTTTCACAGCAGCAGCAGGTCTCCTCCTCGGTCGGCATTAACTCGCACTGATTGCATGTGCACCAGGTGGAAACACTGTCCATGCGACTAGGTCCAGTGTCTTCATCAGTTGATTCGTCCTGCCAACTGCTGTCCAAAGCCCCATCGGTTTCGCGTGTTTCCCTTTCCAGTAGTTCCTCCTTGGTATACTCGGGCTCGTACATGTAGGGCATTATTGTATCCATTGTGTGTTGCACAAACTAAAATAATTGATAGCGGTGGTACTGGTATCTGTCCACACAGGCTACAAGCAACGAAGGTAGCTGACCAGAGCACAGAAACGAGTCACAGAATACTCAAAGTAACACAGAGAGAGGAATGGAATCGAAAATCTGCTGCTGTGTGTTGTGAAACGGTCTGTTTATACTTATTGAGGAAAGAGGCGTCCTGCCATTTCCATGGCGTCACATCATTAGCTGAAGCGCAGCGAATGTTGACACGAGACGTGCTTTGGCGTTGTGAAATGGGCGGTACGCGTCTGCTGATGACAGGCTCAGGGGCGGGGGATATGATTTAGTGCCGCAAAAGCAGGTCAGCCACGGCGATGGGGGAAATGATAGGATTGTCACAAAATGAAAGCTCCCTGGTGCCTGTTTTCGCGTGCGTTTAATGGACGAAAACTCAGGTAAGGTCCATAGGAAATCTTTCTAAAATCGAGCGACTTAGGCTTAAAAACACATGGCCGACCCGTAGGGGCAATAAAACATTTTTACCGAACCATTCCTTTAAGACAGTCAGTACTGGGAGACTTTGTTTCCCTTAGTCCTTTCCTTATGTTGCAGCTTTGGTGCAACATGAAAAAAGAGTGCACCGTAACTTACATTACCGCGCTCTTGGGTCTCTAGACATTCCAAAGGCCCTAGAAACTCTTGCTGGACTTATTATGAACTGTGCAAGTATGTCACGGACGGGACTGGTGGCAGCTATCGTTTCTCTTGTGTTTTGAACCCTTTTTTGCCATGTTAACCGCTCTTACCGGGTTTGGCACAAATAGGTGGCCTGGCTCCAAAAATGGCCATGACACGAGGTTCTTTGTCCTGTCCGCTGACCGTCTTGCCCCTTCACCTTCCCCAGGTCGATCCGACCCTGGGCAGTCCTTATTTGGTCATGCACTTTCCCGCGAAACACAACGCTTTCGCACGCTTCTGCATGCCTTGTGTGTGCCTCCAGGATGTGGGCTGGGATGTCTGGTCCCAATACACATCCTGGGTTCCAGAGAGTCTGGAGTGTCCTGAATGCCTGGGACCACCGTAGTCTGTGATAGGTCCACGTATGGTGTGAGTGTTTGTGAGCAGATCTCCCATTAGGTCCTCTCCGTTTTGGCGCAAAGGGAACTTTGGATAAGAGGAGTCTGGAAACACCACTACCATGTCGATCTCCTGAGTTCACACCGAGCAAGGGATAAGGAGCCAAGTATCCTGCAACAAGAAGCTGTGTCGAGGAACCGCTGGTGACCCGCTGAAGGTTTGGCACCCTGAACTGCTGTCGTCCTGCGAGACCCCTCTGCATCTGATCGTCCTAGAAGGTCTGCAAAGGTGCTTTGACCCATTGGAATAGTGGGATCAACTATTCCCGGCACCTCCATCAAACCCTGCAAGTAAGCCTCTTCGGAAGTGTCCCTGGGCCAACCAGTGGGCTGACCAGCTTACGCAGGATACTTTGCTCTGTCACCGCCGCCGTTTCAGGGAAGCCCTCGAAACTTGGATTACTGCTTGCTCTGCGTCCACGTCACCCTCACACCGAATTTCGTACACTTGGCATTCCCAGGTCTGAAGTGAGACGAGTGCGCCCGGGCCAGAGTAAACGTGGTTGCCGTGTTGCCCTGCTGTGGTAACAACCTGTGCACGTCCGCTGCATTTGGGACACCCTCAACCCTGCATCCTGCTACGCAGAATCTACACGCTGTCGAGACGTCCTGATCATCGCAGCTGAACCTGCCAGCAACGTGAACTGAACTGGAGAAGTCTGAGTCTGCCTGTGTCGGGGACCGGTGAGTAGTCCATACCCCAACCGGTGGCCTCTCGCGCAGGAGCCCGTTTCTTTTCTACCGCTGTTGCAAAATAGCGACTCTCTCCCGCACTCTCACCCTGCCTCTGCCCACAAGTGGAGGCCTTGCTTGAATAGTGGGGTCTTGTTCTGCATCGCTTCATTCACCTTCCTGAACTGCCTGATATCCTTGAAGAGGCCCTCTTTTGTCCATTGGCACCAGCGTGTGCAGGTACTTTTGAGCACAAGGCTCCTCTCTTCGTAGGGCTCGGACTTCCTCCTAGTTAGGTGTATTTCAGATGTCAAACTGGGTCTAATGATTACTTGCCCTGCCTGTTTTCCTCCCCATCTAGGTGGTCTATATATTACGTGCTCCTAACTCCTTAGACCCCTCGGTCTTGTATATATATTGTATTGATTGTGATGTGTTGGTTTACTTTAGTATTATTGTGATTCTTTGCTATGGTCGATGTTACAAAGGCCTTGTAATAAATGTGTCTGTATTTTTAATATAACACCTGTCTGGAGTAATTTGTAAGTGTCCTTGCTTTGTGTGCTCATTGCGGGCTTTCAGTCACCCTCAACCCTCTTGAGACTTACCGCCATCGCTACCCTGATTGGTCTGGCTTGTCCAGAGGTTACCCTGTTCCAAGAAACTAGGCTGGCCTTCTGAACCTCTGCCCCTCCAGGTCTGATTTCAGAAATCCATCTTAACACTGCATGACTTCAGGGGCTTTCAGCAGGAGATGGAAAAGCTGTTTGCCCGTCGTACTCATGGGCAGGCATTAGACAACGAACTTCTGTCCCTAAGCCAAGGGAATCAAGAATTATTAACATACATAGCCACGTTCAATAGACTTGTAGTTGAAGCAGAATGGCCAGTGGAGAAGAGAGCCATGTTATTTCATCGTGGGTTGCGGGGGGAGCTCGAGGATGTTCTCGCACAAGTAGTGAACCCCCCGAAAGACTGCTCAGAATTTATTGACCTTGTTGTTCAACTTGATCATAGGTTGCAGGACCGAAGAGCAGATCGAACCAGAATGCACCCTCGACCTATGTATGTGCGTCCAAAGGACAATATTGCCCGCACAACGGAAGGTTTAGGAGAACCAATGCAAATTGGGTGGGGGGGCAGACCCCTCTTGACTAAAGCGGAAAGGGATAAAAGGAGACAGCAGCAGTTATGTCTGTACTGTGGAAGGTCAGGTCATTTCCTTAAAGAGTGCCCTGTGAAGCCAACGAGGAGGATGGTAGGGGCCACGGACAAGGAAGATACCATCAAGGAATCGGAAAACTCCCCAGCCCGGCAAGTGTAGGGGTCCACATGTTGAGCGAAGAAAGTGAACTACAGACCTCCCATTTTGCACTATCTGTGGTCTTAATCAATCAGCAACAACCATCTCGGATGCACGCAGTAAGAGCGTACATTGACAGTGGAGCTGTTGGGAATTGTAACGCTCACCTGATTCCCACGGAGGCGCAGGTCTGGCTTCGAGTGCTGATGCTTCTTCAGTGGTGAAGCGCAGGACTCTGAAGATGGACAGGAAGGGCCCTCTACTCTGGCTTCTCCGGCTCGCAGAAATATTCCCCTGTGCGTGAAAAGGGAGTATTACCTACTGACTCAGTTATGCTTAAGCCTCCCACTCTCTTCCAACCCTCCACGATACCCTTCCACGATTCCCCGTGAAGTCTCACCTTAGGGTCAGGAAGGATGAGCTCTCCATCCTGCTTCTGATGCAGGGGCGCGTTGAAACCCAGTTACTTCACTGGATTGAGTATTGATGGGAGTTCAGGTAAGCTTGACTATTCAGGTAAGGCTCTGTAAAAGTTCTGTTTCAAGTTCAAAAGTCCAAGCTTAATAATAATGTTCATTGTCTTTTTGCAGCAAGCGCTAATGCTTATGTCTTTTTTCCCCTTAGGGGCCGGGGTTCGGAATGCCGGAGATATGGCGCCGACCCGAAGTGAAACGTGCAGTTCTAGTTCCAGTAAATGGCAGGTTAGTTCTGGATGAGCGCTCGGGAACTGTCTTTGCATACGCTCATTCAATGTCTTTGGGCCTCATTACGACCCAGGCGTTAAGGGTTAACGCCGTCGTTAACCCTTAACGCCTGATTCCGATTTTAACGGCTGCTTCTAGCTTCTAGCAGCCGTTAAAATCCATGGCGCTAAACCGCCTTGGTGCTAATTACGCCACCGTAATTTACGGTGGCGTAATTAGCGCCTTCCCCACTCCCATTATGCCCTATGGGGCAAAAATGGGAATGGGGAAGGGTAAAATGGGAAATGGGGATTTACCGCCCCACTCACCTTGGAAAGGGGCGGTAAATCCGTCATCCACCATGGTGTAAACGTAGTTTACACCATGGTGGTAAAGTTGGCGTACTTACCGCCTGGGTCGTAAAGACCCATTTTTTTTTTTTTCCCCATAGGGCCCTGGATGTGGCAGCATGGTCTGCATCAGGTAAGTGCACAGTAAAACACTTGAACACATGTCTAGCTTTATGAGCCTGGCGCCTAAGGCACCAGGACAGAGGTCCAACATGAGCCTGGCGCATAAGGCGCCAGGACTGCGTCCAAAGGGCCCCAGCTTGGGCCCGCTGGCACTCCCCTGGGGGAAATGATGCCTGCCTCTGGGGTTGCTGGGTCGGACCTGGCTCCTTGGAGGTAGGCATCATGACAGTACCCCCCTCAATGCCCCTCCCAAGGTTCTTCCCTCCGGGGGTTTGGGCTTGTTCGGAAATCTCCGGTGAAACCTTTGTACTAATCGAGGTGCGTGGACATGGTTACTAGGCTCCCACGATCTCTCCTGAGGTCCATATCCCTTCCAGTCAACAAGATAGAAAAGTTTCGACTTTACCACCTTGGAGTCTAAAATGTCTTTAACTTCAAATTGTAATTCCCCTTCAATTTGAACTGGATCTGGAGGCTTGGACAATCGGGTTCCTGGTTGTACTGGCTTCAAAAGTGATGCATGAAAAACTGGATGAATACGCATGTTGGACGGTAGATCCAGTTTAAAGGCCACTGGGTTGATTATAGCCTTGATGGGATAAGGTCCTATGAATCTGGGATTGAAGGTTCGCGGGCCCTTGGGGGGTAAATGTTTAGTTGCTAGCCAGACCTGGTCTCCTACTTGGTAAGGAGGAGTTTTACTTCGGTGCAAATCAGCGTTTTCTTTATACTTTTTCTTGGCTTGCTGTAAATGAGTTGCAGCTTCTTTGAAGGCTCGGGTTATTGTGGAATGCAGATGATTTACTGCTGGCATTTCCAGGGTCAGAGGTGGATCTAGGTCAGAGGTCCGAGGATGGTGACCATACAAAGTATAAAAGGGGGTTTGTCCGGTTCCAGAATGCACTGAATTGTTGTATGCATATTCTGCGATCCAAAGGATGTCTTTCCAATTTCATTCGGATTGGTGTAACATGCACCGAAGATATTGCTCGAGAGTCTGATTGGTTCTCTCGGTTTGTCCGTCGGTCTGGGGGTGGTGGCTGGTGGATAACCGCACATCTATTTGTGCTAGTTGGCAACACTTCTTCCAAAAATGTGAGATAAATTGACTTCCACGATCCGAGACTAATATGGAAGGGAAACCATGTATGCAAACTATATTCTCCAGGAATTCCTTGGCCAAGGTGGAAGCTGAAGGCAAACCCTTTAAAGGGATAAAGTGGGCCATTTTGGAGAATAGGTCCACAATTACAAGGATTGTGTTGTAACCAGCACAAGGAGGCAGATCTGTTATAAAGTCCATTGACAGGGTGTGCCATGGTGCCGGTGGAATATCCAAGGGTTGAAGTAGGCCGGCTGGCCTTTTCTTTTGAGCCTTGTTTTGGGCGCAAATTCCACAAGACAGCACAAAAGACTTTATGTCTTTTCTCCAAGAAGGCCACCAGAAGTGGCGTTTGATTTTTTCCTCCGTTTTAGCGATACCAGGGTGTCCTTCCATTAAAGATTCATGATGATGGGCAATAACAAGTTCTTGCAATTCTTTACTTGGCAGAAACAACCGCTCCTGGAAGTAGGGTAAGTCATCCTTAACGGTGTAATGAGGACCCTTTTGACTCCATTCCAGTAAGGTTGAAGAGTCTAGAAGTTGTTTTACTTGCGTTTGGATATCCTCAATAGTTTGCAATGAAGTTAAGCCTAAGATTCTTTGCTCAGGTATGATGGGCACAGGTTCTAAGCTCGAATTAGGTTCTTCCATGCCAATCCGGGATAAGGCGTCCGCGTTTCCATTCTTGCAGCCAGGGCGATAGGTAATTACAAAATCAAATTCCGCAAAGAATAGAGCCCATCGGAGTTGTCGTGAAGATTGAGCTTTGGCCGTCTTTAAATACTGTAAGTTTCTGTGGTCCGTAATTACGGTGATGGTGTGTCTTGCCCCGAGAAGGTAGTGACGCCAAGCCTTGAAAGCAGATTTGATGGCCAGTAACTCTTTATCGGTAATTGCGTAGTTGATTTCAGGAGGAGAACATTTTCTAGACCAAAAGGCCACTGGGTGTAGTTGGTTAGTTTTTGGGTCTCTTTGCGACAGGACAGCTCCCATGGCCGAACTGGATGCATCGGTTTCCACTATGTACGGGAGATCTGGGTGCGGGTGCTTCAATACAGGTGCAGAGGTGAATTTGGTTTTCAGGTCCTGGAAGTCTTGTTCGGCCTCAAGAGTCCATTCAAAGCGTTTGTTTTTCTTTAGGAGAGCGGTGATGGGTTGGACTGTTCGGGAAAATTCCGGGATGAATCTTCGATAGAAATTGGCAAAGCCGAGCATGCTCTGAACTCCCTTCACCGAGCTTGGAGATGGCCATTTGAGGATGGCGTCCACCTTTCGCGAGTCCATTCGGACTCCTTGAGGTGTCAGGATGAATCCGAGAAACTCAACTTCTGTGGTATGAAAAACGCATTTTTCGAGTTTTGCAAATAGTCTGTGCTGGCGCAGTTTCTCAAGAACTGCCCTAACATGTTTTCTGTGATCAGATTCTGAAGAAGAGTACACCAGGATGTCGTCAATGTAAACAATGACACAGACATCGATAAGTTCCCGAAGAACATCATTCATAAAGTACTGAAAGGCGGCAGGTGCATTGCACAAACCGAAGGGCATCACCTGATATTCGAAGAGCCCAAATTTGGTGCGGAATGCAGTCTTCCATTCTTTGCCTTCTTTTATGCGCACCAGGTGATAAGCTCCTCGGAGATCTAACTTGGTGTACACACAAGCGTCTTTCACCTGGTCGATAAGCTCAGGGATCAAGGGCAGAGGATAACGATTCTTAATCGTTATTTGATTTAGGGCGCGATAGTCTATACATGTTCTAAGGTCGCCTTCTTTTTTTGGCACGAAGAACAGAGCTGAAGAGACAGGAGACTTGGACGGGCGAATAAAACCATTGGCTAGGTACTGATCTAAATACTGACGCAAATGCAGGTACTCAGGTTCCATAAGAGCATAAATCCTACTACAAGGTAGTTGAGCATTGGGTACCAGATCGATTTGGCAATCATAAGACTGATGGGGAGGTAATGTGTTAGCCTGTTCTTTTTGAAAAACGTCTTGGAATTCTTGGTATTCTGACGGTAGCTGTACAGGGGTGGAAGTTGCTGAGGCTAGACCCATAGCTGGATTTCTTGGATAACAAGTTGGTTCACAATCAGGAAAACTTATCTTCTTTACTCGCCAGTCAATTCTGGGATTATGTGTTTCTAACCAAGGAATTCCAAGAATTACTTGAAATTGTGGGGCCTTGATCACATCAAACACGATTGCTTCCCGATGTCCATCCTGACCCACCAGTGTCACTTCAACAGTGGAATGTGTTACAGGCCCTGAGGCTATTTCGGTTCCATCTACTGTAGTAATGACATCTTGGGTTACTTTCGGGCGGAGAGGAAGATTAATCCTGGAAGCCAATTCACGGTCTATGTAATTTCCAATAGCTCCACTGTCGATGTATGCTTTTATAGCATGCAACTGCTGAGGCTGTTTTGGGTCCACGAGCACCATTGGCATGACAAAATGTGAGGTCAAAGAGTTAGTTTTCAAGCTCGGCAAGCGGACCCCTACGCTTGCCGGGCTAGGTCGTTTCCCGAATCAGGTGTCACTAATTCGTTATCAGTAGCTCCAACCACCTTCTTAAGTGGTTTAACTGGACAATTTCGAAGAAAGTGACCGGAAGTCCCGCAATACAGACAAAGTTGCATTTGCCGCCTTCTCTCTCGTTCTTTCTGCGTTAATGGTCCTTTAACACCACCGATTTGCATTGGTTCAGATACGTCGGTACTCTTGGAGTTAGCGTGGGTTTTGATCGGTGCTCGGTTTTCATACTTGAACCGATCTGCTTTTCTATTTTGAAGTCTGTGATCAAGTTGAACCACCAAGTCAATGTAGTCTGCGCAGACCTGGGGTGGGTTTACTATCTGAGCTAGAACATCCTTAAGCTCTCCGCGCAGGCCTCGATGAAACAATGTGATCCTTTTGCTTTCTGGCCATCCAGTTTCCACAACCAGTCTGTTAAAGGTGGCTATGTATGACAGAAGATCCTGATTACCTTGTCGTAAGGATAGCAGTTCGTTATCAAGGGCCTGTCCTTGAGAGTGTCGAGCGAACAATCTTTCCATGCTGGCCTGGAAGCCCTGAAAATTCTGGAGAATGGGATCATCCTGATTTACCAATGGAATAGACCAATCGGCAGCACTGCCACTGAGGTAAGATAGTATAAAGGCTACCTTGGTTTGGTCGTTAGGGAAGGCTCCGGGTCTGCATAGAAAGTGTAAACGACATTGGTTCATAAAGACGGCATATTTCTTGGGATCCCCCGCAAAACGTTCAGGCGGGGCCAAAGGCATGTGTCCAGGTAGATTAATTTGTACGAGGTTACTCAAACCCATTGATATGGAAATGTCTCCGGAATTAGGTAAAGGAGTGTGCCCTGCCTGGGCCTGTAATAATCTTTTGGCTTGGTCATCTGTTCTTTCCTTGGATAAGATCAGTTCTCTTTTGAGAGCGTTAGTCTCCTGGCGGGCTGAGCGCACCTCTGCCCGTAATTCCCCCAAAAGCTGGGCCAGCTGGTCAGTCTCGGAAGTCTCCATAGCGCCCGGGTGGGAAATTGTGGGTAGGCTTCGCGTTCTGTAACGCTCACCTGATTCCCACTGAGGCGCAGGTCTGGCTTCGAGTGCTGATGCTTCTTCAATGGTGAAGCGCAGGACTCTGAAGATGGACGGAGAGGAAGGGCCCTCTACTGTGGCTTCTCCGGCTCGCAGGAATATTCCCCTGTGCGTGAAAAGGGAGTATTACCTACTGACTGAGTTATGCTTAAGCCTCCCACTCTCTTCCAACCCTCCACGATACCCTTCTACGATTCCCCGTGAAGTCTCACCTTAGGGTCAGGAAGGATGAGCTCTCCATCCTGCTTCTGATGCCGGGGCGCGTTGAAACCCAGTTACTTCACTGGATTGAGGATTGATGGGAGTTCAGGTAAGCTTGACTATTCAGGTAAGGCTCTGTAAAAGTTCTGCTGCAAGTTCAAAAGTCCAAGCTTAATAATAATGTTCATTGTCTTTTTGCAGCAAGCGCCAATGCTTATGTCTTTTTTCCCCTTAGGGGCCGGGGTTCGGAATGCCGGAGATATGGCGCCGACCCGAAGTGAAACGTGCAGTTCCAGTTCCAGTAAATGGCAGGTTAGTTCTGGATGAGCGCTCGGGAACTGTCTTTGCATACGCTCATTCAATGTCTTTGTCTTTTTTCCCCATAGGGGCCGGGGTCCGGAAAATGCCTGAAAACGGCAAGACCCGAAATGAAATGGGAATGACCCAACAGGTAAGTCTTATTCCCTTCCTTCTCTCACCTCTTATTCTTGTCTTTTTCTCTAGGCTCTGGGAAGTGGCTGTGTATCCTTATGATCGCTGCTGAAGATGGAGGCACCCAGGAAAGGTGAGTGAAATGCAGCGCTGCAGCGATCGTAACGAAATGCTTTTAAAAATGATGTCTTCCTTTTCAGGATCGTAGGTGTGATGTCTCCGTGGTGCAGATTTAGCTGGTAAGGTCTCTTGTCTCCCTTTGCAGGTGACCCAGGATGCTGACAGGCATGGCTGAAGTCCAGATGCAGGAGCTGACACGGTGAGCGTCCAGCTGCGAGGAGCAGAACAACACGAAGCGTGAGTTGCTGATCGGGTGTGGTTTAAATAGCTTTGGAAGAAGTTCCAAGTGTGTATCCTTCCTCCGATCAGGTATGTATCCTTCCCCGACCACACCCGGGTGGAAAGTAGTCCCACAGGTAAAGTAGTTCCATTCAGGCCTCACACTTGAACACATGTCTAGCTTTATGAGCCTGGCGCCTAAGGCGCCAGGACAGAGGTCCAACATGAGACTGGCGCCTAAGGCGCCAGGACTGCATCCAAAGGGCCCCAGCTTAGGCCCGCTGGCACTCCCCTGGGGGAAATGATGCCTGCCTCTGGGGTTGCTGGGTCGGACCTGGCTCCTTGGAGGTAGGCATCATGACAGGAATTACATCGACTAGGATCTTGCGTCAAAGATGGGGCTTCCGCTACGCCTTAAATAAACCACCGACACTGTTAACACTGTCGACGGCACGGAAATAGCTTCTGGTCCAGTATCCCAATGCACTGCAGCTTTAACCCTTCTGTGCCAGGATGGACACCAAGAATCTATTGTTTTTGACCTCATTAAGGCATCACTGTTCCGGTTGATTTTGGGAATGCCATGGTTGGTAGCTCACAATCCTCAAATCGATTGGTGAGCAAAAGAATTGGCCTTTCCTGAGACTTGCGCCCACACATGTTATCGCCAAGAGAAACAACCAATAGACACCAGAACCTCCACGCTTGCAACTGTGGCAATCAGCACCCTACCAAGTGAATACCAGGACTTTCAAGATGTCTTTCAGAAAGAACAGGCTAATACCCTGCCACCGCATAGACCATACGATTGCCAAATCGACCTGATACCCGATGCACAAATCCCTTGTGGGTGAATTTACGCACTCACAGAACCAGAAAAGCAGCACCTGAAGGCCTATCTTGACCAATACCTGGCCAACGGGTTCATCCGTCCCTCGACGTCTCCAGCAGCCAGTCCTCTATTCTTCGTCCCGAAAAAGGAGGGGGACTTGAGAATGTGCATCGACTTTCGCGTACTCAACCAGATTACCGTAAAAAACCACTACCCCCTGCCACTGATCCCTGAATTGCTTGATCAAGTCAAAGATGCTTAAATCTACACAAAACTAGACCTGAGGGGGGGCATATCACCTTGTTCGCGCTAAACAGGGGGACGAATGGAAAACCGCTTTTTGCACCAAATACGGCTTATACAAATATCAAGTAATGCCCTTTGGCCTTTCCAACACGCCTGCAGCATTTCAATACTTCATGAACGATGTCCTACGGAAATGATTGATGTCTGTGCTCTAGTGTACATCGACAATATTCTAGTATATTCCGCATCAAAGCAGGACCACGTTAAACACGTCCGATCCGTATTGGAGAAACTCTGTCAACACCAGCTCTATGCCAAGCTCGAAAAGTGCTCATTCCACGTCTCCGAGGTGGAATTCCTGGGCTTTATTCTCAGCCCGAATGGAATCTGAATGGATGTACACAAGGTAGGTGCTATCCTGAACTGGCCATCCCCAAAATCATTCAAGGGGGTTCAAAGTATGCTGGGTTTTGCAAACTTCTACCGAAGGTTCATCCCAAGATTTTCGCAAATCGTGCATCCCATCACATCATTGCTAAGGAAAAGCAACAAAAAGTTCCAGTGGACTACAGAAGCAGAGGAAGCTTTCCAGGAACTCAAAGCAAGATTCACATCTGCCCCAATCTTACGCCACCCTCGCCCTGATCTCCCATACTTGGTGGAAACGGACGCCTCAAGCATGGCTATGGGAGCCGTCCTCTCACAAAAGGACCCGAAACGGGCCAGTTACACCCTGTTGCCTTCTGGTCGTGTAAATTCACACCCCCTTAACTCAATTACGCTATCACAGACAAAGAACTCCTGGCCATTAAGTCAGCCTTTATGGCATGGCGGCACTACCTCTTGGGCGCCAGACACACAATCACCGTAATAATTGACCACCGGAACCTCCAGTACCTAAAAACGGCAAAGGCCCAATCGCCACGACAACTACGTTGGGCTCTTTTTTTTTGCTGAATATGACTACGTGATTACATTTCGACCAGGGGTGAAAAATGGGAAGGCCGATGCCCTTTCCCACATGGGGGTGGAAGAGCAAGGGTATCAGACCCCTGACCCAACAGCAACCATAACTCAGAAAGAATTACATGAAGAAATCCAAAGCCTGATGAGTCCGGAGCAATTACAAGCGTGGAGTGCACAAGGAGAACATTACATGATAAAAGATCAGTTGCCCTACTTCAGGAATCGTTTATTCTTACCAAACCAAGAACTACGAGAACAAGTCATGTCCGGTTATCATGATTCCTTGATCGACAGACACCCCGGAATCGCTAAAACCCTAGCCAAGGTAAAACAAAATTATTGGTGGCCCACGTGGCGTAAAGACATTATCCAATTCATCCTATCTTGTGGAGTGTGTGCTCAAAACAAGTCATCCAAGCAGAAACCGGCTGGGCTATTATAACCATTGGAAATCCCACTAGCACCCTGGCACACGTTGTCCCTCGATTTTATTACTGACTTACCACCCAGTCAAGGGTTTAACACTATTCTTGTGGTCGTGGACCTATTTTCAAAAATGACACATTTCATTCCTCTTAAGGGGCTCCCAAATGCTTCCACTCTGGCAAAGGTATTACTTGAAGGCATCGTACGGCTCCATGGGTTTCCTTCAGTTTTAGTCTCAGACCGAGGTACTCAAACTGAGAGGACAAATCAGACGCTCGAGCAGTATCTGCGTTGCATGTTACACCAAGCTGAAGGAAGCTGGTTCGACCTCTTATGGATAGCTGAATATGCTTATAATAATTCCCTACACACCAGCACTGGGCAGACACCCTTTTATACCATGTATGGCAGGCACCCAGGTACTTCTGAGTTGGACATTCCTACAACCCTGGAAATGCCAGCAGTTAAAACCTTGCACACAACCATTTCTCAAACCTTTAAAAGGGCAGCTGAACACCTACTTCAAGCTAAGAATCGCCAAAAGAGGTTTGCTGATCAACACCGAGCAAAGGTCCCCAACTACCAAGTGGGAGAAAAAGTCTGTCTGGCATCTAAACATGTGTTTATTAAAGGAACCCGAACTTTCCGTCCAGGATACCTGGGTCCATTCACCGTCACCTCCGTGATAAATCCTGTGGCGGTCAGACTAGCTTTGCCGTCAAACATGCAGATTCATCCTGTGTTCCACGTGTCTCTCCTTAAACCTGTTCAACCTGGGACCCGGGTAGTAACGCCACCGCAGCCAGTAGTAGTCGATGGGGAGCCAGAATTCGAAGTCAAGGACATCCTGGATTCAAAGTACGTCAGATCCAAATTATACTTCTTAGTAGACTGGATGGGGTATGGTCCACAAGACAGGACATGGGAGCCTTGTGAGCACATCCATGTACCTCACTTGCTTAGACGATTTCATCAAAACCATCCAAACAAACCAGGACCAGACAGAAGAGCCACCTTGAGAGGGGGCTTGGGGGGGAGTGCTGTCATGATTCCTGCCCCTCATGTCCCCAGCCCTCCAAGATGTCAGGCTGGAGCAAGGCCACGATCACCTACATGGCCCTCAAGGGCCTCTCATCCCTCCAAAGACCCACTTGGAGTCAGACTTGGTGCTTGTGGCACCAGACTCACTCACTCCCATAGGATAACATTGGGGTTTGGACTTGTAGTGCATTGATGGGGACAAGATGGATGCCCCCACATATTTTGGTTCCCAGAACTGCATGTGCAGTCTAGTCTTTTGGGCGTGTTTCAGCCCAGAGACACCTGGGATACCCAGAGACTATTTAAGCCACGCCCAGGCTGAGAAACATGCTTTGTGTTTTCTGCACCTTCAGCGTGACACTCACCATGTTCGGATCGGTCTCCAGTAGGCCTGCATCTTTCTTCTGCACTCAGCTCCTGCAAGAACAAGAACACTGCTAGGAACAGCCTTACCTTGCGGCGCTTCTGCCCATCATTCATCGCTCCTTCTGTTCTGCGGGCCTCTTCGGCGGTGTCCTTCCCATCCCGGCACACCGCTTCCTAAGGAAAAGCGAAAAGAACAGAAAAAAGGCATTAGTAAGCATTCAGCAAATCTTCGCTTATTTTTAAAGACTGTACGAGCTTCAAACGCTTACCTGAATCCCAGCCGCTCTGGGGGAACTCTGTCTCCGGAACTTCTCAACCATCTGCAAGAGGGAAAAGACACTCCAGGTTAGCGTGGAAACATCTAGAGGCGCCGCATACTGCGCTTACTCACCGCATTTCTTCTTCATAACCGGCATCCACGCTGAAAAATTTGCGGCACCTAAAAGACACAGAAAAAGAACTCAGTTCAATACAAATACGAAAGGGTCGTATCGCACATCGCGCTCTCACTCACCTTCAGCACTACTCATCTCAGCAACACGTCGCCATCCCCGGACGCCGGCCATCATCTAAGGAAGGAAAGGAATGAAGTTAGAGAGCTGTTCAAAAGACTCATTATACTTACCTGTTGGACTCTTGCCAGTGAAGTAACTAGGCAGCAACGAGCCTGCATCAATCAACGCACCCCTGCACTGAAAGCAGGACGGAGAGCACACTTTCCAAGAAGAAAAGGTGAGCTGTGGATCAAAGGGAAGGGTTGGACCCCGGAGAAGAAGGGGTTCAAGCACACAGAGACAATAGGGAGTTAAACTCTACCAATCCTGTGTTTCATGCCCAGTCTCCAGTTGAGTAGACTCCAGGGAAGGGTTCGAGGTCATAAGAAGTCAGAACAGGCTGAGTGACATCCCCGTGGATACCAGGTGAGCGTTACACACAAGTTGGACTCTACAAAATCTCACCTTACAGGTGCCTTAATATTGCTCCAGGATGTAAAGAAAATGTGTCTTCTTTTCTTCTCTTTACTCCTATGAACAGAGGCCTTGAGCTTTTTGATCTCCAACAAGTCAAAATCCAGTGTGAGCCTTTGTCACTGTGTTCATAAATGCTAAGGGGTAACTAGTAGATTCAAAGTCCCACTTTAAGGTCCAAGGAGGGACCTCCTGACTGAGGTGTTCTACTCCTTTTGCAGCGGTCCCTGGGTGCTTTGCTCTTGGCAGAGTTGCTGGGCGACATGCAGGGATATCCAACATGGCAGAAGTCATCCTTGTTGCCTTTGAGTTCCCGTTCAGCCTTAAGACCACCTCTCCCTCCTCTAAAACAATAGGCACTAGCTGTAGTTTCTAGATTCCTAACCTTAGACACACCCCACTCTAAAGGTTTGGGCAGTTTGGTGTGCTTCATCCCAGTCCTTTAGAAATCCCTCCCCCCTCACTTTGATGAACTGTATTTTCACTCTAGTTGATTGTTTATTTATTATGCACTTATACACAAGTGTTTCAAAGCACAACCATGCATGGGAGGGGACCACATAGTGCAGACAAGACAAACGATCTTACTAGGCATGGTACATTCAGATTATGCGGGTGAACAGAAAAGGAAGTGCATGGGAGGGCAATAGGGACAAGTGCGCCCAGTCCCGTCAGAACATGAGTTAAGTGCAGAGAGATTATGTTAGGTCCGAATTGCATTGGCAATTGTTTGGAATTCTGATTCCTCAACTAAAATGAACTTTTGAAAATTAAAAAAAAAACACAAGCAAAACCATAAAGGATCAGTGCCTATCTTTTCAGATGGAAGTCTAACAATTATCATTTGTTCCATTAAGCATCATATGAAAGATTGAAATACGTTTCAGTAGTTTTTACTACAGCATTGGCGACCCAAGGTCTAATGAAACCTTTTCATCAGACACATTTTTCTGTTCTGTATTTTTCCAGCGTAGTGTACGCTGGGTCACTTCAGTTCGCCTTTAACCACACAAGGAAAGCTAGAAGCTATCATACGAAAGTAAAGTAAATCAGCGGTGCCCGCTCATATTCTTCGTTTTTGTCTTAAGTGCAGAGAGATACCGCTCTCATGGGTCATAACTGAAGTGCAGTAGTGCTGCGGCAAGTGCACTTGACACAGGGCCTTCCTGGGTTGTGCTGAATGCAGTTGGTTTCCCTATATTCTGTGACGGGACTACAGAATAAATAATTCTAAGTGTTAAATGGAGGTTCCCGAACTACACATTACTGCTGCTCCAATCACAGGCATGCAGGTCTGAGCACTTTTAAATAGCAAAATAGATTTTCAACATGAATTTATTTCTGTGCATATCACACCATATTCTTTCTGTAATATGCTGCCCGTTCCATGTGTGAAGTGCTAGAGCTAAGCCACTAGATATGATAGAATATTTCAAAATGCCAATGGAGATTTAACAGGGGGGTTCATTCTGCCTATGCATGGGTCTGGGCCTAGCAGTCATCTGGATCATTTTATTTTACTGACTAATACCAATTGTGATGATAAGGTCCGGGTTGCCAATTTGCAACTGTATAATATTAACTATAACATTAATTAGCTTTCATAGTACCAATGGGTTTTTTAATTAAAGTGCATTGAAGCTGCTAAACAGTGTTCTGTGAATATTTCCCTTCTTATGTAAATTTAAGGCAGCCGTCTGAATTAACAGATGCTAATTTGCCAGTGGGGTGTGCACAACAGAACGTTTAGATGGATGTCTACTACCTGATATCAGTGATTCAGTTATGTACACCATGGGCTAGAAAGCCAACCTGGACACGAACAATGAACACCACTTTTTAACCACAGACTGTATTAGGAAAGATAAGCTGTTTGGCAGATCTTACTTTCTTGTAGAATGTGCTTGACTAGAGCTCCAAATATTTGGCAGCCCATCAGAACTGTTTTTTTTTATTGGATATGGAACATTTTACTTTCGAAACAGATTGTTTTATTTATAAACAAAGAGCTCATTCTCTGATTCAGAAGATCTATGCTAATCTAATCAAATGGGAAAATGGTTACAGAGCGGTCAAAGAGTTGCCTCTCACATGCCATCATCAACATCTTCATGCAAGGTCCGAGTACTGTATATGTATAGAAAAATGTAACACAGTGACATTAAATTTGAATAAACTGTGATGTAAGCCCACTGTATTTTGCAAGGAAACTTTGCTACAGAGGACTTTTTACTGTGCCTGTCAATACGAGTTCCCTGTTATTGCCATGCTTCATTTGGAATACTGTTGCAATGCACCCTTAAAAGTGGTGCAGGTTTAACAATTTGATGAGGATGATGACAAGCTGCTGTCTGCAAAAAAAGAAAAACTCTGAAGCTCGCGAGAAATTAACTACACAGCGAGCAGAGCAAGATGTCCCTCAATGCGACTCGTCATGTGGCTGGTTCGTGGCCTCTGAGAAGGATAAAGACGCATCATGCATCCGCCCACTCGCCTGCCCACCAATACATAGACATTCAGTGTCTGTTATGTCGATGGCCCGCGGCCTGCGCGCGGGGGCTGGCGTAATGCGAGTAGGCCGCGCGGCCTGTGGCGCAGCTCCAGCGGGAGCTGAAAGAATCATACACCCACGCTCATTACAGGTCGGCCCCGGAACTGCCTCCCGAACGCGGGGGCGGGGCTTTTATTTAGGACGCCCTGCGTCACCGCGTAGCGGGACGCAGGGCGGAACGTAACATTCCTCCTTTATTATAAAACAAAACAAAACACACAACTCTAACTGCCAAACAACGGCGAAGTCCAACATAGGCTTTCAGTCTTCAACACTCAGCCACCCTGCCATTGGGGTTCATGGCACCAATGCACCAGTTACCACACATAGTCACTTAGCTTGGCTGGCGGTCTCGTCGTTGTTCTCAGTCTGTATCGCCCTTCGCGGGGGTCATTCCCCATTGCTTCAGGCTCTGTTCCATCTTCGCTGTTCGGGCCCTCGAGGCCAGGTTCCTCCACCGGCTCCCAGTTTCCATCCCGCGCTCCATTCTCCTCAGGGATGGCCTCCGGCTCTTCTTCACTGGGAGGAGTGTCCTCGCCTTCCCGATGGCCCTCCTTCTCGGTCCACAGTGTACGTGGTATGGCCTTGAACCATGACGCATTCCTCGTCACTTGGCGGCTTCCTCGTGTCACAGTTACCATGGTTCCATGCCGGTTGCTGACGGTCCATGGAAGTTCCTCGTACCTGGTGTCGAGTTTTGACTTGGAGGGGTTTCGTAGCATGATGACCTGGTCACCCACTTGATGATGGGACGGCCTCGCTCTCCGCTTGCCACTCATGTGTTCGTTGGCATCCCTTCTCCTTCTCTCTGTGCGTTCCTCGTTCACCGTGTCCGGAGTTCTGCTTGGGTGATGCGGGATCGAGGATCTGATAACGGTGCCGAACATGAGGTCCGCTGGCGGTACGCCGGTTGTGCTGTGAGGCGTGACCCGGTAATTTCGGAGGAATCGGAAGAGGTCAACCTTCCAGGGGCTGGCGTTAGCCTTGGATACTCTGAGCACCTTGTTGATAGTCCTCATAAATCGTTCTACGTCCCCATTTGCCTGGGGGTGTCTTGGAGTGATGTGATGATATTTCACATTGAGTTCCTGTAGATACTTTTTGAAGTCCTCCCCTGTAAACGGCGGCCCATTGTCGCTTTTGATTGAGATAGGTAGCCCGTGGGTTGCGAACATTTTCTCTAGGGCCGGAATGACCACTTCAGCTGCGGTGGACTCAACTACCTCAACTTCCGGGTATCGGGAGTGATCATCGACGGCCACCAACAGGTGGAGGCCCTCTCGGAGCTTGCAAAAGTCAATGCTGATGGCCTCCCAGCGAGAGCGGCCCCGTTCTGCTGATATGATGGGTTCCGGGTCTGGCGGGGCCCCCGTTATCTGACAGGATAGGCACGTGGCAACGAGTGTCTCGACCCGCTCCTCGATCTGGGGAAACCATACCCGGTGCCGAATGCGGGCTTTCGTCCTTACCAGTCCTTGGTGTCCTTCATGTGCTAGGGCCACTATCCTGTCCTGTAGTTTGAGAGGGATCACAATGCGGTTTCCTCGTAGTAACAGTCCACCTTCCGTGACTGACAAGTCTTGCCGCACTGTGAATATGCCGGACAAAAACCCTTTTGCTTCCGCTGTTCTGTTGTGTGTGTGTCTCATGAAAGTCTTCCAGTCACCGGAAAGGATGGCATCTTTCACTAAGTCACAACACGGGTCCTGGTGCGTTTCCGCCTCGATTTCCTCGATGCTCACCGCCTTGGGCCTCATTGCGCGCACCACTTGGCATATGTGTTCCTCTGTCTCTGCCGCTACTTGGATCTCTTGTTGAGTGGCCTCTCGCGGATGCCTGGAGAGAAAATCCGCCGGGTTTCCGCTGCCTGGTTGGTAGACGAGATTAAAGTCATATTGCTGGAGGTGCAGTAACCACTTGGTGATTCGTGCCGGAGGGTGTGCTGATGTTCCCATGAAGATTGGTAGTAGGGGCTTGTGGTCCATGATCGTCGTGAAGTGACGCCCATATAGGTAGAGGTGAAAATGTCGGCACCCCACAGCACGGCGATGGCCTCCTTTTCGATGTGTGAGTACCTTTGTTCGGTCTCTGTGAGGGCTCTCGATGCATATGCAATCGGTCTCTTCTCCCCTTCCCTCGTGACTTGCATTAGGATGGCTCCGAGCCCCACGGGGCTGGCATCTACGAATAGTTCTGTTGGCAGTTCAGTGTTATAGTAGGCCATCTTGGTGTCAGCTGAGAGGGAGTCCTTGATGCTTTCGAACGAGTCCTGGCATGTTGGCCCCCATTCCCACTTGACGTTGGCCTTCGTGAGTTCCCGCAGCGGCTCAGATAGTGTGGCCAGGTTTCGGATGAACCTCCCGCAGTAGGTGGCCATGCCTAAAAAACTGCGCACTTCTGTGGGGGTCATCGGTGGGCTTGCCGCCTGGATGTCTGCGACCTTCTGCGGGTCAGGGGAGATGCCTGTGCTGCCAAACTTGTATCCGAAAAAAGTGATCTCCGATTTGAGGAACTCGCACTTTTCCCGGTGTATTGTGAGCCCAACATCTTGTAGTCGGCCCAGTAGGGCGTGAAGCCTCTTGATGTTTGTTTCTTTGTCGGGGGCGTGAATCAGAATATCATCGCTCACGTTGAGAACACCAGGGATGCCCCGGATGACCTCCTGGATGGTTTGCTGGAACACCTCCGCAGCAGACGATATTCCGAAACTTAGGCGTTTGTATCTCCGCAGCCCCAAATGTGTAGAGAACGTTGTTATGTATCGAGAGTCTCTGTGGAGTTTGAGTTGATGATACCCCGCCTTGAGATCAATCTTTGAAAATATACTCGACCCTGTGAGGTCAGCCACAATCTCGTTGATTGTTGGGGTTATGTGGCGTTCCCTTTTAATGGCAGTGTTGGGGAGGCGCATGTCTATGCAGATCCGCACCTTTCCAGGCTGCTTAGGCTTCCGTGTTACCACCATTGGAGAGACCCACGGTGTGGGCCCTGTAACCTCCTCAATGATACCCGCTTCTTCCAGTGCCTTGAGTTCCTGCTCCACTTGTTCTCTCATGTGGAAAGGTGTTCTCCGGTGCCGGACGGCTTTCGGCTGCACTGTCTCATCAATATGAAGTTTGATGGTTTTGCCTCTTAGACAGCCTATGCCTTCTTGCAAGTCAGGGTATTGGTTCAGCATCTGCTCCACTTCATTTTCTTCGTTGACATGACAGATGAATTGGACCACTCCCAAGTCCTCCGCTGCGTCCCCACTCAGGAGGCTCTCAACACCTGCCTTCACAACATAGACTTTGGACCATAGTCTGTTTTTTCCGTGTTCCAGCGTGGTGCGGAACCTGCCAATTACCGGCAGGGGCTTTCGACAGCCGTATGCATACAACAGAGTGTCAGTGCTTTTCAGCTCTGGTGGAGGACTTAGAGTCAGGAAGATGCTTTCAGGCATGACGTTCACCGAAGCGCCTGTGTCGATGGTCATCAGAATGCACTGGTTTTGGATGGTTACCATGCATTTGCGCCTTCGGGCGGCTTTTCTTCGAGGTCCTCGGTCCTGGCATAGTGCAGACACCAGGTATACCTTCCTTCCTTTCCTGTCTGTGTCCTTGGAGGGGGCCTGCAGCATCGCCGAGACATCATCCCCTTCATCCTCCGTGGAAGAGCTGGCCACTGCGACCCTTCTGGCACTGGCTTGTTTCTTTTTCTTGGTCGCGACCTTCTCCGGCTGGTTCTGCAGGGGCTGTATGGGGGTGTCCGTTGATCGGCATACCTTCGCGTAATGGTCCTTCCGGCCACATGCTCCACATGTGGTGCCTTGAGCAGGACAGTTGCGACGGCCATGTCGTGGGCCACCGCACCAGCCACACTCTGTGGGTCCCGGAATGCGCGGTTGCCACCTGTTTTGGCCGTATCCGCCACTGTTGTCGTCTCTCGAGGATTGTTTGTTGCTGATGCGGGCCACCATAGCCGTGTTGAGCGCAGGTTGCAGCCTGTGTAGCGTGGCCTCCATGTTGGCCGCTCTGGTGTGTGCCAGTTCCCTCTGACGTCCTAGTTCAAGGATCCGCTGTAGGGGGATGCCCTTCTCGCTAAGTATCAGGCGCATCAATTTTTCCGAATGAATCCCGTTGATGATCTGCCTCCTGATTTCCCTCTCCACGTTCGTGAATTCACAGGACATGGCTAGTTTTCTCAGGCGGGTATGGTACGCATCAAGGGTTTCCTCCGCTGCCTGTAAGGTGGTGCAGAAAAGAAACGTCTCATAGTCTGGGTTTAGTTGAGGGAGGAAGTGATCGGTGAGGGCATCTTTCGCGCTTCGGTACCCATCCAGGCCACCATCAACGTTCAGGGAATTGAAAATGCGCAGTACCTCGTCACCCACGCTGAGTAGCAGGTGTGCCTTCAGTTTCCTGGGCGCTGTGATCTCTTTGCACTCCATCGCCATCTCGAACGTCTGGATCCACAGCTGCCATCTGGGTCCGCATGACGACGGATCCGTGAAAGGGTCAAACGGCTGGACCAGTGTCGACGAAGTGCCTTGTGTTCGAGGTGGAGGTGGCGTCATGGACAGGTTTGCCGCAATTCTGGACGGCGTGGAGGGCCCAGGCGTGGATGTGCCGGCCGCCATGTTGGCGTGGACCTGATCCGTGTTGTCGTAGGTGCCTCCGACGGCCACCAATGCTGCGACGTTGGGCCTACCTTGGAGGTGCCGCCGTACCCAGGCGCCGTGTTACAACTCAGGGCCTGGCACTCCCCACACACTGTGATGCTGCTCTCTTGTGTTGGATGTCCGATGCCACCTGGTTCTCCCGTTTCCGGAGGGAAGGACTATGGTCTTAGTGGCAGAGAGCATGAATGGATGAGGGAGAGAAAAAAAAAAATTTTTTTTTTTTTTTTTTTTTTGGGGTGGGGGAGTCACGTGTGTGATGGCACCCCCACCGGGTGTCCAAAAATTTAGCCGCGATGGCTGTGTGGCGTTATGGTGCCTTCAGAGCACCGAGCCTGTCGTGGAGTTCGTCTCTCCTCGTCGCCATTGTTATGTCGATGGCCCGCGGCCTGCGCGCGGGGGCTGGCGTAATGCGAGTAGGCCGCGCGGCCTGTGGCGCAGCTCCAGCGGGAGCTGAAAGAATCATACACCCACGCTCATTACAGGTCGGCCCCGGAACTGCCTCCCGAACGCGGGGGCGGGGCTTTTATTTAGGACGCCCTGCGTCACCGCGTAGCGGGACGCAGGGCGGAACGTAACAGTGTCCAGTTCGCCACCGGAAGTGTAGGCCCCTGGGCTCCCACCTGATCTTCTGATGAGCTGCCCTTCATTCTAAGGTAGTATCATCTCACCTTGACGAAGAGAGTCATTGCATGATAACATGCCATGGAAGGTCCTAAAGCCTGCCCTGCCCTGTTTAGGGGCGGGGCTTTGGTGAGGCCCTCAGAGACTACTTTTGTACCTCTTTTATTTCTCATGTCCACCTTATTCTCTAATCTGCTCTGGGGCTCTAGGCTTTTCTGCATTCTAAATATATATTTAAACTAGAACATTAGAGACTGGAACATGGAATGACTGGAAAGCAGCAGTGCAGCAAGTCAGGGTGTTGCTTGCGTTGGGGGGGAGACAAGTTCAGAAAGTAGCAGATGACACAAATCAGAGGAAATCCCACTTATTTTTGATGCACGGGTTACTGGCTGGCAGGTGGGCACAATAAACAATATCAAAGCACCGATTCAGACCCAGGATTCAGCTATATGCTCCTCCCAGTTGACTTGATATCCATTTCCAATGTCTATATGGTCCCTTCACAGCCATCCCTAGCAGGCCCTTCTCCCTTGAGTGCCTGCAGTCACGGGATAATGTTTTTCCTTCTGTGGAGGTGGAGGGAAATGGCAGAAGAAGTGTTAATGTTAAATGTTAGAGATATTTGTACCGCGCACCGTCACCAACGGAGTTGGTCCTCAGGCGCTCTGGCGGATCTGCAAACGAGAAGGTAGGATGGTTTAGCAGGTGAAGCAGGAGTAGGATAGTGAGAGGAGTGGTGTTCTGTTGGCAGCTTCAACTCGGTATACACCGGGTGCTGAGCTTTGGTGTGAGTATCGGATGTCAGTCTTTGTGTGCTGTTGGTGCGGCTTATGTATTGTTGCAGTGTTGTGAAGTGCGTTTGGGTTGTTGTGCGAGAGATGGTTGTGTGAGATTTTTGAGTTAGATAAGTCTGCATAAATGCTGAGTTTTTTTTTAGTGGGTTGTATGAAGTTTAACATGCTAACATTCAGAACTCTGTCCGAGTGTGTTGCTCACCAATCCTCCCAATCTCATCAGGGTGGGCGAAGGGATTAAGCCTGGCAGGGTTTTAGGTTTGTGTGAGGCGCTCCCTGTACCGTTCTAACGCGCTCTGTAACTATTCTAATTGCTCCTCGCCGTTCTATTCTAGCGAGCTCTGTAGGAGTTCTAATGCTGATGGATTGATTAGTGTGGGTTGGGTGTCTATTCTCCTCCTTGGGTTCTGGAGCTGGTGTTGTGGTCTCCTCTCACAAACTTTCTATCTTAATGTGTCTGCTGGGGTTTTGGATATGGTACGGCCGGGAGGCAGTGGATGAGTCGTTTAAGTGCTTTCGTCTCAGTCTGACTATGCGGTCTGTCTATGTTGACCTTCTTTTAGTGGCTATTTCCCTTAATATCTTATGGTCTGTCGTGGGGTCCATTCTTTGGGCTCTGTGTATGTCCGTATTGGGAGAGGCCGAGGTTGGTGTTTTTCATCGCTGTTTAACGGGGTGGGCATTCTAGTGCGTCGCTGTTGTAGTTACGCTGTGAAGAGCCAGGATTTGAGGAGTTTTTTTAATGCTAGATGGTTTGTTGTGTTCCGTATATTCTTAGATAGGTCATTCCAGGCTTTCGGTGCCTGGTGAGAGAAAGAGGATTATCAGAGTTTTCTTCTGTTATAGGGTTTTGGTTCCAGGCGGATGTTGGTGCTTGATCTTAGTGTTCTAGTTGGTTGATGTAGGCGTAGTTTATCGCTTTGGAATTCTGCGCCTTGCTTGTGTATTGCTCTGTGCGTGATGCACATGGACTTGAACTTTATTCACTGTTTTAATGGTAGCCAGTGTAGTATTTTTAACGCAGGTGTGATGTGTTCTCTTCTGGGTAGCTTGAGGAGGAGTCTGGCTGCTGCATTTTGTATGTGTTTTAGTTTTTTTAGAAGTCGTTCGGGCATGCCCAGGTACAGGCTATTGGTGTTATCTACTCTGGACATGATCAGAGCGATGATGGTAACTGTTTTGCTGGCAAACGACAGGAATGGTAGGATCCTTTTTGCTGCTCTCAGGAGGAAGAAAAATTTCTTGAGTAGGGTGTTTACTTGTGGCTCTAGAGTGAGGTTGTTATCCATCAGGACCCCTCGTTTTTTACAGTTGATGATGGTGCTGGTGTGGTGCCGAGCTCTCTTGGCCAGCGGATGTAGCTGATGTCTCCTCCCTTTTTTGAAACAATCATTATCTCTGTTTTACCTGGGTTGATTTTGAGGTGGTTGAGGTTCATCCAGTTGAATATATCACAGAAGCAATTCTCTAGTGTAGTGTTTTCTTCTCGGGTGTCTTGTATGTTGAAGATTATTTGAGTATTAATGCCCACTACCAAACGCTAACATAAGATTGAAGAAGGCTTGCTGGAGGGAGGGTGTATCAGGGAAATACAGCATCAAACACCAGCAACGAAAAAAGGGAAATAGACACCGTGTAAAAAAGCCAGCTGGGTTAGGATGGTTTTGGATGGTTTTGGCACTGGTGCATTCAATGCAAGAGTGGGCGGGTGAAGTATTGGGGGCAGCAAATAAGATGCAGCTTTCCATTGCAGTGGAAAAAGCAACTTGCCATGTTTTACTGCTCCTAGAAACAGAAAAGAATTTTGCTGGTTTTGGAAGTGTTGGTTCTGGCTGGGAGGTGCTAGACTGTTGAGCATATAGGTGCAGCAATGTAACCTATATGCCTCGAGTTGAGAAACTATCTCCTCAATGTGCCACTGCGTGTTTGGTAAGTGCTGTCTGGCTGCCCGATGTCCTTCTAGGAGCATGCCACAACTCCTGGTCTTAACTAGACACCATGCCCGCTTCTGAGTGATATTGGTTAACCTCGCATTGTGGACTGTGACCTCATATCCCAGGATTGACTTGTAAAGAAAGGGGACACCCGTGCAGGCAAATAATCCATATACAATGTTGAAATCCATCTGTGACTGGAAATGATGAACTCATTGGACATCGATACTTGGTGGGTGAATGTGGGGGCTCGGGGAGCACAGATATGTGCTTCTGAGAACACATGTCTACTGATGTCTGGATGGTAAAAAGCACATCGGCGTATAGAGAGGCGGCTCACAGCGCTTTCTATTGAGAGTGAACGGTGAGAGCAGAGAATCCACACCTGAAGTCAGTAGCGGATTCTGCGTAACTCTTTTGCTAACCCTCTTTAGCAGCCTTCGGCGCCCACAGGATAAACGTATAGCACTAGGCTTTACAGGCATGTGTGCATGTTGGAGACATGTACAGTAACCTGTAACGAGAAAGCAACTTCACATTTCTGCATGTATGTATGAGGAGCACTTGCCATTAAGAAGAAATGTTATTATCTGTTTAATACTTTACAGATTCCCCATGGGTCTATGGACACATGGTACTGGGACTTGCTAGCCAAGATCATTGCCTGTGCAGGTCTACATGCACAAATGCAGAAGACTATAAGAGACAGCTCTGTACGTGCTGTATTGGGGGACATTCACTTGTAGAGTTGTATGCTCGTCAGGCAACTCATTCTGGCTGTCACATGTCTAATTATGAACCTCCTAAGTATGTTTAGTGTGCCTCGGTGTGTGTGTGCATGTGTGTGTGTGTGCATTCGTGGAGCTCCTGTGCACCACTTGTCTGTTTCGTATCCCCCTAGTTGGGCTCATCATTTGAGTGCTTAAAGCATATGTAGCCCCAGTGGCCTGGCTTCCACCCTTGCTTGTGCTTATAAACGCAGTGCAGGAGCTGGAAGCAACCTCAATGTTAATATCAGCAGACGTACACTGCACGGAACACACATGTGTAATGGTATCAATCTAGAGTACTAACCTAAAACCATGTCTCAACCCAAAAGGAGATGGCAGCAGATAGTGGCAACGTATCACCTGTTGTATTGGGACATTGTAATTTCCACTTTTTATCCCTTGTGTGTTATTTAAAAGGCATTGTTAAAGCAGTGTGCAACTGGCGCATGTCTGGTTTGCAAGTGTGGTCCTGCCGTTGGTTTTCTTAGTATACATGTGACTGCAACAATTTTTTTGTAGTGGCAGGAAGTGAAATGCTGATTGTCACTCTCGATGCATCTCCTTAGCAAGTTATTGATCACTGAGAAAGTTCTCACCTCAGTAAGTTGTTTCCTTGTGTAAGTGGAAGCACTAAGTAGAAAGGGTGAGCACTTCCTCGTACATTTAACCTGAGACTTCTGGGCACTGGTCTTTTAAACATTGACTTGAATCTCTGCAGGTGAATGGCAAGTCATAAAAGTACCACTGTTAGATGTGTAGCCTGACACCCAGGTCCAGTGCTCCCCAGCATTGAGAGTCAACTTGCACCCATTGCAGTGCCCAGAGAAGCAGCCACATACTGAGGGTGAGCAGAACCATAATTCTACAGTATCCACACAAATCCATCAGCGGCCACTTTGAAGAATCCAATTCCAAGAGTATTTGTCTATCTTTTCCCCCTCCATGAGTCACTTTGTAACCCCTTTCGACGTTCCCTTATTGGGACCTCCACACTTGACTGGCACCAAGCCGAGGCATGCAGTCACATAACCCCCTGCAAAGTGCACTCAATAACCTTCCAGTATTTTGACAGACATACATCAAATTGGTCCTGCATGAATTAAAACAGGCTTTTTAGGAGCCACTGAAAACTATGTCAACATGTGTACTGATACAACTTCTATTTTGAATATTGTGAGTGAGTCCAGTTTTATTTGTGTATTCATTTTATCTTTTGATATGCTGGTAAGAGCCCCAGCCTCCAACACCTCCAGAGTAAAAAAAAAAAAACACACTACTTAGCAGGGCAGTTTTCCAAACATTGGGTTAAAACTGCTAGTGAATGACAAGCCAATGTCATAAACTCAGGTGGCTTATAGTGCTTTAGCCAGTGAAAAACAAGATGGTTGAATAAGAAACGAACTTCTAAGAGTATAAATAAGTAGCTGGTGAATAAGAATCCAACTTCAGCTGTTGGGTAAGATGCTGTTGAATAAGCAAATAACTTCAGCCAAGAAGAATTCTGGGAACTAGACAGGCTTTGTAGAGATAAGGTCATATCTCAAACAACATAACAAAAAAAAAGGTAATTTCTCAGACATAATCCAATACAGCTATATTTGGATAAACACACAAAGTGCAAGAAAGAGACATTTATATTTATTTTCCCCACGTCCACCCCGGAGCGTTTGTTCAGTCAACTATGATACAAGCTGAAAAGAAGAAAGTCTCATGGTTCTACTATCTTTAATATACATTTATAGCAAGAAAAGCATCACACATCAGTCCTGTTCCAATATAAATCCTACGATGGAATTTGTCGGATTTCTATGATTAAAATACTTTGCCATTTCTTATTGGGTACAAATGCTTCCTGAAATGCATCGTTATTTCCCATTCCAATGACCCCATATTCTGCTGACCCACATAAAACTTGTTTTTCCTGTTTCAATGAATCACGGAACCTGTTTTGCAATTTAGGGCTTAGGGATGGATGGAAGT
The DNA here is from genome assembly GCF_040938575.1 of Ambystoma mexicanum. Taxonomy (NCBI): domain Eukaryota; kingdom Metazoa; phylum Chordata; class Amphibia; order Caudata; family Ambystomatidae; genus Ambystoma; species Ambystoma mexicanum. The sequence goes on along the minus strand of NC_090935.1, from coordinate 476,801,365 downwards.
GGTTCTTGGGATGACGTGGGCTGGCCAACCTGCCAAGGGCACAAAGCTTGCTGTCACATTTCCACTGGCCCATTTATCTAGCTTATCTATTTCTCACTTTACTGCCAATTTCATTTATACAAAACACTTTTGGGATACAGTGCTGAAACTGTGTTTTCTGCTATTTAATGCTGCCAAATTCATGTGCCTGGCTCTCTTTTAGTGCATCTCCCCTTTTCTACTTTCTCAACCCTGCTTAAACCACTATTTCTGTGGCTTCAGCAATTCTAACTTCTCTGAGGCTTTAGGCCTGTATTAATTTGTAATGCATGCTATGACATCCATTTTAAATAAGGTGGATACCTTTTGCTGTAGCATGTCTACGTTAATGAAATATATCCATATGTTATTCATGTTGTATGCACATGTATGCTTTTCCTTATATATGTGTTTTCCCACATGAATGAGTGTAGTGTAATATTCTTCATATCTCTTTCACCTATTCTTGCCACTTTTCAATTTACATTGTATCTATTCCCTAATGCCACTGCCCGGTATAAGGGCGGTATGGATGCCTCTTATGAATAATGCTTCTTACTTTTTCAATGTTGGACAAGAGGGAGGGGCATGAGACCTGAGTGACATGTTCACTTGTTCATCACCAGGGTGGGAGAGGTAGTCGCTTTTGGTCTACTCCTCTTCAGCTTCTTATAGGAAACAGGAGGAGCTAGAAGGAGGGGGCGGGGTGGAGTTGTTGAAGAGAGGGTCGATTTGGCAAGGAACCCCAAAGAGCACAGCGCCCATTCACAAAACATGTAACTCCACTTCCTCCATATACCAGCCGCTCTCACCCTGACTCTGCAGCTACTCCTGGGTACTTCCAGCACCCTTCCTCTTCTACGTTCATGTACAGGTGGTTCTGTGGCTTCATTTTAACACTTCAGCTGCAAAGGTAGGAAACTGGATGCACTGTTCTAGTGTACCCCCACCCTATAGCTTCCACTTCAGACACTGTACGTCCAATGCTCTACGGCTACTGGAACCACTCAAGATGCCAAACAGGAAATGTGCCAGCAGAGGGGTGCAGGAAATGCAGCTCTGCTAAAGCATATGTGTGCATGCCACTCCACTATCCTGCAGTAATCTAGTAATCCAATATTATCACTAGCAAAGAATTCCTGATGCCCCCTTTTGGTGCCATGCAATGCAATATTGGAATCTAAATTTACAATAACAGGACTTCCGATAATATCTATATCTATAAACCTTGTAATATGTTACAATGATACATGAAGTCACCGCTGAATTGTGTGTCCATCTTGATGAGTGGGCAAGTGATATAATTCAAGTCTAAGGGTTTGATATTTTGTATAATGACTGTGAACTCTCATACATCTTCAGAATGAGATGCAAGGCGATCTAGAGGGTAATTGGTGGACAATGGAGGCAGGGGAACAGGGTTTTCATTTAAACTTTTTTTAAATTGTGTGACACCGGGAAAAACAGGTCATCGCTTTAGGGCCCTCTTCCAATGGTTGCTAAATTTAGGAGCAATTAAAGAGGATTCAGACCATTTTAGAAAAGCACTCACTCGCATGATAGGAATCGGAAAAAAAGCGTTCTGTGCCTTTCAATTTTCAAGTGGATGTTGCTTTTGGCCTCAGTGGGATGATTTCATAGGTTCTCCAGTGCATTTGTTAACTCTTAAGTTACAAGACGATTGACATAATGAAAGTATGACTCAATGAGATATGTCAAATTCTGCTTTACCACAGATGCATTGCTTTCTGTGAAACCCTCTTTTACACAAGCTAGTCCTTTGAACATATGTAAATGCCCTCTGAGAACTGTGCTTAACAACATGATAACATCTATTTTTTCTGCCCTTGGGTGGAAAGTTGGGCAGCATGAGGGACGCTAACAATTAGCCTGGTGACTTCAGTAGATGCATACAGGCAGCTGTAATGACAAACACCACATTAACACCACATGAAGATATTGAGTGGCAACATAGGCAAAGTACCACAAGTTAGTACATTTTTTCAATAATGATGAAATGTTTTCTAAAGAGAGTTTTTATAAAACTATGTTAAAGTAGAAATGTACTATTTAAGTGTTTAGCACATGTTCTTTTCACCCAGCACTACATCTGTGAGCATTGCTATTATTGGGGTGGTCGATAAAGGTCACAGTGGGAAAGAGGGATTTGCATTGTGCGTGCCATATTGGGGACTAAGGTGATGGCGGTGTTGCAATTTAGCATGTTTCTGGTGTAGTTAATAACAATGGGACGAGTGTCACTCTTAGTGTTACTTTGTGTATAAATTGATACATTTTAGATATGCACATGCGTAGCAACATACTGACAAGTCTGCCAATACAATATGAACACTATATAGTTGTGTGACGTGCCACGTAGTGCCTAAAGATGGGAAGCGAGGAGCTTCATATGCGCATGCGAGAAAGGAGATCTGCAGGTAGGGAAACCACTGTGAGGGGACGCAGTAGTTTTGAACATACATGCACAGGCATGCCTACATGGGGGTCTTGGGGAACTGTGTATGGGACAGTTGGGAAACAAGGGGTACATGGCATATACATGAATCTGTATACTGTGGGTCCCCACATAGCTAGGGGTTGTGGAGGCTGCAGAAACTGGGGTGGCGAGATGCACTCTGTGAAACCCGGCAAACTGATTAATTGAGGTTGAAGGGGGAAGGCAGTTTACTGCATTCAGACAGCTGCAATAACCTCAAAATGGTCAGTTGTGGACCAGAAAGGGTTTTACGACTCTGCACTATTGTGGAAAGGAGATGTAATCTTTTTAAGTACATGGGAGCCTGTTATCCAGTGAGCAGGGAAATCTGACCACCTGGTAGGGTCAGTTTGGGGACAAGTAATAAACCCAGTGCAAGGGGTGCTTAAGGGTAGAGTGGACAAATGATTTATGGGTTTCAATCAAGTTCTCAGGAATTACCAGGATGTGGCCAGAAACCATGTGTGCTGAAATGGTAGTCGTTATTAGCATGAAATGAGGACGCCAGCAAATCTGGACAGATAAGATGCTTATCTTCAGTTCAAAGGGAACTTGTTTGTTTCTCTCCCTCCTCGTATTGTTGAAGTATCCTTGGAAAAGCCATGGGCATCACGATCGGGGTTAGAGGTCCCCGACCAGATGGCACTTGTAGTAAATTAGGACTGTTGTGCGAAGATGTAACCTTGCAATGATGCCACAACCTACTATGGAAAGATCCCAAACAGGGGGGTGCTGTAAATGTGAGCTACTGCAAATGTATTTTGAAATGGAATTGTGGTTATATAAATGAATCCAATGAAAGTGTGGGAACTGAAGGACATTAGATTTCTTTGTATAGGGTTGGCCAATCATGTTTGGGGGATGACTTTGTAATGAAATATGTGGGAGTGTTTTAAATGTTGCAAAAATTATATAATGTGAAATGTTTCTGTGGTTCGGGGAGACTCAGGTTAGTTTGACTGTACAGTGTCATCTAGCCCCTCCCGGCCATATTTACAATAGACTGGCTTTACGGACAAATGTGCACTCGCTTCTTAAGAGGTGGGCCTATTTTGGGTTAAGGAGATCAGAGGTCTACCCGCACATTTGGTGACCCCAACATGATCTCCAGGCTTTCCGAGATGTTGGGTGTTGCCTGTCTGTACAAATCGTCTGTGGTGTTTCTCTGAGGGGACAAGTATTTCATGCATGATAAAAGGAGAACTCTACAGATGCCATATTAGTTAAAGGCCTGTCTGCTCTCGAAGGCATGGTGCCGTGGTCCAGCTGTGTAAGGGCGAATTGGAGGAGCACCACTTTGGAGCGCTTCGGAACCACTTTACGTGAGTGCACCTTGGCGGGTAAAGCAAGAGGGTAATATGGGTAAAAGAGGGTGTTCTCTTTGTTTTGGGGTTTCCTGATAAGGGTAAAGTAGGTGTGTAGGTATGGAGTCAGGCAAGTTAAGGTAGGCTGAAAGGGTGAGCAGTTGTGGAAGAGTGAATTAACTGTTTTGTGTTGTAAGTCTTTTCCATATATTTTTACTTATTTTGCTATTTTAGTGGGGTGAGGTGGCATTTTAACCATATGTCCTTTGTGGGGTGTGCCCTGATACCCTTAGGTTTGCTTGTCTGGTTGGCTGGAGACCTCAGCTAAGGGTCAGTTGGCATACTATTGTAAGTCCACCCATAGATACCCTTCACTTTGCTTGTCTTCACTCCATGGAACATATATTTTTTCCTAGAGTGTTCTTTTCTTTTCTTGGTGAACCGAAGTAGTGAAGGGCATCTACTCGGAAAAAGACAACATTGTAGTTGAAAATGTTGTAAAAGAGATGAAGATTTTGAAAGACAATCGAGAAAGACTGTGGGAAACAAAGGGTAAAATGCTTAATTCCTGGCCTAATGAGGGAACCTATGTTAAGGGAATGTTGGAAAACCCATATAGCTTCTTAGTCACTAGGCACAAGGGATAGAAATTAGAAAAGCATTTAAATATTTTAGAATTTTGGTGAAAGTATGAGAAGGGTGGAAAGGCCCACAATGTTAAAATTGCAGAGGAAAGGCTTAGAAAGGAGGGTGCAGAGATTCTTTTCGCACTACGCCCATATGGGTGCTATCCTTTATTGCCCACAGAAGGGTACACTAATCCCAAGTTCGAACCTCCATTTTCTCCAGCAGGCACTCCAGTGGTTGCGAGAGGGACACGGGTAACGCCTCCATCAGCCACGATTTCTGAAAGATGGGATACCGAAGAAAAGTGGAAGGGTACCATAGAAAGACTGAGAAAGGAGGTTGAAAAGGGAATAGCAGAGAGACTAAGGGTGGAGGAGTGAGAGAGTAAGATCGGCAACCGAAAAGTTAGATGAAGGGCTGTGTAATGATGGAAAAGGGAAAACTGTGCTTTCTACCGCTAGAATAGAGGATAAATTGCGGATGGTAGTGGAAAACCAGGAGCAGAAAAATTTAGAAGCAGCATTGAGGCTAGGGGAGGTAGATGTAGTGCTGTTACGACAGCAGAGAAGTGCAGAGTGGGAAGAAGCAAATAAGCAAGTAAAGTATGTAGAAGGAGGAAGGTGGAAGCATGGAGAAATCCTGAATAGGCTTGATAAGTCAGTCATCAAGGAGGTCCACGTAGACCTTGAAGGGAAAAGTGTAGTTACGGCTACAGGACTTGAGCAAGGAGAACAGAAACTGGCATACTGCAGTAGTGCCGGGTAAGCCTTTGTGCCCATAGAAAGGCTAGAGGAAGGGATAGCTGGGGCAGGCAACGAGGATGAATGGGAATCGGATGACGAGCAGGGAGAACAGGGTATAAGAGCCTCACGTCCCGCTCCAGCAGCCATGGCTATAGAATCAGTGGTGTGTAGCAAGGGGAAAATGGGGAGAGCCCCAGTAAAAGCCAATGTGACTCAATTTCCATTGCTCCACAACGGACAATGAAAGGTTTATTATGTCCCGTGGTCACACATGGTCTGGAATAACTTGATGAAGACATGCCATTTGCACACTGCAGGGGCGGGGAAGTGGATTTATGCATTGAAAAAACACACTGCTGGTGTCATGGTGGCCTTAGGGGACATGAAAAGCCTATTTACGGCTCTAATGGGGAATGATCAGATGAGCTTTGGAGGCGATTAGGGTATCAGGGAGTGCAGTTGAATACAAACACCCATGATGCAGCAACCTTCAATAATTACAGGGCACAGGTATGGGGGCCCTGCAGGTTATACATCCCATACGCCAGATATCAATTAGATTTTGGCCAAGACAATGAAATTGGATGACGATCATGGCAAACATACCCAGTTGATTCAGGAGATGTGGAGGGCAGAGACGGGGGAAGCGTGGGATAAGAATGTGGCTATTTTCTATCATATGCTTAAAAAGGTACTTCCCAAAGAAGTCCAGCATGATCTGGGTAAGGTAGTAGGAATGGAGGGCAAGGGTTGGCCAGAAATTCAGACGCACATTGTGCATTTTTGTAAGAGGAGACAAGACAAAGAAAGACAGAGTAGTGAGCAGGCAAAAAAGGCAGAGGCAAAGCTTGTTAAAAACAAAAGTAAAGATCTGTTTAGATGCAGCAGTGATTACCAGCTCCACAGAGGGACAGCACGGATAATCGGGACAGAAGGGACATATTGAATCAGATATCACACTAGGTTGGATGGACTGGTATGCTGCCAGTCAAAGGGAAATTAGTGGCTTTCTGAGGGGTGTGGAAGGATTTTAGCAAGGAGGTGGGCCATTTGGCATGTTCAGAGGAATGGGGCCCCAGTTTAACTGACTGATGGGAGGTAATTATGGAGGTTTGTATGGGATCCAGTGTTGGTCGTGCAGAAGAATGGGACACGTGGCACGTGATTGTCAAAGCAGACCACAGTATTTTATCGTAGGTGCCCAGCAAATACAAACCCCGACCATGCCATATGCCCAATGTTTGGTGCCATCACAGCAGGTATGGGTTGAACAGAACCCAGCACCTGGGGCTGCACAGACCTATGCAGTCAAGACAACCGTGCCAGCACAGGCACCGGTACAAGCATGGGAGAAGAATCCTTTACCCCAAGGAACGGTCACACACTGCAATGGAGCAAGTGTTTTTGGAGGGAATCCTTTCCAGCTCCAAGGTGCTAACATGCATCCGGATTAGGACAGCCCACAGGGATCGTTGATGTATCCAGTCCTGTCTGTTACTGCTGATCCGGAAGAGGAACCCCAGATAGGTGTAAAGGTAGGTGATCAAATGTTTACATTCATGGCCGATACAGGGGCTACAAAATTTTGCATTGAGGAAGGTGAATTCCCCTTGTCAGGCAAAACGATAGACAGATAGGTATTCTCTGGGGCTATCCTGTTGGTTCCTTACACTGAGGATCGACCTATTAAGTAGGAACACAAAATGTATCTGCTCCCTTGTTGTGTTGTACAGATACACTGGCAAATCTCTTGGGCAGAGACATCCTAAGCACGCTCAATATGACAATCGCCTTCACAGAGGAAGGTATAATATGTTCAACTCTAGGTTTGTATCCGGTGAGAGAAGCAGCGCTTTTGCATGCATGTTACAATGACAGCGTGACAATGTGGGGTGTCTTGGCATTCAGCTTTGTTCCTTTATGGATTAATGGTTGTGTTGAGTTGGGTCCCTAGGAACAGAGATCGAACATGGCGGGTACCGATTGAATTTTTGTTTCAGCACACTGAGTCACAGGAGGTGATGCCAGGCACCATTATTATGATTCTCCTACAAGCAGTGGTTATCAAGAAGGACAGGGTGGTTCGTTCGGCACTAATGAAGAAGCCAGAGAGTGGTGCAGTCTGGTGCAGTGCATCGATCCGACCTTATAGCTAAGGGACATGTCTGATGAACAATTGTTCGAGGATGCCGAAGACACAGGAGAGATGGTTTTTAAGATTGGAGTGCCTTGTCAGATAGTGATAGAGCAAAGGGAGGCCCCACAGACCATGCTCATCGTTAAAAATACGTTGCCATATTGGAAGGAGGATTTGGAGAAGGTGCCGAACCACTTGTGGACCAGCAGTCCTTCTGATGTAGGTTTGATAGAAAGTGTTGGAACAGTGTGAATAAAATTTAAGCCTGGTGTGATATTTCCCCATGTGGGGCAATATCCCTTGTCTAGAGAGGCTGATGAGGGATTTATGAGACCATTATGGCATTGTTGAAGCAAGGCATAATACAACTTTCTTAGTCCCCGTGTAACACGGCCATCCACCCTGTGAAGAAAGCAAAGTCGCCTACTTAGAGGAGGGTTCAGGATTTGCAGCCTCTGAACAACATTGTTGAGGCGGAGATTCTGGTGGTACCAAATCCTCCTACCATTCTCTGTAACATCCCTATGGGATCGACCAACTTCACTGTGACTGATTTAAAAAATGCATTTTTCTCAGTCCCCTTACACCTCGATTCTCGGTACCTTACTGCGTGCATTTATTGTGGGCAAAGATTTGAGCACACGAGTTTGCCTCAATACTGTGAATCGCTGAGTGTTTTCAATAGGGTGGTTCAAATTAATTTGGGGAATTTACATGTGTTCAGTACGCTGATGATTTACTAGTTTGTGGCACTTCAGAAGAGCAGTGTCAAGGAGACTCAATAACCCTCCTCACCCGCTTGCAGAGAAGGGGTATAAAGAGGACTAAGAAAAATTGCAATAATGCCAGACAGAGGTATTATATTTGGGGCAAGTGATATCGCACGCAGGATGAAAAGTAATGCCTGAGAGAGCCACCGTAGTTCAGAATACTCCCCAGCTAGTTACTGCAACCATTACTATGGGTTTCCCAGTGACATTGCATGTGGAACATGCAGTTTTTTGCAATTTTGGAAAAGTTCTAATCGACTCTGACAACACAGAGAGTCTCTGGGTATGAGATTGTTCTAGCGAATGCTTCCATACATCCAGTAAGGTGTCACTTAGTCAATCCGGCAACATTTGCAGCCGAACCAGTGAAACCTGATGACATTGTCCATGACTGTGCGACATATGAGGGACAAGAGTAAGAGAGGATGAATGTTAAGGAGGATGCCCTGGAGGGAGGTGAGGTACTCTTTGCTGACGGTACCTCGACAATTAATCAGGACACTGGTGAGAGGCATACGCGTGTGGCGATTGCGTGCCTTGTGGATGGGAAATACCGGGTCAGGATGAAGAAACGGTTGCCTTTGATTACTCTGCGCAAGCGGTGGAACTAGTGTCACTCATAGAGGCACTGGAGTAAGGAGAAGGCAGTCACTATTTATTCTGACTCTGCAAATGTAACCTCCAGCGTACATTAAGACTTGTCAAGATGGCAGAGAAGAGGGTTAAGGATATCTGACGGGACCCCTGTCTAGCATGCTGTGCTGTTATCCAGACTAATTGAAGCTTTAACACTGTCCACAGAGGTAGGAATAGTGAGGTGTGCTGTGCACACTAACTGTACTGACCCAATAGCACTTGGAAATGATGCTGCAGAGAGAGGAGCGAAAGAATCCACGTATTTGCCATTCACAGATTCCCAGAAAATGGAAACCATGTCCCAGCAGGTACAGTTGCCAGCCCCTCACACTACGTTCCCTTTGCTTCTGATCATGGAAATGTTGCAAAGAGCACTTAGAGATGAGAAGGAGTTCTGGGCAAAATGAAGATGTGCCTTCTCACCCACAGATTTGCTGTGAAGACAGGAGCTTATGGGAAAGGCAGTAATGCCTGTAGAGCTCCTTCTTGTGGCTCTAGAGCAATTACACTACCCGTTGCACATTTCTCTGTGACAAATCGCAGCAGAGCTCCAGGAGGAATGGTTTATGCCAGACCTCCAGGAACATGTGCACACATTTGTAGGGAACTGTATAGTTTGTAGGGAATTAAATCCTGGAAACACCATGACGATGGTAAGAGGAGTTTTGCCCTAGCCTTCAGGGCCTTTTTAGTCGCTCCATATAGATTTTGTAGATATGATCCAAGGATGTAATCATTTTCGATATCTCATTGTGGTAGTTTGCCCATTTTCCCGATGGCTTGAGGTTGGTCCCGGTGTACACCCTGATGCTAAGTCTTAAGCAAATATTTTGGTGAGAGAGGTATTTCTACGGTGGGGAATTTGTGAGGTCTTGAAGTCTGACAATGGGACGCATTTCGTTAATACCTTATTTTCAGAAATCACTTTGCTCTTGGGGATCAAGCACAGGTGATCTAAGATCAGCCAGGGAAAGAGCACCAAACCAGTCCTCATGAAATAGTGACAGTGTGCAGATTACACACACCATTTTGCCTGCACGCACAGCATCAGATGCACACAAGTCAGCAGAGATTCTTGGTGAGGATTTTATGGAATACCAGAAGCCTTTAACCAAGAATGTCAGACTTGTATCTTCACAGGTTGTGTTCTTTCATCAACTGTCAATGGGAGAAAATATCAAGGAATCAGAAGATCTACAACAGCCACAGTTTCTCCCCAGGGACCTAGTCTATGTTCGGTCCTTCATACCACGCTGGGACAAGCAGAGTTACTATGGGCCACACTGAGGGATTTCGGTGACTCCGGTGAAGGTGGAGGACAACATGAGTTGGATTCACATCAGTGATGTGCAAAGAGATACCAGTGCCCCTCCACAATCACAGGAGCAAGAGCAGGCTCAAAGTTAAGTATGCCCTAAGGAGTCACAATTTGTTCCAGTAGGAAAGGGGGGAGCGAACAAAATCCAGAGACTGTTATTAAATACAAAGAAGAAAGTTGGACTTAAAATTAATACTAGGATGTTTGATTTATGCATTTATATTTATTTTAATTCTTGTAATGCGCCACACACCCATAGGCCTCAGGGCGCACATACAACATAGACAAGACATACAAGTAAATACATGAGAATGTTGACAGGGGCGAGAGAAGACCAGGTAGATAGGTGATTAGTCAGGCTTGAGATTGAACAAATATGTCTTGGTCAGTTTCTTAAAATCTTTGCAGGACTTTGCTGATCTTAGGGCTGTTGGAAACTCATTCCAGGCTGAAAGTGCCTGAACATCAAAGATGGTTCCACTTTGAGGCGATCCATGAGGTATTGAGGTGCCTCATTATTCTGACACTTATAGGTCAGGGAGAGATGTTTATGTGTAACACTGTTTAACGGGGAGCCATTGAAACTCTCTCCTGTCCTCTGTGATGTGGTCTCTCCGCGATAATCCATGGATTGCCCGAACAGTACCATTCTGAGTAATTTGAAGTGCCTTGATGTTAGCTTGTGATGTGCCCAGCAGCAGGTTCTTGCAGTAGTCGAGGCACGAGTTCACAAGGGCAGTGGCAAGCTGAGATCTGTTGCTAAAGGTAATGTGTGGATGGATGTGGTTTAGTAGTTTTGTAATATAGCCACAGGTGGCCCGAATATGAGCGACCTGTGGTTTCATCGTAAGCTCAGCGTCAAGAAGGATGACCAGCATCTTGACACTCTTAGCTACTGCAATTTTGCTACCTGAAATTATGAAGTTCTTGTGATCGGTGTTGAGCTTTCTGAGTCGTTCTATTAAGGCAAGGATCAGTAGCTCCATGTAATCAGTGTTGAGAGCAAGAGAGTTGGTTGTAATCCATACCTGGATTGACTCATAGATTGAGTTGATAACAAGATCATCCTGAGCATAGGTGCCTGACAACTCAAGGATGACCTGAGTGTCATCGGCATAGTTGATATACTGAACACCCTGGTCATCCAGGAGAAAGAGAAGTGGCATCACATAGATATTAAATAGTGTAGGGGACATGCAGGACACCGGCGATACCCTGCAAGAGATGGCAGCTGGTTGGGAGCTTGCACCCTCCATTGCCATCTGGCATTCCGAAGTCTCAGAAAGGATGACATCCACTGTGTGGCCATGCTGGTACAATGAGCTAGTTCTTCTAACCTGGTCACCAGCAATGAGTGATCGACCAGTTCAAAGGCTGCAGAGAGATCTAAAAGTAGAAGGAGGTCAGGCTGACCTTTGTCCACAATACTGGCGAGATTGGATTTGAGGTCCAGTATGGCGGTCTCCGTGCCACGTCTGGCTCGAAAACCTGACTGCCGGGGATTAAGAAAGTTGTTATTTACCATAAACTCTTGAAGTTGAATGTATGCCACGCGGTCCATAATTTGTTATAAAAAAGGAACATTTGTTATTGGCCGATAGTGTTTGGGAATAGAGGGATCCAAATTGTTTTTCTTCAGTAGAAGGGTAATCCATGCTTCCTTAAGAAGGCAAAAAATATTGCCTTCCATGAAGGAGAGGTTAATCAACTTGGTTACGCATGGGGCAAAAACATTCATACATTAAAAATACTGGAGGGGCAACTGCCACCAAGGCATGGGGTCGCTTTCATGCTGGCCACTATCTTACAAATTTGAGCTTCAGAGCAGTTTTTAAATTCAAATTGAAAAGATTTTTTTTTTGGGTAGCTTAAGGGTTTGGCAATGATGTGCAGTCGCTCCTAGCATTTAGAAGCAAACTTTGTTGGGCCGAGATGGCTTATTGATGGCCGGTAATTTTGGAAGAAAATCCGTCATGGATCGTTTGGAACCATGCAGAGTCTTTGGTTGGTGCTGGTCTATACACAAATTTGACCTCAAGTTCTTTCAGAATTGAGAAGAGCTCCCTGGAACTAGATTTGGCCAGAACAATCCTATTGTTGAAGCTAGTTGATTTTGCCTCCACGATTGCTGATTTTAATAGTTTAACTGCTTGTTTGTAAAGCAAAAGAGTATCAGGGGAGGGGTGCTTCTGCCACTCCCTTTCTGCAGACCGTTTCAATCATCTGAAACACAGGATATCTTTGTCGGACCAAGAATTTCTATTAGCTTCAGGTTTTACTAACTTTGGGTTTTCGGGGGCAAGGGCGCCGATGGCACCATTAATGCTTGACGTGAGATGAAAAGCAAGATAATCAGAGTTGCTGAAGGAATAAGGAGGAGATAGCCTAGAAGCAAGTTGCTCTGATAGTTTCTGTGCAGTGATATTGTTTATGTTTCTGGTCATTTTAAAGAGTCTTGGTCCAACATCAGGTCTCAGAGGAGCTGCAGGGAGAACAACAGTAGTGTTCACAAAATAATGGCCAGACCAATGACATTGTGATACGAAAGTGTTATTAACTGACAAGTGATGTGTTAATAGCCAATTAATGGTATATCCCCCTCGATGCGCAGGGTCACTAGCCCTTTGAGAAAATCCAATGGTAGCGAAAGAGGAGAAGGGGAACACTGCTTGCTTGTCCTGCGGATCATTAGTCCAAAGATTAAGATCCCCTAGAATGTTCACAAGGGATTTTGCTTTGGAGATATTGTTGAGCCGGTTAATAAATTGTTTCTCATAGAAAGGGGTCTCTTCGGGGGCGGTCGATATATCACAAGGATGGTTAGGGAATGGTTTTTCATTGATTTGTATTTTCAACTTCAGGCTCTCGCAGTCTTCAGGGGATGCATTTGAAACGACATGTACGTTTAGAGATTTATTAAATAGAATGGCAACACCCCCACCTCTTTGTCTCTGGCGATCAGCACAAAAAGACAGGATGTCAGGTGGAAAAGCCAAGGTGGCATTGGTGGACCTCACTTCGTTCAGCCAGGACTCAGTTAAAGCCAGAGGTAAGGGGTGGTCTCAGTAAGAAGATCATGAATCTCCACTCTGAACCCTTATGGTCCTTTAATTAGGAAACACATTGTACGATGGATGGGATGCAGAATAACTCTTACACCAAATAATAAGACTGACTCAGGAAGTTGGCAAAGTCTCATCCAACAGTTTTTTTTATCAATTGTCTAAAACAGGGGGTTACAACGGACATCAACAGATGTCACATAAGCTCGATCAAAGCATATCATAAAAAACAGTACTTTTATCATGAAAATATGTAATACCTGACATCATACTATATGGCAAACTAAGAAAAACCTACAGGGGATTATGATAGGCTAAGGGGAATATTTAAGTATACTTTCTATAAGGGATCAGGTTGTGATTGGGTCTCTACGGTCAGGTGGACAATTTATACCCACCCCTAGTGCAGGTCATCTTCAACAGTTATAAGATACATGGTATATCATTGGCTCTCAAACTATAAGGCCCTTTGCTATATGGTCTACTACAATTGGTTGGTACACTTGTACCATTCTGGAATATTCGATTCACTAGCGGCAAGTAGGCTAGTACCCCGGTGCCAGTGGGTGGACTCGACCGTGTCTACCCACCCAAATAGCCCAACATCTCTCATCACTCATGCCTTCTGTCATAACGATTGTCTTTGAACTTGGCCTTATAGTAGCTTCTTGCTCCTGGGAATATAAGGGAGTGTAAGCACATGCTTATCAAAGTTCTGGTATGGATGCCCACTTCTATTTCCATCCTTGACTCACGTGACAGGAGACCGTGAATTAGCCCATATTATAGCATTTAATTGTCTTAAATGAAGAAACTTGGCACTCATGGTGTTCTCTCCTTGCAACTTAACAAGGGATGCTTCAGCACTTCACGTTCACAGTTCTTCAAGGAATGATAACCAGTTCTTGGCTGCTTGAGCCTTTTACACCAGGCCAGACAGTCCTTCTCGGTCTTTCTTCGATCTTCAGCTAATTCTTTGCTGCGACACACATAGCCATTAATCCTCCTTTCTCCGTGGGTTTGAGTTTACTAAAATTGTGACATTGAATGTCCAGACTCTATATAATGGTGGCACCACCTGCTGTCTATTCACTACGTATAGCCAGCCTTATGATTACTTAGTCTACTTGCGTTTGTTGCATCTGTACAGTTATAAAATGGCTTACATTTTCTGCAGTGTTCTTTACACATGCAATCTTCATTTCGCATATGAAAGCTTACTCGATTCTTTATTTCGTTATCTGATTTTATAAAGACTATACATCCTTTTTCTCCAGCCACTCTTCTTAGTACGTCACGCTCATCTCTTGTGATGTCACCAACTTCCTTTTCTCTCATCTTTATATTCCTTCAGGGACTTCTTCCAGGAGATTGTCATTTCTTCGGGGATACATCAAATATGGTTTTCTCAATGGGTACCTTGTCTCGTAGACTCTCGGTGGAATAGTCACAGTCACTGGTATCAAGCATGGCACGACTTCTGGCTTCCAGCATACAGGTAGCAGTGGGGCGGGACGTCCTGCAGAGGCATTTGGTTGCTCCTCTACAACGCATTAGGAAACACATGCTCAACATGGAAAAACTCAGGGAGGCATTGTGGTGAGTGTGACTGCGTGAGATGTTAGTCTCACTGGGAGTGGAAGAAGGGGGAGAACTAGCACCGCTCAGCAAAGGATTAAGTAAGGAATCCTTCATGCTCTCTCCTCATCTGTTGCCTCAGTCTATTCACTATGTATAGCCAGCCTTATGATTACTTAGTCTACTTGCGTTGCTGCATCTGTACTGTTATAAAATGTCTTATATTTTCTGAAGTGTTCTTTACACATACAATCTTGATTCCGCATATGAAAGCTTACTTGATTCTTTATTTCGTTATCTGATTCTATAAAGACTATACATCCTTTTTCTCCAGCCACTCTTCTTAGTGCATCACAGTCATCTCTTGTGATGTCACCAACTTCCTTTTCTCTCATCTTCATATCCCTTCAGGGACTTCTTCCAGGAGATTGTCATTTCTTCGTGTATACATCAAATATGATTTTCTCAATGGATACCTTGCCTCGAAGGCTCTCTGCGGAATAGTCACAGTCACTGGTGTCAAGCATGGCGCAACTTCTGGCTTCCAGCATACAGGTAGCAGAGGGGCGGGACTTCCTGCAGAGGCATTTGGTTGCTCCTCTACAACGCATTAGGGAACACGTTTTCAACAGGGAAAAACTCAGGGAGGCATTGTGGTGAGTGTGACTGTGTGAGATGTTAGTCTCACTGGGAGTGGCAGAAGGGGCAGAACTAGGACCGCTCAGCAAAGGATTAAGTAAGGAATCCTTCTGTGCTCTCTCACCATCTGTTGCCTCACCTTGGTGTGGAGCAGTTCCTTGCGGTGCATTGCGGTACAAATATCTTGGAAACCGTGCATCCTAGGGCCTGTGTGATGCTGGAAATGCATCAGAGGGACAGGGCCTCCGTATCCTTGTCCTTTAGTGCTTTTTATTGTGTGTTCCATCATGTTTTCTGTGCAAGAGTTCATGTGGGACTCCTGGCGGTGAAGCTCTCTCTTTTGGTTCAGTGTACAGACCCATGGGATAACCTAATGGCACCTGTGTGTGGCCCACAGAGCAGGGTATGGGCTGGTGGCAGCTCCATGATCAATTTTACAGGTGCTCTGAGTATCCTCCATTTTGGGATCCCCAGACGCTGTCATTGGAATCAGTCGATTCCTGATAGAAACAAGATGGTCCCCGTGGCCTTTTGCCTTCCATCGCCTGTTACCTTGGTTTTCCCGAAGTACCAGGAAGCCCTTACTCTGTCCCTTCCCCCTGACTGGCTGTTGGGTGGAAATTCCATATATGGTAGTGTGGGGAAGTGCCGACCAGACTGGCTGGAGCCTTCCCAACAACCGTATGTTGTGGGTACACCCTGTGGGTGGGACCTGGGTGAATGGAGTGTGTGACGAATATGCATTCTGTGTTGTGGATGTCTAGTATCTGGTGTTTGACACAATGACTGAGACAGCCCTGCCCGAAACTAGTGTGAATGCAGTGCGTAGTGTTGAATGGCGTGATACTTGTCCGAATCCACATTCTGTGTTATGAGTATCTGGATGGAGAAGAATGGCCTGAATGCACTGTGAGCCTGATTGGCTGACTGACTGCTGAATGCCCTTCTATTTTGACTGATACTGTTATGCCTGCAACGCCAGCGTTACCATCCGCCAGTGTCTCCATAAACATTTCCCCGTCCTTTCCTTCTTCTTGCTTCCCCCTCCTTCCTTCTGTCTCTTTCCCCGTATCTACTTCGTCCTCTATCCCAGCCCGTTCCTGTTTCCCCTCCTCTCCAGTCTTCACGCAAGCTGTGACTGAAAGCGTTCCCGCTGGTCTTTCACTTTTTGATGTCGACGGAGCAAACACACTGGATATTACCGCTTTCCCAGCTGACACAACGACCGCGATGGCTGCTGATTTGCAGACGCATACATGGCCTCATCAAAGCCAGAACGATGTTTTACACACAAAACTGGAAATTGTGGCTGTAAACAACACGTTAAAGTTGAATGAAGGCATGACCATATTTGCTGATTCAGACACTTTAATTTAATGAAATTGACGCACAAGCTGTGACGGCGGCAGTTCTGACTCAGACTTTAAATTCCAATGAGCCGCTCATTATTTCTAATGATATGTCAAGCGGTGGAACTGACAAAAACGCTATGCCAACCACATTCATACACAATATTCAATGCTGATAAGGCAAATCAGTTATCAGAGCAAACCGTGCCGGTTGAAATTGACACTGCATCCTTTTTATCCCTGTTTGATGTAACAGATACCGAACTTTTGGCTTTAAAATTACCAAACGGTTCAGGAAATTTGACTAACTTTTTGTTTGTGCCACCTACAACAAGTGAAAATAAACTCGACCCTTCTGTTAGTGGAGTTGCTGCTGTGAATATAGACTCTGAAATTGAGACAGGCGCGCAAAGCAGAGGTGAAACACCTTTATTGGTAATGCCTGTACTTCAGTCCCATATGATATCCTGTCCAACTATCAACCAAAAAAAACATATGGGAGTAGATTTGGCTGGACGAGAAGCTTGTTGACGGAACGATTGACAGCTGACTACCAAGCTGTAAAAAGTAAATTAATTAACAGTTTTTCTGCAGTCTCTCAAAATACATCATCTTCAAACAAAAAGATGACTAGTAATAGTGAGAACGGAGTGAAATCCTTTCATAATGTCTCGCCTAAATCATGGACAAGTACACCGCATCAAAAAGATGCACCGAGCATATCAACTACGAGCACCACCTCAACAAGAAAATCATATATGGGCTCCTCAAAGGAACAGACTGACAACTTGCGATATCACTGCAACACGAAAGTAGCCCATCAATTGCCAAGAAATGAATGGCGCTTGCGCAATCAAAATGAACCATCTATTCTGGAATCCGAATTAGACACCCAGAATAAAGAGAATTTATCGGTGGCAGCTGGGATACAGATCCATAACAATGTTCTAGCGGCTACATCTCTAGCTTTAATCCCGTTCATCAAACTCTATGAGGCCTTAAACGAGACTGTAAAAGATCAAAACACCTTGATGCATAATCTAATGAATAAAGTAACAGTTTTGGAAGAAAATAATACTCACTTTCTGTCCAAAGTCGAACGTGAAGCCAAGATCTCCTTCCAATGGCAAAATCGGTTAGGAGACCTGGCAATGAAAGACCACACCGACAAAATTGATCAAATGGAGGCGATTTTGGAAATAATGAAGTGGTGTCAGCATTCAATATCAATGAACTTGGCAGTTAGTGATGGTCATTCAAATGCGAAACATCTACAATGCTCTGAAAGAACAAATGTAAACATAAAGAAAAATGGTACCTCTTGCGAAAAAAATAACATAGCGACATGTACCACTGTTCTCGACCAGAATCCTGATACACTTCAAATCGCTGAAGTGAACAATATGGTCACAGTGACACCTGTCCAACAAGTGATACTCACAATAGAAGAGACATCTGAATGTAACCAGCCAAGTAAGGTACCACAAACATCAGATGCACCACCTCGAAACTCCTTTTCTTTGGTGGTTGGCAGTGAGAATAATCGAAATATAAATGAAACTACTGTATGTGTTCCTAAAGGGCATGTTAATACCTTTGGTATCTTTTCTGGGGCAGAAAAAGTGATGGTTCCTACGGTTCCATCCCAGTCGTGCATAAAATCCACAAAAGCCCCTGTTAATAAACAACTAGTAAGCAAAAAGAACACAAACATGAACAAAGCACGAACGAAAACCAAACAGTTTGTAAGGAATCTTTCAACGCCTCAAAAGCTTGGTCTCTTCTCGCGCAATAAATTAACTGGCCAACAGGATGAATCAAAAAGTGCGCCATCAAAGAAACCAGCGTTGAAAGAAGTTCCTAAACTGAAGGTGACGGAAATACCAAATCCTAATAAAAGACGAAGAATTAAATCGGACTCTGACTCAATTATGACTGATCAAAGTGTTACTGATTTATATGATCTATCTACATATTCAGTTGGATCTGAGAAAGTGGAATCGTTAGCACAAGCAGGCAAAAACATTAGTATCGTCACAAAAAGTGCTCAAGGTCTGAGGGAATGACATCAAACTCATAAATCCAAAGTGGGTGATATTAAAAATTCAGAAATGTGTGCAAATTTCAATTCTCCAGGTGAGACTTCACAAACTCAAAAATGGAAGACGAATAAAGATGGGGCCCAACAAACAAGACCGATTTCTCAAAACTAAATCCGAAAATGACAGCTGCTCAACTGAAAAAACAAGAAATATTGAATCAAAAAGAAACGATGCCCTTGAAATCAGTACTGAAATAAAAACTGTGGAGAATCAGACTTGAGAATATCTTCTCAGACGCAAATGATGTAAATTTGAACCGCAGAAATGTGATGCGGCAATTACATAATTTTCCGTCTCAGAGAACGATAACATCTAATGATATAGCCATTGTGGAATACATCACCGAAGATTCCTTGGATATGGTCTACCTGCACATAAATTCTCAGGCAGTTGAAAATACTTTACACGCAGCAAAAGATGAATTGCTCTCGTATGGTTTTGATCTAACATTGGAAGACAAACAACTGATTGAAGAAAGCGAAAAAGCTGCGACATATGATCAAGACCAATCTCATGAACAGAGATGAGAAATGCTAAGAAAACAATTCAACATAAAAGAAGGATCTGTTGGAATTCGAAAAAAGCATCTTCTAAACCTGTTGTACAAAATTCCTCCAACAGAACCTAGCTAGCGCAAACTACAAAGGAAGATGTGAAGGTGATATTATCGTGGAATACAAGAGGTTTCCGGCATTTGTTTCAGAATTTTGAAGCTCCTCTGGAAAATAACTGTGCAGTATGTCTTCAGGAGACATGGTTGCGAGAGGTACCCTCGAGAGATGGGTATTCCATGTTGTTGAATCCAGCTGGAAAAAAACAACTTGGTCGACCGTTTTCTGGGTTACTGACCATGATAAACAATGCCTCTGGGTGGGAGATTCTGCATTCTTCCTCTCCAAACCTGTTTGTGCAGGGCACAATTCTTCAAAATAAATGTCGATCCAGTGCAACCTGCAAGTATTTATTACTGATCAATACTTATTGGAACACTGCGATGATATCCTCACGTCACTTTATACAATCAAAAAAAAAATTAATTGATGACAGTATGGATCAGCTGTCGGAGTTGCAAGTAATAGTGTGTGGTGACCTGAATTTCTCGTGGTTTCACGAGCATAGGCTAATGATAAAACATAAACATCTAGCTCGAACTACTTGTAGAGGTTATTAATTCAAGTCAGCGATGAATGCCAGGAACTGTTACATGTTAAATGGTCAAACAAAAGGTGATTGTCCTCCAAATTATACATGGCAGCGTGATGGGACTGAAAAAATCATTGATTACTTTTGAGTATCAAATACCATGTCAAATGAGATTGTACAGTTAAAGATCCTAAAATCAACATCTAGTGATCATAATTTACTTGAACTAACATTAAAGGTGTCAGCGGCAGTAAAGAAAGATCTGTTTACACAGCTAGTTGTGGTAAACCAACAAGGCAATGGACTAAAAATAAGCAATAATCAAATGAAGAGATTAAATGAGATGATGTCCGCAGATGACGTGGCACCATTTGACAAATTAAACTACATCGCTCTGCTGACTGACTTTCAAACAAAGTCCAACCATCCAAATAGTAATATATACACTAAGAAATATGAATTCAGTGTATCGATGTCCCTAAAAAAAAAACAACTACAACGTAACTTGAGAAAATGAAAAAAATGCTCAAATTGAAGGAAATGAAACATTTTAAGATGACATATCGAAATTGGTTGAAAAGTTTCAGAATTATGAGAGATCAAGAGCGAGGGGAGAGAATTTTAAAGTTCATTATTTGCCATCAGACAAAGGAACTATGGAATATTATAAACAACAAAACTGTATTCCAGAACGCAAAGACCCACCATGGCATCTCTAAAACCTGTTGCAAACAACATTTTGCTAAGGTCTTTGGATCTAATGCTAATCAGAAGACCGATAAAATGTCTATAGTCGTTCATCCCTGGAATGTAATTGAATCGAGAGAGGATATATCAACGGCAATTAAACACCTAAAAAACTCTCGAGCTGCCGGTCCTGATGGCTTGACCAATGTCCTACTAAAAGCAGATAATGAGCATTGGACAACTTTCATTTACCATCTGTTTCGAGTGATAGCCACCACCAAATCAATTCCTGACTCCTAGAACTCTGCCATCATAGTTCCTATCTATGAAAAAGGCAGCCGAGATGACCCGGGTAACTATCGCCCAATTGCTCTTCTGGATATTGTGGGCAAGATTTTTGCGTCTTTTTTACAGCAAAAGCTGTCAAAATGGGCTATCAACTCTGGGCATTTTGATATACGTCAGACCGGCTTTACTAAAGGGGTTGGAACAGAAGTGAATCTGACTATACTTAACTTATTGAAACTTGAAGCTCTGCAAAAAGGCAAACATTTGTATATTGCCTTTATGGATATGAAACAAGCATTCGACTCACTTGATCGACCAAAATTGTGGGAAAAATTGAAGAGCTGGTCATGCCCTCCTGAATTACTGCAGCCAATAATGGCCTTACACAAAGATACTACTGTCATGATGCCTACCCCCGGAGCACCAGGCCAGGCCCAGCACCCCCGGGAGCAGGCATCATGCCCCCGGGTAAAAGCCCAGCGGCCCCTTATAGGGGCTCTTTGGACTCTGTCCTGGTGCCTTTGGCGCCAGGCTCATGTTGGACATCAGTCCTGGTGCCATGGGCGCCAGGCTCATAAAGGAAGGTGTTTTGTGCACTTACCTGATGCAGACCATGCTGCAAGATTCAGGCCTCTCTGAGACCTGAAAGGGACTATTTTTTCATGGGGACTATTTTTCCACTCGGGCGTGGCCAGGGAAGGATACTTACCTGGAACTACTTTGGGGGCTATTTAAGCCACGCTCAGACAGTAGCTCATGCTTCGCGTTGTTCTGCATCCCAGCAGATGAACGCTCACCGTGTCTGCTCCTGCACCTGGACTCCAGCCACGCCCGCCTCGAACCTGGAACACCTGTAAGGGAAGAAGAGAAGAGAAAGGTGAAAACCAAGAACTTATTCAAACTTCTTACCTGCATCCAGAACCTTCACGCCAGCATTCCTGAAGAAAGACTTCCATTTAAAAGCATCGCGTTGCTCGCTCCAGCGCCGCGCTTCACTCATCTGTCCTCGAGACATCTCCTGGCTCCATCGCGGCTCTCAGCACCGGTCGCCACATCTCTGCGCCTAGGGGAGAGAAGAAGAGACAAAAGGTGAGCAGAAGGGACACAGTAGGAAAGCCTAATTTTCAGCCATAATTCTTACCGGCTTTTCTTGGTGAACCATTCCACATTTCGGGTCGGCGCCGCTTCGTTGGCAGGTACCGCACTGCGGCACCTATGGGGAAAGGACAAAAGACATTACTGGGGAATTATAAAGACATTTTGAGGGATCGCCCTCATCACTAACTCACCTGAATTTACCATCGGCAATTTAACCCCTCAACGCATCGCCTTCATTCTGCACCTGAAATAAAGGACAGATCACAGGTTAGGAAGACAACATAAAAGAGGCTCACACTTGAACTTTTGAATCTTCATACTTACGGCGCATTTCTCAGAAAAGTCAAGTGAATTTTGCCAGCGCCCTTCAGAAAACCAGTGAAGTAACTGGACGAACGCGCGCCCCCTGCACCAGAAGCAGGATGGAGAGTTCATCCTTCCAAACCATAAGGTGAGCTTAAACCGGGGGTTTTGGAGGAAGCTAGAGAAGAACGAAGGTGGGAAAGGGGGAAGCAAGCCCATTATTCTGCAGACTGTTAACCCCCTCTCTCATCTGCAGAAGTATATTCCTACGAGCCAGACAAGCAAGATTTGGGGGTCCTGTTCAATCAGTGTTCTGAGTTCTGTGCATCACGCTTCAAGAGGCCACAGCAACCCAGATTAGACCAGCGCCTCCGTGGGAGTCAGGTGAGCGTTACAACTACGAACAGATTGAGAATCAATACGGATGGTGAGCTTACTGGCAAAATAAATACTAACAAGGGAGTCAAACAGGGATGCCCACTGGCTGCCCTTCTATTTAAATTGTTTATATCAGATGTCTCCAAAGCCTTTTCTCAGACTCGAAGTTTCCCGCCAACGATCAATGGACACAGTATTAGTTGGACAATATATGCAGACGATATTGTCCTACTAGACTCAACACCAATTGGCCTTCAGAGACTTCTATTGGCTTTGGAAAACTATTTAAGTGATAATTTCCTGCAAATTAATGTGGGGAAATCAAAGATAATGTCGATTGGAAACTCCTCCATAAGATTAGCCAGAAACTTCAGATGGAAACTTGCAGAAGTACAGATACAACTGGTACCTACTGTTCGAGATCTAGGCATCCTATTCAACACTTCGATCAGAGAACAGGAATGGATGTCTGATTTTTTCTCTCCAAGGGGCCAAGCTACATGCTGAATACGGGAAGTTCACTCTGAAACCTGTCTTAACATTTTACACTCAAAAAGTGATCCCGTCTATAACATTTGGAGCTGAAGCTGGTTGGAGCCTAGATTATCATCTGTGGTCAACCCTCGAAGGTTTGTTTTGGAGACGTATCCTTAAGCTGCCAAAAGGTAATTCAATGATTTCTATAAGATACGACCTGGGAATTGAATCTATGTACAACATAGTTGTTTAGAAATCACTGGCAATGCTTAGGAAGATGTCACTAATAGATCCAGCCCCGGCTTACCACATTTCTTCAATGGTGTGTCAAAATCAACACCTTGGTATTCTCCAGAATTGGTGCCTTAGATTAAAAATGATATTAGAATTCGCTGATATAAAGTGGGAAACACTTACGAAAATGCCCCAAATTGCCAAAAAGAAACTAAGAAAATGGTCTTAATACAAAATCTAGAACAAAGAAATCTCCTCTCTTCATCAATGGATTTAAGGCCTCTAACTAACTGTTTAGATTGCTTTCCTAGATATCTTCAAAAACTTCCTTCAAGGAAACATCGTAATCACTTTATGCGACTGCGCTTAAATGCCTATACAACTAAGGAAATCCAATGGAGGCGAAAAGTGATTAACATAGATAATAATCTCTGTAGGTTCTGCGAACAATCAGTCGAATCAGCGAAACATCTGATTACAGAATGTCAAAATCTAACGCAGTCTCGAAACCACCTTCTTGGATCCTTTATCCCGGTTGATGATGACATGGACAAATTGTGGTATTGGATTTTGTCTGGAAACAATGTTCCTCTCACATGTGCAGTATGTGATTTTTTGGAATGTAATTTGAGAAAAGATCAGTCTTAATCAGAAAATGGTTTTTGATATGTTCACGTACGTCAATGTTAAGATTGAAATGTTTTTCAATGTGTTTGTATGAAAGTTGGAACGGTTCTTTTCTTCTATTGTAATTGAAGTTTATATATAAACTAAATGTTATAATTAAAATAAAAAATAAAAAATAAAAATAATGCCCTTCTAAGTGATTGGTTGCCTGGGTGTGACCCAGCAGAATGAATGGGAGATCAACTAGTATATCTGGGGGCCTCTCACTGCTAGAAATCGTTCAGAAGCTGAAGAGAAATTGGAGTTGAAACTGAAGCTTGACCTTGAAGCCCTGCTGGATGAGAAGAATTGTTGTTGCTCCACTTCGCTGATCTGAAAGCAGTTGTGTCTCCAAGAACTGATCCAAGAGAGGACCTGGTAAGGAGACCTTTCCCCGAGCTACAAGGGACCATCGTGCACTAGCTGACTTTTGCCAAAGCTCCGTGGTAGGCAGACCTACAAAAGGCTGCCGACCGGAATTGGGGACTGCAGCGCAATCCCAAGGAGAAGCGCCCGGACTGTTGTCCGTCACCGTCGAAGACCGCCATAGACGACCGCTGTTGATGACTGGAGCTGCAGTGCTCCCGTTGTCTAAGAGCATTTGATCCAAGGACGCTCTCGTCTGCACTGTCGACCACTTTGTCCCGCTGGAAAAAGTCGAGGCAATCAACGCATCGAGGAACATCCGTCAGTGGGTTTCCCGCCACCTAAAGACCACAGACACTCCGGATGACTCTTCGCCCTTGCTGGGTCACAGTTCTTCAAACTCTTTGCGGTCCTGAACTATTGACATCGAGGTGCGCCGCACGCCTCTTCCTGGCAGGACATCTACGCTCCGCCATCGACGAACACCGCTAGGAAAGAAGCTGCCACTTCACCGCCATCGTTCACCCTGCTCATCGCCGGACTTTCGACGACCCGTGGCTCCTGCCTTAAAGGGAGTGCACTCAAGAAGGGCCGTCGATTTCCCAACGAGGAACTCTACAACACCAGGTACTTTGGGGTTGCTGAACTATTGGAAAGACTTTTGTGAACAATATATGGACTGGGCTTGTGATATATCTTTATTCTACAGGTTGCCCAGGTGGGGGTTCTCCACACAGAACTGTGTCTAGTGGTAGGGGCCAGTATTCTGCCAATTGTTCTAACCAACTGCTTTCCTCTTATATCTATTGTTGGTTTCATTCACAAACTGATTTGTGTGACATATAACCATACAGTTGATGCACTTTAAAGAGATCGAATAGTGATGGTGGTACCACGTAGAACTGTGTATATTTGCCATTGTAGATAACCGAATACAAAGTGAGTTATCGTGATATTGTACATAACCGTGAACGTAATTATATAAAGACTATGTTTTAATTAATACATTGTGTGGACATTGCATTGTGGGTGCTTGGGGACTACACTGTACTTAAGAACCAGCCCCCATCACCTCCTGAGAAGCTAGGCCATGATGGCTCGACTACGTTACCAATAATAGAGAATCTTGGCTGAGGTCCTCTGTGCCTCTCCTCTGCCATATAGAGAGCAGGAGTACAGACACCCCCCTCCAGTCTTTACAAAATGGACCACAAGTTTTTTTCCTTGTGTCGGGACCGGTCCCGTTACGACTGCATTGATGTTTCGCCGATTTCAGGCAGCGGTCTCATGTGTGAAGGTGCAGAAATCTGGGGCAATGGGAGGAGTGTCCAAATGTGATCTAGCTAGTAATGTCCGGAGGCTCCAACAGGTAACTATGCAGAATTTGGAGCAGATTGGCAAAACAGTGTTGACTTGTATAAGGAACAACGCTTCGCCACAAACCCACAAACAAATGTCGACTTTTGCTGAAATCCAGGCAAAGGGGTGGAGTGTCCAAATGTCATGTAACCAGTAATGTTCGGAGGGTCCAAACAGGCAACTATGCAAAATGTGGTGCAGATTGGTGAAACGCTGTGGAATTGAATAAGGAACAACGCTTTGTCACAAATACCACCACAAACAAACACATTTTCACTTTTATATATATAGATTTACTAGACAAAAAAGAAAACATGCATTCAATGATTACACCATCTCTCTGTAATACCTTTGAAGCCATATAATTGCCAAACCCAACAGGCATTGGATCTCTGTGCCACCAGAAACTGCTAAACGTGAATCATATTGTTGCGCACCTACTTCAAAAGGGTCTGCTTATACCTTTTATCAACATGGGGTGATTTCTGAACCAGCAAGGGGGTAGACATTAAAAATAAGAAGGCATGACCACAAATATACCCTCCAAACAGAAAGCCTCCCTATTCCTCCTCATACTAATGTTACCAACTGGCAATTGGGGCAGCGGTGTGTCAAGTCTCATTCCTCAAAACAGTTTACAGTGATGACTGAGACCTTTACATTTCATACACCAGAGTTTTTATGTTTTCATTCAAGAAATTCCTGGGCTATATTTACACCAGCAAAATAAAACATACAGGGCCCGATTCATGGAATGTTTGCCCGGTTCAAAGTGAATTTTCACTGCTGAAAAGTGACTTTGCACTGCCGACACAAACCCTGATTCTTGGAACCGTGCAAAGTGTATTTTTGCAGTGAAAAGTTCGGGCAAAGTCAGTGCATAGTCATTTATGCAGTTCAAGTGATGGACTTCAGTCAAGCCTCCATCAATGCAACTGATCTCCCAACTTTGTCAACTAGTCCTTAATGTCCCAAAGGATTTTTGCAACACAATAAAGGTCCATGCCAGAGTTTTCCTACATCTTTGTGTTTCGCAGTGCACAAGGCTGAGACTTGAAAAAATAACCTATGCATCTTCCCTCTCATATTCTCAACTGTAGCGTAATACCTATACACCAGAGTTGATTAAACATGGTCCATTAAACCCTAGGTCTGATGTTAGTTCTCCTACATTTGTTAACTCCTCCACTGAGTAGATCAAAGGCTGAGCACCTCCCAGTGGGAATCTCTCGCAGTACTATGGCCCCAGTTAAGTCACTGTTTCCTCCTTCACATCGTCAGGCCATTCATCATACCCCAAATTCCTCTCCTATTCACAAGGGCCCCTGTCTGCTACATTTCCCAGCCCCTGCTGGGATACGACTGCTGGGAGCTCAATGGGCATTATCCATGGGGATCTCATCCTCATGCCACTCATGCCACATTCAGAAGGGTCCCACCACACTGGATCATTTTTCCACTCATGTGGGATGATGATATAAATTTGCTTTCTTAAACAGTGCTTCATGCTAGATTCATCATACTTCTAGGCGCTGTAATAACAGACGCTATTATTACCCTTGTTTATGTTACTCAATGTATCGATCTCAGAAGGATGAAAGGCGAAGTCTGCACGGCCATTGGATATGAACTTGCGAAACTGTCCTGCCTATAAGAGACCAGAATCTCTCAGTTCATGACCAGCCCAACAGACCCGGCATAGTTCAACAGGCTCATCGCACTCACAGCTCTCTGTCCGAGAGGGAAGGCAAAAGGCAGCAAAAAATTCTGTAGGCACTTGAGGATTGCTACTGGGCGGCCATCTTCCTTGCGGATTAGACTCACTGCTCACTCTGCACAATCTGTATTCAATGGCTTAAATGGGGGTGTGCCAGAGTGTGAACTGCTGACTTTCAACCCAGGACTACTTAGTACAAGCCAACCTCCTCATCTCCTTTCACCCCCTTCTTCCCCTTTTATTGTTCAGCACTTTGACATTCCAAATCGTCTCACGACCTAGTCAGAATGTTTTAGTTTGTCTCCCTCCCCCTCCTTCACCTCCTCTTCACCTTGCCCTGCTCTCATGTTTTAGCACTTGCACGTTCTGAATCGCCCACAACCTTTTAATAACGTTTTGTTTTTATTTTGTACCTTATTCCTCTTCCTCTCCTCCCTCCTTGTCCTAATGTGCCTCGAAACGCAATTGCTTGCTGTATAGTGTGCATTACAAATAAACAATAAATAAATAAAACCTGGCTACCCCACTTGTGTTTCTGGGAAGAAAATGATATGGACCTGAGCCTTAATTCCAATATCTGACAAAGGTATTTTATCAAGTTGTCCTTATTACATCAAAACAAGTTAATAACAGGGCTCTACATTCACAATATGATGGTATTAACCAACTGAAAAGCTTACCTGATAAATCATGTACTGCTATCCTTATAACAAATCAGACAATACTAGACCGGTTAAATGAGGGCATGAGTGTGTGCATTTACTGCTAGAATAGGACCCTGAGGGCAATGTATGTTTAATCTGACTGACAACTCCTTGTTATATTCATCCAGGATAGTCTATGTATAGCAGTCTAGGGGCCGCGCCCAGACAGATTTCACCACTAGTTTGTCTTATAGCCCCACCAATGTATATCAGGTGTGCACATGCTTTTAGTTCTAATGTCTCAGGATCATGTACTTCACCACCACATGGTGTTGCTTAGGGTGACCTAGACCCCTCTTGTACTTCTACATCCACTGACCTGGCTTCCAGATGCCTTAAAGGTTTTAGTAAACATTAGTGTAGTTGCGACAGCAAAGTCAGTCACTTAGTGCATTACCTCCTTGTCCCTCTTCCTCGTCGCAGTACTTACTTGTGAGGTGTCCCACCTCCCACAGGAACCCTTCTCTTATTTTTATTACACTTTGACTCTCTATGTCTCAGTGCTTGCTCCTTGAGGATATAACCTCCCTAACGCCCGACAGACCCCAGTTAAAAAACATTCCTGTCTCTGACAGGTACTTACCTTCTTTACGTCCTCTTCTTCCTCTCCTTGCAGGGTTTGTAGGGGCGACGAAAGGCTTCCTGGCAGCGGTCTCCTTGTGCTGAGCTCTTGCAGACTTCAATAGGTCGAGCTCCTGGGCCACCTGCGTGGACGGAGGATCCCAGTTGATGAGAATTCTGAGGCTGTGCCACTGTTTAGCTTCGGGTGTGGCCTCATGACTAGGGCTGGGGGAAATGTCCACCCTGGAAGAGAAAAGTGCGGAATTCGCACTGGAAATCCGCTTCCACCCGTTCTGCAAAATCAGCACTCCTGTTTTTGCCACCACTGAAATTTCACAGGTTTTGTGCATGTTCGTGCAGAGTATGGTGTTTTGTTTCAAATGTTGGCATCATTTAGCGAGACGAAAACCTTTGCACACGTCTTTTTTTGATCCATGCTAGTTTCTTGCAGCAACATGAGAAGCTTTGTGTGGGTTTTTCCGAACTGTGCTTGTTTCGCGCAGTGCCTCAAGAAACTTCCACGACATGTATTTTCCTAAGCAGAGCTTGTATTAGGCAGTGCTCCCCTTCTCAGTAATCATATGAAATCACACAAAAAAGATGCATCACATTGACACAGCTTCTTTCAGCTCCAACTATCCATAAAGGTCCAGGAAAAGGAAGAGGTCTGTGCTTTGTGAAAGAAGGCTGAAGGAGATATCTAAGAAGGCTAAAACAAGAAAACTGACCCTAAGCCCCCAGACATGGGGAGATAGATCCAGATTTTCCCAAGTAATAGTTGCACACCCTCCACACAAAAGCTGCAGATGTCCTCACACCAGATTAGTAGGGGAACACCTGAGATGGTTTTGGCAAGAGCAGCGCCAGGGGTCCAAAAATGCCTGAACCAATCGGAGTGTCAGATGGGTTATCCAATGGAATTCACTGCGATCCCGAGCACGTCAGGAGTCGATTGGACTCCGTTAGACAAGAACATGATCAAGAGGAGAGTAATTCATCATGCGGTCCATGACTTACTGAGGAAGAAGGCCTTCTGATTGGCTCCCTGGAAGGATAGGGGACAAGAAATATACTTAATAGTGCTCCTGGTTCCAAAGCCAGCAAGGAAGATTTAATTAAAAATAAATCTGAAAGCCCTGAACCTCTCAATTATGAACCGTTATTTCAAAATGGAGTGCCTTCCGAGGGTGATTCAGGAATGGGATTTCCTATAGTCCTTAGAACTCCAGAATGCGTATCTCCATATGCCGATCTGGAGGACACATCATCATTTCCTGAGATTCTCAGTTGGAGGGAACAATGTTCTCTTCAGAGTCCTCCCCTTTGGACTGAAGTGAGCTCCCAGAGTTTTCAGAAAGATCATGGGACCAGTGGTAGTGAGTCTTCATCTATGGGGAGTTCAGGTATTTCCGTACCTGGACTATTGGCTCATCAAGGCATCATCAAGTCTGTTATTGATTCATCATGTTTGTCTGACTGGCAGGAACTGAGACAGTGTGGGGTTTCTCATCAATTGGTGCAAGTCACAGCTGACTCCATCACAAGACCTCTACTTCATTGGGACCTGATTCCGAGACTCAGCAGGGAAGGGTCTTGCTTCCAGAGGCAAGGGCGACCAAATTGCAGGAAATGCTGTGGACTCTGATGTCCTTCTCCTGGGGATAGAAAGGAAATTTGTCAGAACACTGAGTCATATGGCCTCTTGCGTGTTCCTTGTAGCATTGTCTCACCGCCATATGAGACCTTTATTGTACCACCATCATTGGTTTTGGAAGCAGGACGATCAATACTTCCAGGAACTGTTCCTAGTGCCTCATTGCTGAAAAGGAAGTTGTAGTGGTGGCTCCAGTGGGCCAACCTGCTGAAAGGGATCCCATAAACTCAGCCCTGGCTGACCATTCTTACCACCAATACCAGCATGATGAGTTGGGGGGAGGGGGCTGTTGGTAGGAAACGGGTCCCATAAACAAGGATGGTCAGTCAGAAAAAGCAGAGTTAGCAGCTGCGTTTCGAGCACTTGTGGTCTTCTCCCCAGCCGTGCGGGGGAACGATGTACTGATCAGTCAGACATCACCACAGCTGTCTCATATATCGACAGGCAGGAGGGGGTCTCGCTCCAAGTCCTTAGGTCTGTTAGCAGTGAATCTGGGGGTTTGGGCAGAGAATAACCTCCAGTCACTCAGGCTCGACCGGTTTGCCTCACCGCAGAATGCAAACACTCCCAAGTTCTGTACACATTTCCCCTGTTAGGAAGTAAGGGGAACTAATGCAATGGCCATCCCATGGTTGAAGGGCCTTCTGTATGCATTTCTTCCTCTCCCCCTGATCCTGAGGGTGCTATTAGAGATCAGGGAGTCAAAGGCCATGATTATCTTGGTGGTTCCGTTTTGGCCATGCAGGGTTTGATTCCCCCTACTTTTGGACCTGGCAGTGGTTCTGGGAGTTTCTCCTCCCGAAAAATAAGGTACCTGAACTTTATGCTTAGGGGGCTTGGAAATTGAGCAGGAAAGGCTGCAAAGGAGAGGGCTGCCCCACAAATTAGCCAAATGTATCCAGTATCCAGAAGGACAAAAGGCAGTCTACCGTGAACGCCTGTAGCCGACACTGGGGGGTGTTTCAGGTTTGGTGTATCAAGAATGCAATTCAATTGGCTCTTTGATGACGCCTAGTATCCTTCAGTTCCTAAAGGAAGGGTTTGATCTGGGGCTGGCTATATCCATCTTGAGGGCCTAGGCATAGCGATCCGAGCTTTCCGGGAATCAACAAGTATGGTGCCTGAACAATATACCTTGGTGTCTAGATTGCTGAAAGCTTTTTCTCAGGTTAGACCAGTAGCAGCCGCAGGGTTGCCCCAGTAGGATCTTGCCCGTGTCCTAAAGGCCCTTCAGTCGGCTCGTTTTGAAACATTGTAGGAGCTTCCCTTAAAGCTCTTGTCACTCAAGACTGAGTTTCTAGTGGCCATCACTCAGTCAAGAACACAAGGGGAAGAATATATTCTCTAACTTTTTGGGCACCCATCTTTGGTAAGTAGGGAGGAAGCGCTTTTCCTTAGATGTGATCCAGCTTTCCTCCCTTAAGTGGTTTCCAAATTTCACATGTCTCTGAGGGTTGTTGTACTATAATTTTTCGCTAATTTGGCTTCTCTGGAAGAAGTGGGCTGGAGACACCTAGCTGTCAGGAGGATTAAGAGGGATTCCAAATAATCTATTTGGAATGCTTGTAGCCCTCCAGAGAATCTGATAGTCTCTTTATCACATTCAGTGGGGCATGGCCTGGTCTCAAGGCTTCGGTTCTTACAGTTAGTCAATAGTTAAGGGAGGCTATATCCTTGGCATACCAATCTCCTGGTACACCTTCCCCCCTGAGGATCCAAGGCAGGTCCGCAAAGATGGTGGCTGCTTTATGGGCAGAAACTCAGTGGGTGTCCATTGATGATATTTCCAGGGCTACTACATGGGCAAAGCCTCACATGTTCATCCAGCACTATCGCCTACATTTACACAGAGTGGGGCAGATACCTTTGATGCTGGGGTCCTAGTTGCTGGTTCCCTGTGTGCTCTGGATTGACATAGTTTGCTGTTAATAAAGTAGCGCTGGCTTCTGCACATGACTTTGGTTGTTTGTCTGTTTCTTTGAACCCATTCAGCATATCCAGTTGGTATACCTCACAAGTGAGTACTGGGACAAGGAGGAGGAATATGAATGTAATGGGGAATTACTTACTGGTAATCTTCATTACTCCTAGCCCAACTCTTTCCTGTTACAGTACAGTCCCACCTCTCCAACCCGACATGGCTGAATGTGGCAATGACTTAGTTATGCTGAACTACGGCTTGTCGGGCTGGAGGGAGGTTCTAGCCTCAGGAAGGGATGGGGCATAGGGGATCAGAATTTAACAGAAATAGAAAAAGAAGGGTTACTGTGGCAGACGGAACACCTCACAAGTACTGTGAGTACTGTGATGAGAAATGAAGACTACTGGCTAGTAATCCCCACATAATCTTCTATGTGAGACCAGGGGGAAGTGAAATGGCCTTACAGACACAAAAGATGGCCCCATTGCACGGAAGAGGGGAGGGGTCTGCAAAATGAAGCTTTAACTGTGGTGGCTTAAAACCTTATATTTGCCCTGTTAATAATAATGTCCCAAAGCTTTTTGACAACTTTATCCCCAAACCTCCTAGCATCCCCTGCATGTGCCACTGTTTTATAGTTTAATCCAACACATTGTTTGACTTGTCTCAACTAAGCAGTGTCAAGCACTAAATGGTGGTGCCTCATGTATGCTGAAAGTTTTCCTTTTTCTCCTGCAGTGTGCTGCTTGTTG
Source organism: Ambystoma mexicanum (assembly GCF_040938575.1). Classification (NCBI taxonomy): domain Eukaryota; kingdom Metazoa; phylum Chordata; class Amphibia; order Caudata; family Ambystomatidae; genus Ambystoma; species Ambystoma mexicanum. Next base: position 476,768,277 of record NC_090935.1, on the reverse strand, counting down.
CTCGGGTTACTTATCAGTAATTGTCATCACTCCTAGCCTGACTCATCCCAGTAATTACCTTTGAAGTACCTTACCTCCCTTCAGGGACCCCTTTTCAATTTTCCTTCTTCTCTATCCTGGCCCACCTCATCCCTTCAGGGAATATTGGCCCTCTTCACCCACAACACTCAGTTATTAAAAAACTGCCTTGGTACGCCCATTCGCCATACCATTGGGGAGGGAGAGGCAATATGGAAGTACCGGAACAAGGGAGAGTAGGACTAAGAGTAATGAAGATTATCGGTAAATAATCCGGGCATTACTTCCACATCCCTCTTCCTCGTCACAGTACTGACCTGTAAGGTATACCCACTCAGGGTAATGAATGGGCCTAGAACAGGCAAGGTGGTGATATGCACACCATTATCGAATTTATTCAAGGATCAACAGACAACAAAACCCTGTCTATGTCTGAACAAATCACAGCAGTGCCACACTTAACACCCTAGTTCCAAAAGCCCCAGCTTTCTGTCAGTGTAGAATAAGACAATATTGTCTGATGATGTGTTGGGGTCAGTCCAGTAGCTTCCTTGAAATGTCCTGAATGTGAACTCTTCTGGCTCCTGCCCAGCGCGCTGACATGCTCCTGATGGATCTACCTTTTATCGCCAAGGAAAGAGTTTACCCATGGACACATTAGTAAGGGAGATGGTATCTCTTAACCAGCGACTGATGGTGGGCATCATTGCCTCTGGCCCGGGGAGGGTCTCCCAACGGTGATAAACCAACTGTTGGAGGAATAGAAGGCCCTATTCCTAAGTACATCAGTGCAGCACTCCTGACAACCAATTTTGACCAGAGTTTCTTCCTGCGGGGATGATGGTTGAGGAAAAAGGAAGGAAGTACGATTTCTTGTAACATGTGGAATTTTTAAACTACCTTAGGCAGGAAGGAGGGGTGGCAGCTGAGGAACTGAGCCTCCTGCAGATCACTAAATATGGGGCCCCACAGGACAGAGCACAGATCACTACCAGTCTCTTAGCAGAGGTGATGTGCACTAGAAAGACTGTTTTCAGTGTCAGGCTTCAAATCGCCATCCCCAGAGGCTCCAATGGAATACATTGCAATGATGTAAGAACTATGAGGAGATCCCAGGGTGGTAGAGCTGACAGTGTGTTAGACGTGGAAAGGGAAAATCTCTTCAGGAGCTGCCCACTAAATTCTGTAGGTCAGAAGCATCAGCACCCAGATCCTGAAAGAGTGGATGGCAGGCCATTGTGCCCTGAGAGTAGAAACTGACAGACCCATGTTAAACCCTTGGGGGAGAAATTGGAGTATACTTGCTCCAAGGTATGTGGATCATGAGAGGCCCTTTACCTTACACCATGAACAGAAGTTCTTCCAGTGCCTTTCATAGGAATTCACAGTGGATGGTATTTTATCGTTTTGGATGGAGCAATCCAATTAATTAAAGAAACCCCCTAGCCATAGCATTTCCTTCTCAATTTCCAGGTCAATTTCTTCAGACAGGCCGACGCCCAGAGAGACAATAAGGGGGGGAACCAACTGCTGCGGGTTCCAAAGTGTACCACTAGAATGACTTCCGCCCTTGAGTCTCTTCTTTTGAGCAAGACCCTCGTGATCAGGGGAAGCAGATGAAAGGCATAGAGGAGCCCCTACGGCCAGACCAGGGGAATTGCTTCCACACCCCAAGGGGAGGGAAAAATGGAGCAGAAACTTGCCACTTTTATCGTTTGGGGGGCAAACAGATTTAGACTTGGTGACCCCAAGACAATGCAGATCCTATGAAGACTTCCTATTTACAATCTGCAGAGGGGAAAACCCTGCTCAGTCTTTCTGCCGCTAAGTTGTCCCGTCCCCTGATGTGGATTGCTAACAGCACCAGGATGTTTGCTTCCACTCATGTCCCCAAATCCAGCACAAGCTTGCCCAGGGATTTTGAACGGAGGCACCCCTGCTTGTTCACATATTCCACAGTCGCGGTGTTGTCTGACTGAAGGACAAAATACTTCCCATGAGCATTGATGAGAATGCTTGGAGGGCTCCAAAGGCAGCTGCCAGCTCCCTCCAGTTGGAGGAGTGAGCCGCTCCTTGTTCTGACCATAGTTCCTGGTGGACATGACCCAGCAACACCACCCCCCACCAGTCCTTCTGGGTGGTGTTGGTGATATTAATGGTTGGCAGTGACTGCTTTAAGGGAAATCCTCTCAGTAGTTTGGACAACTGAAGCCACCACTGAAATATAGCTCTCAACCTTTTTTGGCGGGTGAAAACTCAGGTGACCAGATTTTAAAAAAAGAATACCCAGATGGGCCATAAACATAAAAGTAGGACTGCCGTAAAAGCAAATAAAACGGTAGTCCTACTTCGCTGACCTTTTGCGGGGGGAGGTGCGGGGGTGCTCCCAGGCAAAATCCTCTCATTGGAGGAGAGCGCCGGGGAGGGGAAGGGGGAGGAAATGGGGGCATGACAAGCATTTCACTTGCTTTTCACACCCCCATTCGTGCAGGAAGAGTCACGCCGGGACCCCATTTCGGGATTTGGCTCCAAGGTGGGTGAAACAGATGAGATGGCGGGTGGGCGGGTGTCTGGATGCTTTTGGCGGGTGACACCTGCCAAAAGCGGGTGAGTTGAGAGCTATGACTGAAACCTTTGCTGAAGAGATGGTCCTGCTAGGACAAGGGCATCCAACTCCAAGGATTCTTCTTCCAGAACCTGTGGAGGAGGATCAATAGGGGTCTTAGACGCATTTGGGCCCAGGGAACAAGAAAGACACAGAAAGCCATGTGATCCTGGACCTGAAGAAAGTCCCTCGCAGTGGCTGGGGCTGAAACAGCTGCTGCCTCTATGTAATCTGCCGCTTGAGTGCCCTGCTGATTGGTAATAGCACTTTCACCTCACCCATTCAGAAACCTTACACCTATGAATTGAATGCCATCTGATATTTGTAACTGGAACTTGGTCCTGTTGAGAAGAAACCCCATGCTCTTGAACATGTTGCATGTCATCGTTACATGTCAAACCAGGATGTCCCCAGAGGGTGCATTAAGAAGCTAATCATCCAAGTATGGTATTACCTGGATTTCTTGGGGTTGGAGTACAGCCACAATGGGTCCTTGACCATGACCCTGGTGAAGACTCACAGAACTGATTTCAGCCCAAAGGGGTGAGCTCTGAACTGGAAATGTTTTCTGCCCACAGGGAACCTCAGATATTGCTGGTGTGGTCTCCAGATTGCAACATGGAACTAGGCATCCTGATGTGCCAGATAAGCTAATAAGTCCTTGTCTTGTACCAGGGGGATAATACTTGGAAGACATTCCATTTTGAAATGTTGTGTTGTCACACTGGGGTTTGTGCGTTTCAGGTCTATGATGAGTTGGAACTTCCCCGATTGCTTGAGCACTACGAATACAATGGAGCATACGCACTTCCTTCGCTCCTTCGTGGGAACTCTGTTGATGACTATCTTCAAATGTAGCTCATGGATTGCCTGGCTTATTACCTGCCCTGCACAGCCCTGGAACGCAGTGTCTGGATAGTACCCGATGGCAGTGGCGGAGCCAGTGGGAGGCAGGTAAGTTGGCCACTTTCCTCGCTCTCGCCCTGGTTCCCAGTGTGCCCCCCAGTCTCCCGCTGACACCCTATTTTCCAGCCCCCTGGCGCCAAAAGCTGCCTCTGCTACTGCCTAATGGGAGTGGAGAGGATGAAAATGTGATCTTGTAACCCTGCCGGACAAGCCTTTTGACACAGGAATCTCCAGAAAGCTGGCTCCATTAGGTTCAAAAGTGCAGTAGGTGACTTCCTACTGACCTGGCATCTGGACTTCTGCTGTTTTGAAGGAGATGGGTGCTTGGTCTGCCACTAATGCACAGTGCTGGTGTGTCCATGAATACCTGGTCTTGATACATTGGACCTTGCAGGCCGATTTGTGTTATAGACTGATATGGATCTTGGATCTGACTTCTTCCTGAGCTTCCCTGCATGTTTAATATCTTTGAAGACACAGTGTACTTTGTCTTCCAGCATTTCCCCAAAAAGTATCTGCCCTGAAAAGGGAATTTTCATCACTGTGTTCTTCTGATGAGAATCCGTCCTCCAAACCTTGATATGCCGGTGCATCCATCCAGTGACGATGGAGTCCTTGGTAATTGCTGTAGCCTTTACACCATCATAAGCAAGATCTGACATATATTTGACCTGAGGTTTGACTACCCTGCAGAAATGGATGGGCACCTTTTCCATCCTCGACCACCTTTGTCACTGACTTAATCCCTCCCAGAGCTGTTTGTGCTGTATATGTAGCATAGATGGCTGATCTGAGTGCCAGCTGAGTTTCCCCATAGATCTTCTTTAGAGCTCCTTCCACCTTCCTATTTGTGGAGTCCTTGATGGCTTCCTCTGGTGACATTGATGACCTCTCCACAAGACTAGGTAGAATGTTGTCTACCTGAATGGTCTGTGGCATTGTTTTCCCCTCATCCTTCATTGGGTATAACTTGGCCAAGAACTTGGGTACAAATGTTTTATCAGGCGCTTTCCACTCTCTGAGTATGTCTCCCTTCATTTCGTGTGAGCAGAGGACACCCAGCTTGCTTGGTGCACTTAAATTGAGGGGGAGGTGCCCTTGTGGTTCTAGTTGCAGCTACTGGGGGCTCTAAGTCTGGGAACACCATTTAATGGGCCACGTGAATCAGCACATTGGCTACAAATTCATTGTCCAAATATTTACCACTTGTGTCCTCACAAGTGAGGAAAGGGAGCCATCTGTGGAACTGGATGAGAAGGCTTCTGAAGATACAAAGGAGGAAGAGGAGATACATCTGCGCTTGCTCCTGTTTCTAAAGCCTTCCTCATTAATGGCTTTCTTAAAGATTGTCAGCAGTCTCTCCTTTGAGGCGCTCTCATGTCTCCTCTTCCTATGTGATCTTGCTGGAGAACTGGAAGAGGGTAAAGGAGATCTATGCTCCAAATGCTGTCTCATATCCGTATTCTTCCCATCTGTATCATACCAAAATGGTCAAACAAAACACGGACACAAAAGCAAGGGAGAGAACCAGCGCCATTGCTGCTCTCCCCATGTCTAAATAAAGAAGGCAGGACTTGTCTGGAAGTGTGCGCAGATTGCATAGCAACCAAAGACTCACCGACTCAGGACACAGCCTGAGTTGCCCAGCAGCTCTTCACCGTCCTTTACCCACCGTTATCTGTGCTCTGGGCTTCTTGCACTGTAACTGAAGTGAACTGGGGGTTCCCAGCCCTTTAAGGCAAGTAGCAATACCATGGAGATGAATGGGGATGCAGATTTATTCATACATCAATAATCAAAATGACTCCGGTAATTTGACAAAAGGAAGAGTGTTTTATTTTCAGTGATCTAAAACAGGGAGTACAACGTACATCAACGTACTCACTCGATCCTCTTACTCAATACATCTTTAGAAAAACTGGGTTCTTATACCCAAAATTAGTCATCAATGATCTTAACCTGCGTACTACAAACGTCATCCAAGGTGGCAAACTACAAACACCTATGTGCAGTAATGATAGGCTCTCAGTGAGTATCTAAGTATACGTTCTATACTAGCATGAGTCAGTGAATGAAAGTGATAGGGTACTTAACATCAGGTGGGGCAACTAAGCCCTCCCCTCAAAATGTCCACTATGAGCGTCACTAAATCTACGACGTCCCATTGGCTACAAAACTATAGGACCCTTAATTACGTGGTCCTCTGTAATTGGTTGGCTTCTAACCTCCTTCAGTACTTTTCCACCTATGTCTAGCAGCAGGCAGGCTGAAAATCCAGGTGCTGGTGAGCTCGTCTTAGTACCAGCTTCCCACCAATTAGCATATCAATTCATCATCACCTCAATGGTCTAGTGTCAATTAGGGCTTTGAAACTTGGCCTTGAGAGTGTTCTTAGCTCTGGGAAATTCAGTGAGTGAAGGCACGGTCGGCCCTCGTGCGTAGTTGTGACCACCTCATTCATCCAACTTCATCCTTTCACGTGACTAGAGAACATGGAATCGAGCTTCTAGTGCATTTAAAATACTAATTCTTGATAGACCTCTGACTTCTTTTGTTTTTGTCCATGCCTTCAGAACACGAGTTCTGTTCTTTCACATGATTTGTATCCAATGTCAGTTTGTTTCAGTTTGATAAGAACTTGGCTTCTTGGCTCATCCAACCTTACCTTCTGAGATTCATTTTGTAAGTCAACTGCTTTTAACTGTGACACACTAAAAAGAGGCCTTCTCGTTACTGTTCAGAACTGCTAAAATGCATAGTGGAAACATCCATCCTTTATTTAATTATTTGCATATATGTATATATTGGCGCTTGCCGCAATCTATTCACTATAAAGCATAAGGCTAGCTTCATGATTACTTTGCTGCTTGCATTTCTTGCATCTGTACATGTGTAAACTAACTTGATATCTTCATCAGTTCTATGGCATAAGCATCTTCACCTTGATCCCAAGATGTCACTTATCCTCAATACTTTCCTGATGCCTTATAGAATATCTACATTCTCTGGTCTCTGCATCTCTTCTATACATGTCAACTCGACTTTGTGTGACATCACCATTCATCTTTGCCACTTATTCTTCAGGAATCTCATTTAAACGACTATCATACTTCTTCGAGTGCAGGTATGGCTTTCTCAATGGGAACTTTGCTTCAAGGATTCTCTTAGGTATTAGTAGTCTTACTGGTACTGCACAGAGTCCATACTCTGCCCTTTGTCGATTCAACTGCTCCGTGTATGTCTCATATTTCGGTATAAAGTCTATAGGCAGCATAGGCAATATAGGTGAAGTGGTTGAGGTGGGGATACTTGGCTCCTCCTCTACACTCCCCCCTCTGGGTGATTCATCGACCACTCTTTCATCATACTTTACATTCAGGCATCCTCTTCTGATAAAGAGCTTCTTTGGGGCCCATATCTTTATGACTCCCTTCAGGCAACCTGCTGTTTTGACATGCTCATCTTTGGTCCATGTCATGTGTTGATACTGTCCATTTGGGCTGCAGTAGACCCATCTTCCCACACATTTCATATGTTTCTTTGGATATAGGAACTTTGTTCCCTCGGTTGCATGGATACTGGCCTTCACATAGTCTTTGTTTTCTTCATCTGTCAATTCTTTGGCCTTCCATCCCTGTTCAACATTGATCATTATCTTCATTCCTATTGCTTTCTTTGCTGTCTTCCTGCATTGTGATATTATCAGCTTCATTACACAGAATCCAAGTAATATCATCACTATGAGAGCCCCAAGGAACTTGAAGATGTCTGCCATCCACTGTGGAATCCAAGAAAAGAGTGATCCAAACCAGCTGTCATCAGTAATGTCTTCAACCTCGTCTATCATCTGACCATGGAGCGTAGTCAGCATGTTTATGACTCGGGTCAAGGGTCCATTCTGTTCATCATGAGAAGGTATGAATATGCAACATGATTCTCCAATTTTTGTGCAAACACCTCCGTCCAAAGCTGTGATCATATCCAAGACATACCTATTCTGGAGAGTGACCAGTCTTATGGCTCTCAGTTCTTCTTTAATTTCGATGAAAACTTTGATAGTCGTGTTGATTGCCTGTAGCAATTCCCATCTAGTTATCTGTAACCACTTTGTATTTTCTCCAACCTGGATAGCTGGCATGAAGGGCAATGTAAACACTGAAGCTGTCTGGCTGAACAGTCTGTTCTCATAAGGAATGGCATAAAAGGCTTCTATTGATTTTGCTGAAAAATAGTTCTATCTCTTCATTCTTCTTAGCAGCTCCACAGATCTCCTCTTCAACAGGTGAACATCTGCTTTCGGGAAACTGTCAAGATTCCGATCACTCTTTGGAATCACCAAAGCTGGAACATGAACATTCACTATTGAGCAAAGTCCTCCCCAATTCTCTGGCAATTTTATATATGCTCTGGGTCCGCAGGCCCATTAGTTATCCATGATCACTGCTGTCCCAATCTTCATTCCTGGTACATGAAAGATTTGTCCACACTTCAGATTTTCTCCCATTTTTCTTATACCATTATTTCTGAAGCACAACTTTGCACTCTTCAACGGAACAATCTGCAAGGGTCCTCCTCCATCTTCAACCCAAGTCAGTAGCTTGGCAATCCACGGCCATAATGGCTACATCCATTGTGCACTAAGTCAACTGTCTCTTCAAAGAATCCAATTATTACCACTCCTTCTTCCCATCTGTCTGGAGACAACACTGACCCCCAGATCTGCATCTGTCCCCTGTTCTTCCATTTTTGAATTTCTTCTTTAGATTTTCCTGGGCTTTCAAGTTTCTTGTTCACTTCTCTTCTGATTCCAGCTCCTTTTTCTCCAGGCTTGTCATATCGGATCACATGATTCCTCGTCTGTTCTTTGTCTCTTGTCTTTGTGTCTTGAACATAATCATCTTCATCTGGATCTGTCCATTCAGTTGCCCATTTGAGATAGGCATCTCGTTCCATGAACTGGCCTCTCGTTCGGCAAAGTGCTATGTGCGACAGACAATGTGCTGTCTGTCATTTCGATGGCTATGAATATCTTAGACTTCCCCATACTGTACGGCAGGACTGTACACACAAAGCATCTTTCCTTTGAGGTCCTCCTTCCCACTTCCGTCATATGCTTTTATCAAATGTTATTTCCCAAGTGTGCTGTGCTGTCCAGCACAGCACACTTGTACAGGTAATCATTCAGCTCAAAGTCATCCTCTTTGGTACTTCTCTTAGATCTTATTCTTCTCCCGTGACCTTCCATAATTCTTTCATGAAGAACTTCAGCATAGCTCTTTCTTATTGAGCCACTCCGGTGAACATTTATCAGTTGCCTGGGCACGTTCCTTTGTGCTACTTGAGTAGGAGAAAGTTCAGAAAGCTTCACTCTCTCAACATATCTTTTAGGCATAACATTGTCTTGCAAAATGTCCATGTGTGACCTCCTTTAGGGACTAACCTGGGGCCATTTATCATAAAACCAGGTGTGTTTGCATGCATTGTTTGTGTAGGCTCACTTTCTAACAACTCTTTTCTTTGTCTCTTCTGCAAAGCCTGTTTCTGGAGCCCAAAAATAATTTCTAAGACCTTTTTTGCATGTAAACGACTACCAGTATAATTTATCTCAGACTCGAACAATGTGTCATCTTTCTTTGGAACAGAAATTACCACATAGGGTCTCGGCTGCCTAGTAGTTGCCACGTTCATACCTTCCTTCTGCTCAGGAAGATTCACTGGAGTTTTAGCTCCATGCACGTCAAAGTAGTATGACATTTGTACTGTGAGTGAAAGCAAAGCAATTATGAACAGAATGCAAAAGTAAATTATACATAAATAGGAAAGCCGGCAGCATCTACTTTGTGAAAAACGTAGATGCATTTCTCGCTCAAGCATGACTACATTACTACTAGCTACACCCATCTTTATTGCCTAAGGAAGGAAAAACTCAAATTTTAATACTGCAACATTCTGTACCGCTTCTTGAAAACTGTTGACTTGACTCAGTGCTTTGTCCTGACTGATCAAGGACAAGACTCTCAACGCTCTTCTTGTATCTGTTTTTTCATCAGACGAAATGTAGACGTCTCTTAAGCATGAAGAAAATTATTTATCCAATATATTTTAAACTTATCTCCAGAATGTCTACTTTTAGAATGTCCTCATTTGCTTCACTGTTCAGATACGTTCAATGACATATATCAGCTCCCAGTCAATGCCTCGAATCCACTTCAGACCAGATGACATGATGAATTTCTTTCAGAATAGAACAAGAATCTTTCTTTGACCAGCAGCCTCTCGATCTGTCCATCGAAGGAAAGATTTACAATGACCACAGAGTTCGCTAAGAATACGGACTCACTTCCATTATAATGCCTTCCAAGATCACATTCAGGTCTGCAGTGTTTCTCGGGTCCCATAAAAATGTACGCACATCTGTGTGCCTTCCAACAAGATGCGGGTACTCCTCAATCAAACAAAAGAACACCATACTAATTAGTCTGCGCGCTTCATCAGTTGTTAGGGGCATTTGTGCTCACCCCACTGTACTCGGTCAACTGCAAAATCTGTTCAGCAATAACTATAAGCAATCTTCTTATAACTGGGCCATTTTTAGGATCTTGCAGGAAATCAGGAATGCAATTAGTTCTCCCCACAAGTGCAGGAAATACCCTCGATACAAACTCGAAATAAGAAACAATGATCCACAGAATGTGGTCATTGGGTAACATCATAGGCAAATCAAAACAGGAAATCAGTATGGAATGACTCAGGATACTGTACACTTTTCCAATTGTCAAAACCACAATCAGAATTTGGCATATTTTTCTCTTCTTATAAAGGCTTGAGCATGCCTCAGTCCAAAGTCTAATAAGCTTCTCTGTGGCTCAAGAACAAAGATATTTTCCCCAGCTATGCAAAGACTGCACAGAGCATTCAAATCTGCTTTTCTCTCTCCTTTATGAATGGCTTAAAAGAGTGTCCTGAACAAAGCCACAGTCCAATGAACTCTTTGATTTTTCACTTGTCAGCTTCTGTGTCCTTCTTCCTCAGCATAGACCTTGTCTGCACATGCTGTGGTTCTTCCCCGATGCCTGTACTAACTTCCGATGGGTGTGAGGGCAGCAGGGTTTCTGCAACATGAATTTTGACATCGCCTATGAAAGTCCATGCACGTCTGCCTTGAACTCTGATTGCAGACGGCATGATGTCTTCCACAATGAATGGGCCATTGAAGCAGGGTTTGTCCCACTTCTTCCTTGTATGGTTGCGGATTAAGACAGCTACCTTCTATCTATATGTAACCTTCCAGACTATGCAACCTACGCTTTAAGTATCCTTTTGTATCCTTTGCGCCCAGCTACCTTTCTGTTTGATGCACCCTACAAATGAATAAACAAACAAACAAACAAACAAACAAACAGCATCACCGGGGAATAGTTGGGGAAGATGGAATTTCTGAGATTCACTTGTTGCAGCGTCTCCTTCTGTGTTCTGCACTGCCCAACACCCTCTTCGACGTAACTGACCTGAAATGACAGAGATACTTGAAGTCATACAGCTCAAATAATCACATAATTCCAACCCTAATAAATCTGAAGTTGGCTGAGCATCACTTCACTTCTAACTCTGGATGGAGGTGTGAGGGGCATTCTCATTCGCCTTCCTGTCACAATTTCATGGGGGATGAGATGGTGGTCAGAACCTGGCTGGTTCCCCAATGCATATAATGCCAGTGGTAGCCATTGCAACCACCCTTTCTTCAAGGTAAGCTTCAAATTGGCTATTCTTTCTTTAAGCAAGCCGTTGAGCCTCTCCCATATTCCATCCCCTTGTGGATGATAAGCCAAAGAAAACTTGTACTTTATATCAAGCAACAAGCTTATCTGCTCAAATATCTGGTTCACAAAATGACGACCATTATCTGACCTCATGACTTCACATACTCCCCATCTAGGAAAGACTTCGCTCACTAAATATTTTTCTGCACAGGTGGAGTCTGGGTGTGTACATGAACATGCTTCAATCCACCTTGAAAAGGGACACACCACTACAATCATGTATCTATATCAATTACATACTTGTATCATGTGGACATAGTTGATATGTAAATGCTGAAAAGGGCCATTGGGTCTCAGAATAACTCCCCTAACTGTGCGCAGTGTATGCCCAGCTGTGAATTTGTGACAGACTATACAGTTTGTCATAAAGAATGCAACACGCTCTAACAAATTTGGTACGAACCAATCCTCAACAATAGTTGCAGCAAGATTCTCCCTGGTTACATGCACAGGGTAGTGTAGCTGTTCCAGCGCCACCCTTAATAAGGCTACAGGCATCACTGGTTTACCAGTGCTGTCTTGTCCCCACAATGCTTCAGAGGGGTTTAAAGAACAACCTCTTTGTGTCCACAAATTCTTTTCCTCTTGAGGTGCTTCCCCATGGACCTCCACAAGCTGCGTTTTTAACAAGCTGTTATAGCCCTCCGATACAGTCATCATGATAACATTTTTTCATACACATCAGGCATCTCCACATTCATCCTCACTTTATCTATAATTGCTACGCACTTCGCCTCAGCATCAGCTGCTTGATTTCCACGTGAGATAAAGTCTGTCTTATTAGTATGTGCTTTGCATTTAAGGACTGCTATGCCCACTGGGAGTTGTACTGCCTTAATTAGCCTATCCAATAAGACTGTGTGCTGCACTGGCATGCCGTCCACTCGGAGGTAGCCCCTCCTCTTCCAATGTGCTAGCCCTGCGTGCACCGTCGACGTCACATAGGTGGAGTCTCTGTACACTGTTACATCCTGGACTGCGTGATTCTTGAGTATCAACGTCAATAATTCTGCAGCCTGTGCTGAATAATGAGATGGTAATCGTGTACTTATAAGCACCCGAAATTCCCCATCAGCCGTGTGCTTCACCATAGTGGCACCTGTATATCTCTGCCCATCATTTTGATCGATCCTCGAAGAAACGTCAATGAAAACAATCTCTCCCCCTGCTAAAGTGTTTTCCTTTATTCTAGGGATTTCATCATAGAACTCTTCATAGTTTGCGCAATCGTGTACAGGCTTTCCTTCTGTCTTTGGCTCAGCTACAAACATGGCAGGAGTCACTATTTTGCATTGAACTATTTTAATCGCTGGATTTGATATAATTACCTCATAGGCAGAAGCCCTTTGAGATGTCAGTGTGCCTTTTGGTTTCTCTAAAATAGCAAATAATGCATGCTCAACAAATAACATCATAGAACATCCCATCACTATGCTTTCAGCCTTTGTTATGGTGAACGCGGTGGCATCTAAAGATTGTTCGCATGGAAAATGATCTCTCATTACTGGGTCTAAAATTCTGCTGTAATATGCAAGGGGCTTGTACCCCAACATAGTCCTCTGCGTAAGTACTGCTGTCATAACAGTGTCATCTGTATGCAAGAACAAAAAGAATTCCTCCGCATAATTAGGAATCCCTAAAACTAGAGCTGTGCAAATTGCTTTTTACAATTCATCAAACCCTTCTTCCATTTCTTCAGTCCACACGATTTTTTCCTGCATGGCCTGTGCTTTCTTTAAAGCCTGTAATAAAGGCCTTATATATGAGCTATAGTCAAAGACCCATGCTCTGATTTAGTTACATAATCCCAAAAATCTCTGCATGTGTTTTATCGTCTGTGGCTTGGCTGTTTTTAAAATGGCGTCAGCTCTTTCAGGAGTAACCTTCTTTCCTTCATGTGAAATCAATTGGCCTATGTACAGCACTTCTTGTTGACAATATTGTAACTTCTCTTTGTCAACTTTATATCCTTTGTCAGCGAATGTAATCATCAGCTGAACAGAATCGCGTCTGCACTTTTCCTCTGTGGTGCTGCAGACTAAAATGTCATCTACGTACTGCAACACAACGCTCTCTAAATCAATATTGCTTAAGTCCATCTGGAGGACTCTATTGAAAATCGATGGACACTCACAATGCCCTTGTGGTAAACGAGTGCTTTTCAGATGAGTTTGTCTGAACGTAAATGATGTCAGATCCTGCAAGTCTTTGTGTAATGGGATAGAGAAAAATGAATTTTTCAAGTCAATCACTGTGAAATATCGTGCCTCAACAGGTATATTACATAGGATTGTAGCTGGATTAGGAACTAGAGGAAACTCGGCCTCTACAATCTGGTTTATCGGATTAAGATCTTGAATTAAACACCATGACCCCCATCCCCATAGATTTCTTGATAGGGTATGCTGTGGTATTACATGGTGACTCTGACGTCACTAAGATGCCCTGATCCATCATGGATGAAATCATCTTAAAAATACCTTCATCTGCCTCTCGAGACATAGGATACTGTCGTGCTCGAGGTAAAATTGCTCCTGGTTTCAATTTATTCTTCACTTCTCCAACCCCCTTCAGCAGGCCTACGTCATAGGGGTCTGTGGTCCATAATGAAACTGGCACTTTCGCCATATCTTCATCAAAATATTCAGGACGCTTTTGTGGTATCATAATTTCATGAGGAACTTCTCTTTAAATAGTTCTCACTCAATAAGTAATGCTATTTTCAAATATTACATCATCATTAGATGAATGATCTCCAAACAGATCGTCATCAGTGACATCAGTCAATCTGTAACCTTCGCCGATGACGATTACTACACACCATTGCAGGCCTCCATCATTATTTCCTTCAAGCAAAGCCATTTCTCCTTGCACTATGGCTGCTTGCAGCTCTAAGGGAAAAACTCGTCGCTCCTCTTCAAGCATTGGTATTCTTGGTCTAAACAAAAATTCATCAGGTATTCTCATCGTTCTTCCTTCTAAGCTTGACAACCATGTCAACAGCATGCGCACTCCATAATGAAAAACCTCTGGCTCTAAAGATGCTGCTCATATGGCTACCCATCTTGCAAATGCCATGATAAGTTCACACATGTTTAAATAATGCATTCCTGGTGATAAACACATGAAGCCTTCATCAGTAATTCAAATTGTCATGTTCAACTTTGTCATTAAATCTGAACCTAATATATTGACAGGTGTTTGCCTCGAGTCTAGCAATGGCACCAACATGTCACACTCTCGTGTAGAGACTGGTAATTCCTCTGTGAAAGGAACTCTGCTTGTAGCTCCTGTGAAACCTTGAGTATTCATGGCAATGCCAGACATTGAAAACTTTCCCTCTTGTATACATGAGCACGTTGCACCTGTGTCTACTAAAAATGAAAAGCTTTTGCCTCCTATATTGACATCAACCCTTGGTTCCTCATGAGGATTCGGCGTCACGGATAGTATCGAACACATCAGGTCTCCCAGTAAGCTGTCCTATTGCGGGTACAGTCTCATCCCATTACCCGTGAAAGGATTCCCTCCATCGACAGTGACACCCCCTGTCCTAGGAGTCATTGACTGTTCTGTGCTCATGTTCTGCTGAAGCTGCATAGGTGACTGCTGCGACTGCCCTCGTGGCGGATTAATCGCTGCTTGCTGTGTTTGCAATCCATGCTGCACTCTTGGCGCTTGTGTCTGCTGCATCGTTTGATTCTGAGCAAATCCGTCTCCACTTTGCTGTGAATACGCAGGCGGGTCTGACATCTCCCCTCTTGAAAATTGTCCGTTTTGCACAAACCCTTGGCTTCTGCACATGCGAGCAAAATGCCCTGTCATTCCACACGTCAAACATATAGGCAGAGGTCTCCTACTCTGCCCATCTTGCATATTTTGATTCTCATCATTCTGTATATTCTGAAACCCACCTTGGCTATTTTGGAAGCCTCCCTGATTATTCTGCCAATTCCCTTGGTTACCTTGCCATTCTCTTCCACGAAATCCTCTTCCCCATGGAGCAAACCCATTATTACCTGATCAAACTGCCTTTGATTATTCATTTGCGGCATTTTCGCTGTTTGCTGTGAATTTGAAGTGTCTACACTAGTCAGCATTGCCCCTTCAATAGCATACTTGGACAATTTTTTCTGCACTAATGTTTCCTCTTCACCTTTCCTTACATCATCTTTTTTGCGGTTCTTTTCCTGCAGGAGTCTGCAATAGTGCACGATGGTCAGCTGAATCTCTGACCATGGTTTTGTTTCCATATCCACTAACTTCTTGAGCTGCTTCTGTACTGGCTCTGGCAGCCCTTGGCATAATAAAGCCAAGGTATAGATTTTCCCCAAGCCTCACGTGTCTCGTGAGCCGCCGCCTCCTGCAAATTTTGAATGTAAATCAACGGATCATCACCTTCCTTCATCTTTTTCGTCATTATAGCTCCCATATCGGACATGTCCGGATACAGCACTCTAAGTGATTTCCAGACTGCCACCCTGCAGTTATTTAATGGTTCTCTGTCATGAGCAGTGTTCACTACAGTAACACCAGGGTACCCGGCTCGTAACCAAACGTCATCTGCTCTCTCACCAAGTATGGGAGAACCTTATAGCTAACGTATTTTCACCTGTAATCTTTTCTAACTCATGTATGACTTGGAGGAAAGGAACATCTACATGGCAAATGGCCAGACGAAAGTGGACATCCCTGTGTCTCACACTTCGAGGAGAGGGAAGGACAAAAAAACCCTGGACTATATCTTTGCCTCAGACAAAATGTTGTTTAGTTTGACCTCTATGCAAGTGAGGAGGTCTCTGTGTGTGATCATGAAATGGTTTGTGTTACCTTCAAGGAATGAGGAGGGCCGTCCCAACAAAGTGGCTGCAAACCTTATAGTGAATCCGGGCTGCAATAGGTTAAAAGCATGTAAGCCTACTACTGGTCAACAAGTGACCTTAGAGCCTAGTCAATTAAAAACTCAGCTAAACATTGTCCTGTTTAAAGAAGGGGGGACATGCGGTTCCCGCCCGACTTTTGCAAAGCAGCATACGTTCGACACAGAGGTACTCCTCAGGAAGAAACAATTAAAAAGGCAGATTAAAGATTGTCTATACAACGACGCCAGTAACACTGTGGTGGAAAAAAAGCTAACCCAGCAGTACAAAAACAGGCTGAAAGATCATAAGTGGTGAATGTATCAATGAGAAGTGGAACAAATGCTGAATATAGTCTCTGCTAAGAACACATCAGAAAGGTGCAGACTGTTCAATAATCTAACTGTCTTGCAGGACGCTGTTACCACCAATGCTGTTCCAGAGGGAGCATGGATTAAACACTTTAGTGCTCTCTACACAACAAATAAAGACAGTCCACTGAATCATGGAAAGAGGAAAGGACGCTGGCTTTTTCCAACAGACAGGGAGGATATAGAGAATATAATCAAATCTTCAAATAATTCCAGGGCGGCTGGCCTGGACAGAATGTCTAATATGACATTAAAGAAAGACCCCAAAAAATGGTCCTACATCTTGCACTCCGGTTTTTCTGAGATCAAGAGAACGGGGGAGAGTCCAGTCTGATAGTGCCCCTCCATTATTGTCCCCATATTCAAGAACGGCGAAAGGTCTGATCCTGCAAAATACAGGCCTATCGCCCTCTTAGATGTGTCGAGCACGATATTTGGAGCTTTACTACTGAAGTCCATTACATCTTGGAGCATGAAGACGGGCCATTATGACAAGTGGCAGCCGTGGTTTGTTAAGGGCATAGGGGCTGCCCTTAACCTCTTTCTGATTAACCTCCTTAAATCAACAATAAAGCGGAAATCATCATGCAAAATCCACTTTGCATGAATAGACTTGGCTCAGGCGTTCAACACCATTGAACGACTTCACCTCTGGGAGAAATTAAAAAGATGGGACTGCCCAGAGGATATAAGGGAAGCATTGATGGCTCTCCACTCAGATACCACCCTGCAGGTCAGACTGGATAAAAGAGGTGCCCTGACAATGCCTATTAAGACCTCAAAAGAGCTATAACAGGGATGCCCCTTAGCGCCCGCCATGTTGAACTTATTCATTTCAGATATGGAAAAGGCCTTCCAGGCCACTTGATGTTTTCCACCGCGGGTAGCAGGTGTACCAGTGAGTCGTCTGCTACATGCAGACATCCTCATTCTGCTAGATCAAACAAAGGTTGGTCTCCAAAGACAACTGTTGGCACTGGAATCATATGTGGAGGTAAATGGGCTAAAGATCAACGTGTCAAAATTCAGAATATTGTCCCTGGGAGGAACACCTGAACGGAAAAATAACGCGCATCGCCCTGTTTGGTTTCTGAAGGGAGACAAACTAAACAAAGTCTCATCCATCACGTACCTGGAAATGAACATCAATAACAGTGCTGCTGATGCCCAAACGGAGGCTATTCTCAGAGGTAAGACCCACAACCTGCCTGCACAAGCTTGTCTACTATCGGTTAAATACTGCAAGTTCTCATTAAAGCCAATGGTTGACTTCTATCGCCTTAAGGTTGCCCCGATTCTTACATACGGATCCGAGGCCTCATTTACTCTTTCGGCCGAGGCCTCATTTACTCTTTCAGCTTCAATCTGGCCCAAATTGGAGGGCCTCCCTCAGGGGTTACCTATCCAAATAGTAAGACGAGAACTGGGCCTCACGTCCTTATATGCCATCACAGTATCTAAAAGCCTAGCCTTCTTTCGTAAATGATTATTGGGAGAGCCGGAAGGGGCTTTCAACTTTTGAATAATGCACATCAGTCCTCAATAGAGTCTCCTTTACATGAATGGAAACAGATTTGTGGGGCAATTCTGGATCAGTTAGGCTCATCTGAAAAATCTCTAAAATACACTCCAGGAAAGGTGAAGCCTAAGTTGTACGATCAGGACTGGATAGACACTTGCGAAACAAACTCCAGAAAGATCCTCTACGTTCATCGAAACTTGGAGTGTAGGTTAAGAGGAACACTGCCCAAAAAGCTAGTAAGATTCCTGAGTCGACTGTACAGATGTCAGTTCATGAGATTGCGTATGAATTTGTTTCCAACAAGGGAAAATACGGAAGTAAGGATCAAAAACAAACAATCCAGAAACTTCAAATGCAGACTGTGTAACGCCCCGAGAGAAACTCTGTACCATCTAACTTTAATCTGTCCGGCTCCAAATGCACAAAGAGGCAGGTGGATGGGAAGGTTTTTGTACCAATTTACCACGCTCTTTGTAGAAGATTGGTGGGTTCTCTTGTTGGTAGGAGAATGGGTTCCCATAACTCTTGCTCTGCTTGCATATTTGAAGGACGTATTCGACATGCTGGAAAAGGGGTCTGTTCTGTAAAAAGTGAAAGAGTTTTGATATTTTTTATATTTTGTATCCTGTGTTGCTTACATTTTTCGTAGTGGGAGGGGGTTCATCCCGCTGCTAAGAAGTGCTAAAAATGTTTTTTTCTTTTAGCTTTTTTTCTTTCTTTGAAACTGTTGAAATGTGTAGATAGTTGTAAGGTTTGATTTGTCAAACCATGACTAATAAAAAAAGAAAAGAAATAGCCTATAACTTTGTGGGGCGTGAGGAGCTCAATATCAGTTCAGTTCTACCATACCATCTGAGGCTTATGCTTGTAATAAACCTTGTTTTCCCTTGCAAAGCGGTGCAGTGTTTGTTTGGCCTTTGTGCACTCTTTTTACTGTACAAGTTTTGGATCATGTCTCTCTACAGAATTGGTGACCCCGACCGATCCCAGAATCTCTATGAGGTCGGGAGTGTCCCAACCATGCATCCTGGGAAGATACATCCACCTGCAGTGACCAGTCCCTCGTGCATGTCTTGAAGAGGTTCGCAGGCGCCGTGTTGCCAGAAGGCTGCCTGCATCCAGATTAGGACAGCCCATAGAGAGCCCTGACATGACAGTCCTGCCAATCACTGCCGACCCAGAAGATAAACCCCTGGTATGTGTAGAGATAGGTAACAAATCATTTGCCTTTATGGTTGATGCAGGTGCAACAAAATCATGCTTAAAGGAAGGGTACTTCCTCTTATCAGGAAAAGTAATGGACACACAGGGGTTCTCTGGGGCAATACAATTGGTTGCCTTCACAGACGATTTACACATACAGGTAGGTACCCAAGAGGTGTCAGCCTCACTATTATTTTCAACAGATACATCAGTGAACTTGTTAGGCAGGGACCTGCTAAGCAAGCTAAATATGACAATTTCATTCACAGAAGAAGGTGCAGTATGTTTCACAACAGCAACTTGTTATGCTAGGGTTGTAGCAGTAACATGAGCATTGTATAGAGATGGAACTACTAGAGGAATGCCCTTGCACCCAGATTTGTTCTTGTGTGGAGCAACAGTGTTGTTGGGTTGGGTGCCTGGCATCAGAAACAAACCCTGGAGAGTGCCGTCTGAATTTTTGTTCAGGCCAGCAGTTCCCTAAGACCATGCTCCGGGTACAATTATTACTCTAGATTTGGAAGCAGTGATGATTGTGAACTACAAGGTAGTGCTGATATGGACTGATGAGGAGGGAGATGAGTGGCGTACAATTGTGTGTACTGACCCGGCCCTGCCACTAAGAGGGTGTCAGATGGGCAGTTGTTTGAAGATGTTGATAATGATGGAGAGATGATCTTTGAGATATGCATTCCGTGTCCAATAATGGTTAAGCATAGATAAATACCCTATTCTATACGCATTGGCAAATCTATTCCCACATAGCTACAGGGAAATGTGCCAACGGTATGCAGCACCTTACGGACTGACAATTCCCATGATGTAGGGCTTTTGAAGAGCATAGGAGAAGTTCATATCAAGTTGAAGCAGGGTGCAGTGTTAACCAGAGTACGGCAGTATCCATTATCTAGAGAAGCAGACGATGGAATACATGAGAAAATGTGGCATTACAGAAACAGGGTTTCATATTACCTTCAGAGTCTCCATGCAACACAGCGATAGATCCTGTCAAAAAGGCAAAAGGGTTGAGTTGGAGGATGATACAGGACCTCTGCCCAGTGAATAATATTGTAGAAGCTGAATTTCCAGTAGTACCGATTCCTGCCATGATCCTTTGCAACATACCCACTGAGGTCACATATTTCAATGTGATTGATGTGAAAAATGTGTTCTTCTCCATTCCACTGCACCCTGATTTTCAATACCTCACTGTATTTAAATATCGTGGGCAAAGATTTCAACAAACAAGACTTGCTCAGGGGTACTGTGAGTCCCCTGGCATTTTCAACAGAGTACTCCATATGGACTTGGGTAACATACATGTACAGAATATTATGATTGAGTATGTATATGACCTCCTAGTGTGCAGCACAACAGAAGGCCAGTGTAGAGAAGTTCAGTGACACTGCTGATACAGCTTGCAGAGAAAGGATACAAAGCAGATAAGGATCAAATGCAATACTGTCAGGCGGAAGTGGTGCATTTGGGACAGATTATATAATCGACAGGACAACGAGTAACCCCAGAGAGAGCAGCTGCAGTACTAAACACAACCCAGCCTACCACAGTTAGGGAAATGCTGTGGTTTCTGGGGTTGTGTAACTAAGGCATGGATTTTCGACTATTCTAGTTAACCAAAGCCTCTGCTGCAGGGATTCAAGGAAGCACAGAGAAGAAACTTACATGGACAGGAGAAATTATTACATGTTTCCAGGAACTAAAGAATGCCATAAGCAATGCACCATTGCCAGCAATTATTGATTATAAGAAAGAATTCTATTTGTTTTCACATTTCAATGGACAGGTCATGACAGTGTTGATCCAGATACCATCTATGACCACAAGCCGTTGGCATATTACAGTGGGATATTAGATCAGTGATGCAGGGTCAATTTCCTTGTCAACAGGAACTGGCCGCTGCAGCATTCACAATTGAAAAGTCCTCCACAATCACTGTGGACTGCTCTGTAAAGTTATATGTAACATGCAGTGTTTGCAATTCTTGAGTGATCAAGATCCACTCTAACTACACAAAGGGCTTCTGCATATGAAGTTATCTTATCAAGCCTGTGCATTTACATTCTGAGGTGTCGTACAGTAAACCCTGCCACATTTGCATGATTGTGTTTCATATGGAGGTCCTGAGAATGATTTAATGCAGCCATAGGAGGATGTACTTGAAGAAGTGGAGGTCCTTTTCATTGATGGGTCATTGACGATCAATCAGGAGATGGTACAGCAACATACAGGTGCAGCAGTGGTGTGCCTTGTGGCGGGGGAGTATGAGGTTCTAGTTAAAAAGCTGTTACCAACACATTATTCGGCAGAGGCAGCAGAACTGATTGCATTCATTGATACATTAGAAGCATCGCAAGGGTGTTTAGTAACATATACTCTGACTCCACGTATGTTACCACCCACTGTACATTCAGGGTTGTCTAGATTGAAAAGGAGGGGGTTTAGGAAGTCAGATGCCATGCCTGTGCAGCATGCGCTCTTGTTGGAAAGGTTAATTTATGCCTTGTCCCGACCAACTATATTGGCAGTGGTTAAATGAACCACCCACACCCTAAATAAAGACCCTGTTTCACTCTGCAATGATGTTGCAGACATGGCCGCCAAAGAAGCAGAGTATTTTCGTGAACGGGATATCACCAAATTTCCTCAGGTGGCCATTCAACAGCTGCAGTTTGCAATGCTGTATATAGCCGTACTGCTTACACAAATAATTGAACTATAAGGTTAGGCACTCCAGGATACGAATGGCTTGTTGGTGAAAAAGGGGTGCTCAGTTTCTCCAACTGGCTTGATATGGAGACAAAACATTACAAGTAACAGTACACTTATTATCCTCTTTGATTACAATGCCACAAGAAAGAAATCCCTATAACTTCATGGAATCTGTTGATTTTGCTGTGTGTGTTTCTGTTCTTTCTACCCCTCTGCAGGTTCAGGACTTAAAGCATCGTGTAATATATATGAAATGTTGCATATTTTAAAGAGGGGGTGACATGGACCATGGGGGAAACTGAGACAAAGGTAGACTATGATCAGTAAAAAGGAGTAATTTTAGATACCGTGGCAGATGTGAGCACCCATAGACAGATATGTGGTATAATCACATGCCTGAGGTGGGGAGGTTGAAGTCAAATGAGAGCTGCTATATATGCTCTTTGATACCTCGTATGGCGGGTACACCCAAGTTGTTTATACCTCAAGAAATTCTGCCTCTTATAACAAAATGTTTGGTACACATGGCCCTGTGCAGAGTACAACGTCTTTTTCAAGGGCACATGGTCCAAGTGGTCATAATGGACGGGGATGATAAAGAGCATGCCAAGAACAAAGAAGAAGTCAGTTGTAAAATAAGACCATTGTTGAAAATGGAAGGTGTGTTGTTTTCCAAAGAGAGATGGGTGACAGGGAGACAGAAGTAAATGCTGATGACTGGTTTGATTCAATGTTCTCATGGGCCCTGTTGTGGTTGGAAATAGCATTAAAGTTACTGGTACCTGTTGTGGTTTTTCTGCTCAGGATTTTTTGTTTGTGCCAGATGATTTTAAGATGCTGTTCGAAGACCCTGTCAAAGAGTGCGACTAAGATGGTGTCTATCAAACATGTACACCCAGATAAGTGGAATGCTGCTGTAAAGCCAAGAATGGTGAGGGTAGAGCAGGATTTCAGACCCCAGGGTAAATTGACCTCCCCTCCACCTGACCCTGAGAATTATGTAGAGCATTGGGTTGACTCAGTAGGAGATGGGAGTTGTTTATTGACGTACACTCCAGAAGAATATACCCAATGGGGTGGAGTTTACGCCATGTGTGTAGAGCATGCGTACCCAATGATGATGACTATAGGAGAAGGTAAGCAGCTGGGTTAGTTAATGGAGTATTAACTAAAGGGGGGAATGTTAGGATGCATGTTTGGATGCATATACAGCATCCCAGCCAGGCAAAAAGATTTAGGCTGAGAAAAACCTATTAGTAAGTGCCACAGTGTGAGCAGGATGAGTTTTGCATGGCAGAAGGTACATGTATCACTTGTAGTTAGTTTTGACACCAAATAGACACATCATATAGCAACACTGAATGAGCAACACAAGTATTCATGTTGGAGTTGCAAAGGCTATATATAGGGCAGTGTGTTATAGGCCCTGTGTTTAGAAATAGTACATGAAGTTTTGTTTTGAGTGAGGTGCGAGAAGGGAGCTGAAGTAGGTGGAAGATGGAGTCAGAAAGGTATTGTAGTAAAAAAGTGATCAGCGGTCAACATGTTAAGAGTGCCGCCATATTAGATAACAAGGCCTATTACATGTTTAACAGAATGAATTGCCTGATGTAAAGCTATGGCTCTGTTTAGCTCAGTCCCAAAACAAATCCCCGTTCTATCCCCCAGGAGAGAAGCCAAGGTCAGAAGCACCCGCGCTGTGCAGATAAACCCTAATTGCATCCAGCTGCAGAGCTCCAAGTCAGTGTGAATTAAATGTTAGATGTGGAGGCGCTAAGTAGGGATGCACTCTTTGAATGGCAAATTCATGAGAACAGGGCACACGCTTATGCGATGCCAACAGGTTAGGCAATGGTTTAGAGCACTACTGCTCTCACCTGAGGAGCGGTCATCCCATTTGAACTACAAGTAGATGCCTAACCAAAGAAAATAAATCAATGAAATTCAGACTCCATGGTGGTGCCCTGGTCTCAACATTACTGGGCACTTGTGGTCTGAAGTAGATAACAGGGATCCGTGTCTGCAACGTAATGTGATTTGGCATAGGAGGAGCAGAAGAGGGATGTGAAGACAATGATCACTCAGCAAGACGCCATCTTGAAGAACGAAGCAGGTGTGCAACTGTTTTTAGAGCTGATACAGTTGGTGTCTAATTAAACACAAGCAATGAGTGAAAATATCTCAAACACAAATAAAACATACTAAACTAACATCCTAAATACCAGAAGTTGCAACTGTATCACCTGCTTATTAAAGGCATTACTCATAATTTAAGAAATGTACCTCCTATTCCTATAGCTGAAAAAAAATCTAAACTTCCTTATAAAATTGCATTAAATGTTTTTTTTAATACCCTTATGGAGAAACACCTTACTCACTTTTTACCTGCGACAAGCCTTCCCCCCTGCCCTTTCTACCACACTTAGCCTAACCCAACTGTCATATAATTTAATATAAACCAAACCAAAGAGGTGAGAAAAAAAAACCTGCTAACCCATTACTAAATCCTAATTTTTTTGCAAACTCTTCTCCTACAGAAACTCAGACGACGACATCTCTGAACAGAAAACCGCACGTACTTCACCACACTGCAACAACACAAACAACACATTACAATGTACAATCTCTCGCCTCTTCTATTGCTCCTCCCTATTCTTTGGACTACCTGCTTCTCATCTTGCCCCTCTCAAATCTATCTACCACTCAGCTGTCCGTACCCTCTGTCTCCTTGCCTCACATGACTCCATTTCTTCTTCACTGTCCTCCCTTGACTGGCTTCCCTTCCACTCCCAACTTAAATTTCATTAAGTCTCTCCATGACCTGGCTCCCCGCTATCTCTCCTCTCTCCTCTCTTTATATAATCCCTCTTGCCCCCTCCGTTCAGCCGACCACTTCCTTCTCACCATCCCCCCTTCCCCATGTGCTTCCTTCCATTTCCGCTCCTTTCAGCTTCTAGCCCCCTGCACTGGAATGCCTTACCTCTCTCAATGTGCTCCATTCCTACCTTTTCCTCATTCCGCTCTTCCCTGAAACCTCTCCTTCTCCATTCCCCGCCCTGAAACCTTCCCCACCTCTCATTCCCTTCCCTTCCCTTGATTCTTCCCTATGATCCTCTCTTCCCTCCCCCTTCCCCTTATCCTCCCTCTTTTTCACACTATTCCGATCCTGTTTCCTCCCTCCTCCTTCCTTCCTCCCTTGCCCACTCCCACTTCAGATGAATTGCTTTACTTACTGTTTTTTACTGGTTCGATTCATGATTGTAAATTGCTTCTACTGTTTTATTCACTATGTATACTGTTGTTTAATGTAAAACGCTTTGGACGAAAGCGCTATATAAACTAAATAAATACAAATACAAAATACAATGCACAACAGCACATGGGAATCACTCAGTCTCGATAATCGCACCTAAGCCCAGCGAAAGGTGCAAACCGAACTGAAGCTGCCAACAGAACATCATATCTCACTTTCCTATTCCCACTGCACCCTACTAACCACTCCCACACCCTCCCTGTTGCACACCATCCTTTTTCAAATCCGCCACAGCGCTATGGGAACACTCCGGTGGTGATAGTGCACGGTACAAGTAACCTTTAACATTAACATAACATATTGTATGTGTACATTATTTATATTAAACTTGGGAATGTTTTAATTCTTGTTTTGTGCAGTGTTTATCTAGCTCGAGTCGATGTTTTTAACCCTTTCATTGTGGGTCCTATTAATTCGATATTTCAACCAGTCGCCAGTGAAGGCAAAGTGGCATGAAATGCGTTTAACAGTCCAAACCCTGCCTGTTTGTTTTATTTAACAGCATTTCAAGACCAGTCTCAAACATACCCTGGAATCCACAACTGACCCAAAATAATGACTCGCAGTGTTTCTTATTGTTTACAGCCATTACGCCTAACCTGAAGAACTACTTTACAAGTCATGCTGCAAACGTTAAGGCCCTGATTAGGTACAATACGCTGCTGATTTACGTACGTCATAAAACGTGATAAGGTTTTCATTTTTGCTTTAGAAACGTGCCTCTTTGATGCTGCTACTTTCAGTGGATTCCGCCTCCCACGCGCTTTCCATTTCTGCTGTACCTGTTCACTTTAATCTCCGTTGACACGAGACTGAACTGCCTCCAAGGGTCACGCGGGGAGTGTCTGGCATTGCGAACTTCGTAAATTCTTTTTCTTAAATTGTGACTGTGTAAAAACATCACGAAAACTATTCCGAAAGAATTTCATCCCCTGTGCTGCACGAGTTCCCAAAAATCCTTGCCTGGGACTGCGCACCAGGAACACTTGTAGAAATCTTGTGCACCTGCTGGTTTTCGCCTCATAATAATGATAGTGTTTGGAAAGCTAAGATTTGTCTTGGCATCCCCTGACAAGTGGCGTCATACAAAGCGATGGCAAACAGAGCATGTGTGCTCAGAGCCAGGGCCGTGCCTAAATCAGCATGCTTGTTAAAATAATGCGCCTGTACCAGTAATGTGTAGATTTCAATGAAGTTTTCACCTTGCCCAACGACATTGCAGAAGTCATTAATCTAGGTCAGTGTCATCCAAACGTTTTTATGCTGATCCTGCCTTCATTAAAAATATCATTTCCGCGTCCCCCCCTCAAGCCATATCATCATATATTTTCTATTAAAATCAATCACTGTTCTCCCATTTTAAACAGTCTTGCACCCTCCACTCTCGACTCTCCTAAGGATGGCCAGCCACACAGTTTGCAGGACACAAATAGGGTGACTAGAGGTCTCCATATCTACAGAGTCAACACCTCACAGTCTTTCCTTTTACAAACCCCTGGAATCCATTGCATCAGTACAATTTGTTTGGATCACATATGGGGGCCGATTCATGGAATAAATGTGCGCCGCGCAAGCGTGCGAAAGCGTGCGAATCGCAACGCAAGCGCGAAAATCGCACCGCAAGCATGCGAAAGCCGCGCACATTGATTCATGGAAGTCCATGCGTGTGTAAATCCTTGGATGTGCGCTAAAATCCTGCGTGGCGCACGCGGGCGCACACGTCATTAAAACG
This sequence comes from Ambystoma mexicanum, assembly GCF_040938575.1. Lineage (NCBI taxonomy): Eukaryota > Metazoa > Chordata > Amphibia > Caudata > Ambystomatidae > Ambystoma > Ambystoma mexicanum. Next base: position 476,741,198 of record NC_090935.1, on the reverse strand, counting down.
GCGTGTGCTACGCGCACAGTGAAAGCGCACATAGCGTGGCGCACACAACAAAAGTGGGCGGAACACGGGGCATAACACGCGGAATGGGGAACAACGCGTGAAAAAGAAGGCGTAACTGGGGAAGTACAGCAGGGAACTACACGGAACGCCCACACGCACGCGAACAACCCGTATTCATGGATTCGAATACGGGAAACCTGCGCACGGCAAAAGACACGCATAGGCGTCAACGCGTCCGCCACACGAAGGCAGGCGGAAGCGTCCCCGCTCACAGTATAAAAGTGCGCGCAAACAACAAACACGTATATACAGCTACGATGAATGCCCCATTTGTCGCAGCACTGATCGTGGGACACCGCAGGAGGAGGAGAATAGCCAGGGCCCGCATTTTTGCACCCCTGACAAGCCTTTTTGGGATGCCTGACGACCAGGTCTACGGCAGGTATAGGTTTCCACCTCGTATCATCCTAGACCTGGTCAGGGAGTGGGAAGATGACCTTACATCCCCCACCCTCTGCTCCCAAGCATTGAGCCCCTTGGAAAAGGTGCTCAATGTCCTGCATTTTTTGGCCACTGGGTCATTTCAGCGGACTACTGCCATAGTGGGGGGGGTCTCACAGGCCACGCAGTCACGCTGCCTACACCAGGTCTTGGCAATCATGACAGCGCGCTCCTCAGTCCGCTGGCACATATACATGCCCAGAACACCCGCAGAAAGGCAGGCTGTTTCCAGGACTTTTACAGGGTGGCACACTTCCCCAAAGTGCTTGGTGCCATAGATTGCACCCATGTGGCCCTACGTCCACCTAGGGCCACTGAGCACATGTACCGAGACCGCAAGCACTGGCATTCCATCAATGTGCAGGTGGTATGCGATGCAAAGGGAATCATCACCCCTGTCTATGCAAACTACCCTGGCTCCACCCATGACAGTTTCATATACAGAATGTCCGCCCTGAGCCGGGCCCTGGAAGCTGGGCAGCATGGTGGCACATGGCTCCTAGGTGAGTACAAATGTCCGTGCACATGCATGCATGTCACACACACACAAATACACAAACCCCAATAATCACAACCATCATCACCTCTCCAGGGGAAAGTGCCTACCCTCTGAGCAACCACATGACGACGCCAATCCGGAACCCCACCACACCACCCCAGGTAAGATACAATGCGGACCATATTGCAACCAGGGCCATAGTGGAGTGCACATTCGGAGTGCTCAAGTCACGCTTTCGCTCCCTTGACCGCTCTGGCGGGCAGCTACTCTATGCACCCCCAGTGGTGTGCAGGATCATTGTGGCAGCATGTGTCCTGCACAATGTTGCAACACGGCAGGGCGTACCGGTAGACATGGTGGTGCCCCCACATCCCCAACCACAGGCACAGGCGCTGCCCATGGGAGGGGATAGGGCACGTGGCGAGGAAGCCCGGACCCAGCTTGTGGCCACATTTTTCACCTAAACTCCCACTCCTGCGGAGTGCACACAGGCCTGGCACATACCAGGTGACAATCGATGATGAGAAAGAGACAGTCAACTGTCACAACCTTACCACCCTGAGAATGTTGCCATGGAAGTGCCACATTGTGTGCATCCCTAGCTACTTAAACATAAGAAATCCTGTGTCACTAAAAGGCACACATGCAAGGTGTGAATCACACAGACCTGCAAAACAGGCCATGACTATAACTGGTATGTCACCCAAACCCTCCCAAACCACGCATGGCATGGCAAGCAATAGCTATACACCAACACAGTACCAATAAGGTACACATTGACATGTGAAAAATGTAAAGTGGCATCAGAAAATGATGCCTGACATGGAATCAGATGAAATGACTGACCAACAACCTCCCACCCAAAATAAGTCATACCCAAATGCATTCCAACAGTTGTAGTTGTAACATAACAATGAATGCCTGTTTACGTGCACATTGTGCATTGCAAAATCAACACTGCAGCTTCTGTGTGCCGTGTCCACCTCCTGCAACACACTGCTCAGCGCACAGCATAGTGAATAGCCATTGTGTGTGACGCACACCCTGAGCATCACATCAAAGCAACAAACTACATCAAAAAGAAAATTACGCTGCACAATTGGTTATAGCTCATGTTCTGCAGGGACACAGTGGGCACCAGAAGGCAAACAGAGTGTACATGTGGACATGGAAGGGTGGTTGTACATGTAGTGGATCATAGTGCGAGTGTGTGGGTCAGTATGGACATGCACTCTATATATGCATGTGTTAGGCAGAAACCTGTGCAGTTCCCTTGGGGAACACTGCAAAAGATTTAAGACTACAGGTAGAGCAGTAAACCCCTTTGGTAGCAGTCCGCACCACCCAGATTTACCTGGTAGCTGTGGCTGAGCAGTCAGACTTCTCTCAAGAAGAGTTAGGCAGTATGCAAAGTATACACAATATGTACCAAAACACAATAGCACAAGCAAACACTGACCAGAGCTTGGTTTCAAAAGTATATAGTTATTTATTTAAAATACACATAAGTTAAAAACACTCTAGCAAAATATAGTAAACACTTCAAACACAGTTATAACGAAAGTAGATTCAATCCTTTCTCCTATCTAGACAACTCTAGGTTAACACCACTTAATTAAAACAGAGGTGAGTGCTTAACGTTAGATGACACTCTAGTAGTTTCCAAGAAAGGGAGAGAAAAAGCAGAAATGGGTTAAACACACCACTCTAAGGTCCAGAACACTTGCAATAGGCTCAAAGAAGCACAAAGTCACAGGTGAGCAAAAGTCACTAGGCAGGGCCCACTCTTAGAGTAGCCGGAGCGAAAATGTGCCCAAGATCACACTGTTAGTTAGAGATTCAAAGTCTTGCAAGGAGTCAAAAAGAGTTTAGAGTGGCTCAGAAAGTTTAGCCAAAGTGTCCCAGGCACTCCCAGGTTCGAAAGCCGGGGACTAAATCTACCCCGTACAGTCGGTAGCAAGGGAAGCCAGGCGGAACACAGTACCTTAAGCGGAAAGGATCCTCCAGCGGGGGCAGTTGTTCCAGGCAGCGACAGCAAGGCTCGACGTCGGTCAGGGGAGAAGAATATCTCGCTGAAGAGCAGAAGAGAAAGGTCGTAGCACTGCCCGGGAAGAAACCAGCCGCGGAGTCCTCCGGTTAAAGGGTTGGTACCGACTTTCGCGGTATGGGGGTAAAGTGTGGTATTCCGGATGCCGGGGTGCTTGGCACAGGCAAGGCGGCCACGAGATACCTCAAAGAACGGAAAGAAGGCGAAAACTGGTTGTCCCCACCAGTCAAGGGAAGGAGCCACTCCGTTAAGAGTTCTCCTCGGTCGTCGGGAAAAAGTGGTGAGACGGTTCAGCAGGGCTCCACCGGGTGGTGTCGTCGAAGCAGGTCGGCTCAGCTCTTCCCTCGTCGGATTCTTGGTCCTGTGGCGACTTCTGAAGTCCCAGTCCCCAAAGCCCTGCTTTTATGCAGCAAACCCCCATTCACCCAGCCTAGCTGTCACTCAAACATGCTAAGTGGTGAGCCGGGCGGCTCACCACTTGGGCCAATCAGGACGGAGTGCGACTTGAGTTACCAAGGTAACTCAGTCCAGGGTGCCTAAATCCCCCTCCACCCCTCCTAAGTACCCCAGACAGAGTGGCACCACTTTGGAGGGCTTCTGTGGAGAAGCCCGCCAAAAGTGGAACAAAGGGCTCCACTTTGGGTCAGAGTTACAGAGGCGAACACCAACGCCATTTTAGAATCAAGTTTTGGCAAAAAGTCCCAACCGGAGTTATAAAAATAAATATATAAACCGGCGGTATGTTTAAGGCTACCGTAAATAAATAATTAAATGTGTTAGCCTAAAACAATGGGAAATCCCATAGGGAAATATTCGCGGTCGAATATAAAAAGTAGTTTCCACTGCCACCAGCCAAAACTCGATCAGGGGGGACGGAGACGTGCCCCCTCGACTAACAGACCCTGGGGCAATCGAATTGCCCCAGCCAGTACGTCCACAATATGATGGTTTGTACTGGTTCTGTTCAGGATTCAAGACTAGCAAAGTCTTTGGTGACTTTACATGCCCTGGGAGACAGTAGTCAGTCCCAGGGTATGGAGTCTATGTTGGGGAGTCCCTAGGACACCCCTGGGTCACGGCACAGAGGGTGCTGTGTGACCCACATCACAAAAATACATGAGGCCCTATGGAGTAAAAGACCCCATAGCCCATTCAACACAAGGTTTAACCAAGAAAACACACTTCAACATGTCCAAGAGTGAGGGTAAAAGAGTCTCACTCTTGGCAGGAGAAAAAAATTAAACCCCAGAAATCCAGCAAAGCTGCTGGGGGACTCACTAGGTAGGGAAATTCAGCCTAAACAGAGAATTCTCCCTAACACTCGCCCCCCCCAGACTAAGGGACAGGAGGATTTAATCCACTCCTGGATGAACCTCATACCTCTAGTCGATGATATACATCCTAGAGAGTCCATCAGCATTTTGATGGTGACACCTTGACCTATGTTCAATGGAGAACTCAAAGGTTTTCTTTTGCAAGCTAACGGACCTACAGACCCTTTGAGGAACATCAGTCTTTTTGTTATAGGGGATCTGGTTGACCAGTCCCTCAGAAGTTGGTACAACTTCTGAACCTAAGTTAGGCTTTTTCAAGGGGTCCTTATAAAGGATTCCCTTAGATCTAGAGGGGCCTCCAAGGTTCCTCACCACCTCTCTTGTGGGAGCAGGTTGGGTCTTAGGCCTCTTGGTTGGAGGGGTTGGGGTTAGGCAATGTACCTGCTTCCCCTTCCTCTTAGATCTACCCTTACCTATTTTAGGAGTTTCCCCCCTAATATTAGGATTTGAGTTGGGTTCTTCAGTAGAAGGTCCAACAGTCTGAAGGTTTTTGGCCTTAGACTTTTCTTTTCGGGTTTTCCACCAGCACTGAGAATTACCAGTTCTCTCAGGTTCAGATAGGGGCCTAGTTGGTCTATCCACCTCTTCCTCAGAAGCAGGGGGAGTCAGAGACTCTGAGACTAGGGGAACAATGATGGAGCTTGGTTGGGGCGCCCATGTTCCTAGCATACTATCCTGAAATGTGCCTGGGTTAGAGGTCAACTTACTAACACCAGGGCTTGTAGTGGGGTTCTCAGTAGAGGGTCCCACAGGCTTAGAAGGGTCCTTCAAGGTAGCCTGTCTAGCCAATTTGGTTAAGTTCTGCTTCTCCATACTGGGAGGCCTGGGGGTATGTGACACTACTCCTAGAGTTCTTAGGTCATTCCCCAACAGGACCTTCCCAGGTACCTCAGTCTGAACACTGACAGGGATCCTCACTGTCATGTTGTTACACTGAATGAGGGCTGGTAGAATAGGAACCATTTGGACAGGGCCTCCAGACATCTTAGTGGGACCTTTGGGTGCTTTGGCCACATCCTCAGGTTGAAAGAAGCTTTCATCCACTACTGTTCTGCTGGCCCCAGTGTCTCTCCTGGCAGGAGTATCCTGGCCATTGACAAGAACACTACCCACATAATACACCTTAGAGTTAACAGGTAGGGAGTTATACACAACCCTATTCTGGGGACTAACCAGACCCATAGGCTCTAAGTTTACAGTTGCTTGAAGACCCAAGGGTTCTTCAGCAAAGAGTTCAAAGTGGGCACTAGCCATCTGTACTTCATCCTCAGGAGTGAAGGCTAAGGAGACTGTGCTGATCCCTGCAGGTTTACCCTTGCACTTGGGATCTCCTTTGATATGGTCAGTACCCTGACAGACATAGCATTGTCCAAATGCTCTCTGGAAGGGTGGCTTGTTCTGACCTCCTTCTGGCTTGTGGCCAGAAGGTACAGTAGCCTGACTAGGTTTCCCATGTGGCTTACCCTGGTTATTTTGTGGTTTGGGGCCCTCTTTGGGATAGGAATTATTAGAATTTTCTTTGGAGTCTTTTTTTGGCTGTTTCTCCCCATCCTTCTTCTGAGTTACCCCAGAATCCTTGTGAGTGGCCCGGTTGGCAACCCACAAGTCAGCAGCCCTAGCTAGTTTCCGGGAATCCAATTCCCTGGAATCAGCCAAGTGTTGTCTGAGCTCAGGAGAGCAGGCATCATAAATAGTCTCCAACATAACCAAATTCTTCATACCTTCATAAGTGTTCACCTTGTAACCCTTAATCCATCCCTCTAAGTTTTTCAAACATTCATTCACCCAGGTAGCCCAAGGGGTACCATCATGCTTTTTGAGGCTCCTAAACCTCTTAAGATACTGGGAAGGGGTCTTCCCAAACCTAGCTATCAAAGCTAGTTTCACACATTCATAGTCCTTCCTATCCTCCTCCCCCATCTCCATTACCACATCAGTTGCAACAGGGGGAAGCCTAGAGAACAACCAGGTGAGTAAGTCATTTCCTGTGATGTTCTGGAGCCCATGATTATATTCAAACAGAGACAACCAATCCAACACATCCAACTTAGGCTCATACATACCAACCAATTCTTTAGGCATCCGGGGTCTTTTAGGACTGGAACTTCTAGAGGAGCCAGAGAGAGAAACATTCTCAACAGATAATTTCTTCATTTCTAAGTCATACTTGAGCTCCATTTCCCTTAGCCTTAGTTCTTTGTCAGTTTGAGCATTAAGTTTCTTATACTCCAATTCTAGCTTCATTTTCTCCAGTTCAAAGTACTGAGGACTAAATGTGGGACCTGGTAAAGGTCCAGTAGGCACAGCAGGTAGAGCAGGCAGAGGCCTAGGGGGGACAGTTACAACAGCCTCACCCTCCTCTTCTGACTCTTCCTCAGAAACATCAACATTTTGCTCCATGTTAACTTCAACACTGTCATCTACAGTTGCTGGAGTGGTAGGTTCCTCTGAACCATCACCCAGACTTTGGTTAGCTAACAATCTTTCAATCAGCTCCATTTTCTTGCCCTTAGTCAGGAGATCCTTATGTTTACAGAGCACTCTTAAACAATCAGCAGTTTTGGCTGCAAGGGACTCTTGACTATAGCTTTCTATAACTGACATGTTAGAGGTTTTACTTTTTCAGTGCTAAGCTTTGTGGTTAGTTGCACTAAGGTATCTAAAGCACAATAAAATGTATACTCAATACAAATCCCACCGCTGTACACCAGTGTTAGGCAGAAACCTGTGCAGTTCCCTTGGGGAACACTGCAAAAGATTTAAGACTACAGGTAGAGCAGTAAACCCCTTTGGTAGCAGTCCGCACCACCCAGATTTACCTGGTAGCTGTGGCTGAGCAGTCAGACTTCTCTCAAGAAGAGTTAGGCAGTATGCAAAGTATACACAATATGTACCAAAACACAATAGCACAAGCAAACACTGACCAGAGCTTGGTTTCAAAAGTATATAGTTATTTATTTAAAATACACATAAGTTAAAAACACTCTAGCAAAATATAGTAAACACTTCAAACACAGTTATAACGAAAGTAGATTCAATCCTTTCTCCTATCTAGACAACTCTAGGTTAACACCACTTAATTAAAACAGAGGTGAGTGCTTAACGTTAGATGACACTCTAGTAGTTTCCAAGAAAGGGAGAGAAAAAGCAGAAATGGGTTAAACACACCACTCTAAGGTCCAGAACACTTGCAATAGGCTCAAAGAAGCACAAAGTCACAGGTGAGCAAAAGTCACTAGGCAGGGCCCACTCTTAGAGTAGCCGGAGCGAAAATGTGCCCAAGATCACACTGTTAGTTAGAGATTCAAAGTCTTGCAAGGAGTCAAAAAGAGTTTAGAGTGGCTCAGAAAGTTTAGCCAAAGTGTCCCAGGCACTCCCAGGTTCGAAAGCCGGGGACTAAATCTACCCCGTACAGTCGGTAGCAAGGGAAGCCAGGCGGAACACAGTACCTTAAGCGGAAAGGATCCTCCAGCGGGGGCAGTTGTTCCAGGCAGCGACAGCAAGGCTCGACGTCGGTCAGGGGAGAAGAATATCTCGCTGAAGAGCAGAAGAGAAAGGTCGTAGCACTGCCCGGGAAGAAACCAGCCGCGGAGTCCTCCGGTTAAAGGGTTGGTACCGACTTTCGCGGTATGGGGGTAAAGTGTGGTATTCCGGATGCCGGGGTGCTTGGCACAGGCAAGGCGGCCACGAGATACCTCAAAGAACGGAAAGAAGGCGAAAACTGGTTGTCCCCACCAGTCAAGGGAAGGAGCCACTCCGTTAAGAGTTCTCCTCGGTCGTCGGGAAAAAGTGGTGAGACGGTTCAGCAGGGCTCCACCGGGTGGTGTCGTCGAAGCAGGTCGGCTCAGCTCTTCCCTCGTCGGATTCTTGGTCCTGTGGCGACTTCTGAAGTCCCAGTCCCCAAAGCCCTGCTTTTATGCAGCAAACCCCCATTCACCCAGCCTAGCTGTCACTCAAACATGCTAAGTGGTGAGCCGGGCGGCTCACCACTTGGGCCAATCAGGACGGAGTGCGACTTGAGTTACCAAGGTAACTCAGTCCAGGGTGCCTAAATCCCCCTCCACCCCTCCTAAGTACCCCAGACAGAGTGGCACCACTTTGGAGGGCTTCTGTGGAGAAGCCCGCCAAAAGTGGAACAAAGGGCTCCACTTTGGGTCAGAGTTACAGAGGCGAACACCAACGCCATTTTAGAATCAAGTTTTGGCAAAAAGTCCCAACCGGAGTTATAAAAATAAATATATAAACCGGCGGTATGTTTAAGGCTACCGTAAATAAATAATTAAATGTGTTAGCCTAAAACAATGGGAAATCCCATAGGGAAATATTCGCGGTCGAATATAAAAAGTAGTTTCCACTGCCACCAGCCAAAACTCGATCAGGGGGGACGGAGACGTGCCCCCTCGACTAACAGACCCTGGGGCAATCGAATTGCCCCAGCCAGTACGTCCACAATATGATGGTTTGTACTGGTTCTGTTCAGGATTCAAGACTAGCAAAGTCTTTGGTGACTTTACATGCCCTGGGAGACAGTAGTCAGTCCCAGGGTATGGAGTCTATGTTGGGGAGTCCCTAGGACACCCCTGGGTCACGGCACAGAGGGTGCTGTGTGACCCACATCACAAAAATACATGAGGCCCTATGGAGTAAAAGACCCCATAGCCCATTCAACACAAGGTTTAACCAAGAAAACACACTTCAACATGTCCAAGAGTGAGGGTAAAAGAGTCTCACTCTTGGCAGGAGAAAAAAAATTAAACCCCAGAAATCCAGCAAAGCTGCTGGGGGACTCACTAGGTAGGGAAATTCAGCCTAAACAGAGAATTCTCCCTAACAGCATGTGCAATCAAGTGACCATCAGTGTCCTCTACACATCACATGTGAACATTGACCATGTGTACACCCCAGCATGTCAAGCCACAACTATTCCCTCACACCTAAAAGGTAAACACAACACATGAACAGGCATTGATCAGCAGAATACATCATGTACATAGGATACCACAATTACAATGTCAGGGTGCGCATCGCACTGTAGGGAAAGGCAACTGTCAACAACAAAACACCCCCCTCCCTCACAAATCACAATGACCCATTGAACAACTGCACCTGGGTTATGTATCCTTCATCCTTGAAGTTCACCTGGCCACAGGATCACCCTTCCCCTTTGTCACCATCTTCCACCTTGTGTGTAAAAAGTGTCCAGCACCCTCAGAAGCCACCTTGACTTGCAAAAACACCAAATTAAAGAGAACTCAAAGCAGGCCAACACAGAAGCCAAGCAAAAATCCTGCGGGCAGCAAAACAAACCAGAAGAGCCTCCAGTAGATGACTTGAAATAGCAGTATGTCACAAAGCTCAAGTACTACCACAATGATGTAACAACCAAGGTAGCACAGTAAAACAATGTCACAACAGGATGTCTACCATGTGTGCTACATAACACAGAATGATGCACCAAGAACTGATGTGTACTGTCACAGCTCCCGTGTACAGGCGCAGGAGTGGCACGAACCAACCACCCCCACCGTGGTCTGGGTGCCTGCAAGGTCAAACTCACACAGGCCTCTGTGACCCTGGTGGGGAAGGAGGGTCAGGGATATGCAGTCAGGACAGGCATTGCTATACTGGATAACCGGAATGAGGGGCAGGAGAGGGGAGTAGGATTGACACGGGAAAGTCAGAAATGCACAAAACTATACTACTCACATTAACACATACACAATTACACCAAACTTGATCATCATGCACATAGTAACAAATTACTCAAATGGAAGACAAAGAGAAACTTATCGCTGGGGTGAGTGCTGGCCTCCTGCCTGCGCACTCTCAGGTCCGGTAACAGGAGCAGTTTGATGCTGCAAAGAGAGCCACAGTTACTAATCTGTGCGTGCCCATAACACACAAACACACCACCATGTATGCCCCAAAGTAACAAACTACTCTACAAACAAACAATCTGGTGTGGATGCTTTGTACCCATACGTAACTTTACCCCTGTGATGGTTCATACACAGTCAATGCAGTAAGTCAGGCGCTGGTGGGTGCGTGGCAAATGGAAGACCAATGTGTCACGATTCACACAACATGCAATGTTCCCTGGGTAAGCAGCCAGACGCATATAGCAAGGTATGACTTCAGAACAAGTCGTGTTCCACCATGACCTAAATAAAGTAGGTAGTGCATGTGTCAAATTCTACATGGGAATGAAATGTACTGCACACGAGTCTGTCCCTTGCTGTCTGTCCCTTTGAGCTGCTTCTTTCCATGTCTTGGAATGCTACATGGCTAATACAAGTGCCTCAATGGACCATGGTGGACCGTAGGGAATGTGCCACTGCCCCTGCAGGTGCCCCAGGCAACTTTCCCATCAACTAGCCATTAGTCCACCAACGCATCCCAGCTGTATTGTGCGCTTAAACACCAATATTTGTCCAAGCTCACCATCAGTGCTGGTACTAAGCATGCATGTGCAACTGGCCTGGTGAAAGGTTTTTCTGCTTTGTGGCCCCCCTGTGCTGCTCACCTTGCCTGGAGTCCCTTGAAAAACGTCAGCTGTTTTTGGATGTATGAGCGCAATCCCTGTACCTCTGCTTGCGCACACATGCGCACGTCGGCACCACCAAACGTGTCCAGCTTCCAGACGTCCAATGGACCATGTCTGCTGGCAAAGGTGGTCTGGAGGCTCATCCCCCTGCTGGAAGGGCATGAAACACATGATTAATGCTTTAAAATCAACTGTGTGTGTCTCTTCAGGCATTTCATGATTGGACCATGTCAGAGACGTACATCAGAAATCACACCATCAGTGCGTCTTTCACAGGCAAAGTGTGGTACACACTATCTACGGCATGAATTGCAACAAGCACATGTACAGTAAAGATAAGAAACATATTACACAATGCATAGCAATTAATGTACACATGAATCATGAAACCCCCCATCTAGCGAAAGAAGAACAGTGGTCAATAACACCCCTATCATCCACACTAGGGGTGTTAACATAAGTTGGACAGCAGCAGACATGCCACAGATATGACAGTCCAAAGCCCTTGTGTAATAGGCTGTTACACTGAACCATCCTTGCGAGCCCATGGATAAGGGAAGCAGGAGTGGCATATGTGAGTCAGGACCCCAAGCCGCAACCAGATACACAAGACAAGCTTGAAGGGCCCAGCTGGAACAGACAGTGGATGCTTTTAAAAGCCACATAGCACCACACTGTCACATGAAAGCACAATAGACAAGCAATTTTAAACTATATTAACTAATTACACTAACTACGAAAAACCTACATTACCTAATTAAATTAACTATCAAATTGAAACTAAACTAACTAAACTAAAAGAAAAATCAAAAATGGCCCATACGACCCTGGGGGGAGACACCCAGGAGGGGGGAGGTACAGGGTGCTGCTTAACACCCACATGCGATGATGTTGAGGAAAATAAAAACCTCCATGGGCTCAACGCCTGCACAGCCCGACCTATGTGGGAGATACATTGTCGTCCGAGTCTGGCTCTTCCTGGAAAGGAGGACGTGACACAGGAGCCTGACCACGCCTAGCTGCAGCTTGCCCCTCGTCGGCAGCAAGTCTGCCGGACAGGTGAGCTTGGTTCTGTGTGGCGATCACACGTAGGTCTGCATGCAGAACCTCCTGTGATACATGTGCTTCCTCTTGCAAGGTAGCACGTGTAACACAGAGTTCCTCCTGCAAGGCCTGGCTGGACAACTGATGTACCTCCCGGCAAGCATGTAGCTCAGCAGCTCAAGTTGTGCAAACCTCTCCCTCTGGGACATCAGAAAGACACCCAGAGTGGATCTGAGGGAAGCATACTCCTCCCTCAGGGCCTTCATGTGTGCCTCTGCGTGAGCAGCAATTGCTTGACGCAGAGACAACATTTCAGCCTGGCGTGCCCTGTCTGAGACCGCCATGCCCAGCCTGAGCGAGCGGGCCATGGACCGTGCCGCCTGCTGCCGGAGAAGCACCTGCCTAGCAGGGGGGAGCACGGATTGGGCCACACGCTCCATGCTCACAGCGATGTTCTCCATTGCTGCCCCCTGGCATTCAGAATTGGCATTTATGTCTTGCTCCCACTCAGTATACTGCAGTTGCGCGCGGCGACCACGTTCAAGGACCGGGTGTCCTCGTTGTGTTGTCACCGCCCACGGCTGCACCACTACATTCCCCCATCAACTTGATGTCCCAGGCACATCAGTGACTGGTGTGGAGGGTGACCCTGTGTCCCGATCCACCACAGGCGGAGGTTCCAACACTGTCTGACCCCTCAGTGCAGGTGTTGCGGACAGAGGAGTGCCCACATCAGAATCACTCAACCCTGACATATGGACCTGATGCACATCCAACTCGACATGGACGCCAGAGTGGTCATCAGGACTGGACTCATTGCCAGCCAGAGACAAGATGGACTGTACCACATGTGGGTTTTCGTGGCCTACCACCCCACTACCCCCACTTGTGCCGGGTTGCTGTAGTGATAACAACCCTGTGCCAGGCATGACAACACCATCCTCTGGCTCCATTGCGTCATCATCTGAAAAGTAGAGAGAAAAAAGGTCACTACACATGTTAGAAGCACACAACACACACACACACACACACACACAGACATCGCACAGACACCAAACACATCAAGCAGACATGTCACACACAAAATAGAACCTGCCATGCATGCTGGGTCAACTTGACATTGCTTCTGTGATTAGGCATGTAGAATGGTGTCAGTTTGCACAGAAGTGGGTCGACGCAGTGCAGCACATTTGTACGTTACTCACTATCTACATGTACAAGTACTTCATGATGTGTGTCAGAAAATGTGAAGGAAGTGCAAGGTCAACTTCAGGCATCACGTGCAATGTGCATTCAATGGGTAGCATGGCTACAAGCAAACCACCTGTCCCCCCAAGTGCAAATGCAGGGATGCCTAGCATGGTATCAAAAGGCTGACCATAGACCTGTGTATTGACAGACAGTGTTGACTAGCATCAACTGCATCATGTGAGTCAAGTGACAACACAGCAAATGATGATGGGACAGTAAGCAGGACACATGATGAAACCTCTGGAGTGCACCCACGTGTGAAGAAGACACTACACCAGTTGGACAGAGTCATTGGCCATTAAACAGGCTGAGGCCTGTGACCCACACAGACTGTCACACCCTAAACATGTGTGCGACGCAGGACTGAGCCACAGTGGACATGGGAAGGCTGATGAAATGCCATGCAATGTAGGTCACCCTGGACTCATACTACAATGATCATCCAGTCAAGGACACATAGGGGCACGCGTGGAATACACAAGGAGCATGAATGGGCACTCATGTCCCTGCGGGGCATCTGACCTCTGCACAGTCCAAGTGAGACACCCTGCATCAAGTACAAAGGATGTACCACACAGCATATGTCTGGCAGATTGGCCGCTGGAAGTTAGCATGTACACAGGACGCATGAACAGGGAAGTACTCAACGGCAAAATTGAAGCAGACTAGTGCAAAGGTGGAATTGGGTTGCAGAGCGGGGGGTGGAGGGACAAGGGAGCATGCCTACATGGAGTACCTGCATGCAGGCAGAGGACACATGCACGTCAGTCATGCTATGACATAGTCCATGGGCTGAGAGGAAGGTCACCCCACGCTACATGCAGAAGAGCCAGTGAGCTGGAACATGGACTGGAGGGGCATCCTGGTGACCAGTATGTGAGTAGGGTGCAATAGTGGTGATGCGGACAGTCCCCGTCCGCTCCACATGTCCACCATCCAGCAGAGCAGCCATGCATCAGGGAAGCATTGCATTACTTGCACATCGGAACCATGTACACGTGACATTTAGTGGCAGTCATGCACAACACATCACACAAGTAAAACACACATGTCCTCAACAAACACGCAGCAACACTCACTGGTCTGGGCATCAAAGTCCGGCATCTCTCCCACTCCTTCGACCGATTCAGATGGTATGAACTCCGCAACGAGTGACTCATGCGGAGTGAGGTCTTCCTCCCCAGGTGCAGTCCCACTGCCAGTCACCAGAGTCAAGTTGTAATTTGAGGCACGCTTACCCTTAGCGCTGCGTTTGAGGTCATTCAAACGCTTTTTGCACTCTTGCGCCGTGCGCACCTCATGGCCGAATGCACTCACATGTTCCACAACTTGCTTCCAGTGGGTATCACGGTGGGCAGCCGTAGTCTGACAATTAGGACCCACTAGCATGTCACGGCTGTGGTCCCGCACGTAGTCCACGAGGAAGTCCAGTTCCTGGTTGCAGAAAGGCTTCTTCCTCGACATGCAGGAGGTTGTGGCTGTGTGTGGGGTCCCAGCCTGTGCTGCAGGTGCAACCTCCCTCTTCTTGGATTGTGGCGCAGACCCTGGCTGGCAAATGCCGCCCTGATCAGTATGGCCAGTGGCACCGGTGGATTGAGCCAAGGGAGTGGCAGGTGGAGGGACTACCAAAGGCCTGACTTGCGTCAGTGGCAGCTGGGTGCCCTCTAATGGACCCTGCACAGCAACATCCGCTGTGGCAGGGTCATTGACCACGACTGTCCTGGTTGGCAGACTCACAACCGGGATGTTGTTGGCTGCATCTGCCCTGCACTTGCCAACACCCGGCTGTTCGGGGCAGCAGATGACATTACTGCCCCAGGGACACGTGTCTTCGTCAGGGCAGCCCTGCATGCACCTACGGTTTCCCTCCTGGCCTGTTGGAAATCTTCCAAGGACTCTTCAAGTGCCAATGCAGCCTGCACTGGCAGACCCTGAGCCTGGGTGGTGGTGTCCACAGCTGCACCTGCAGCTACCACTACCCTTGGGCCCTTGGCAGTCGATGAAACGGACTGCCAGGTCACACGGTCCCAGTGCCAGATGCAGAAGCTGCATCTCCCGGAATCACAGGGGGTGGTGGCATGACTGAACCGACACATGGCACAACATCGTGCTCAAGTGGCGCACCCCTGCCTCTTCCCCCTCTGCGGCCACCCTGGACACCCTGGGGTCCCCCTACTCCCTGGTCACCCCGGCCACGTCCCTGACCATGCCCGCCACGAGTAGGACACCCAGCTGAGGCGCCCCTCACCTTTGGTGGCCTCCCAACCATGGCACAGATGGAGTTGTGCCGGGACAGATGGAGGAGTGCCAATGGGAGGTGTACACCACAATTGTCCTGGGCAATTGGGGTGAAGGGGGTGGGATGCAAGATGTTAACAGCCCCCCTGCACCTGCAAGGCTGTATGTGACCCCAGTGATGTAGTGACGGGTCACACAATGCTCAGGCACCCCAAAACTGCAGTAAAACCGTGCACGCAACCCTGCAGCCTACATTCGTGGAATTAACCTCCCACAGTACGCGGTGGCACCCAGTAACACGAAAAACGCGTACACGTGGGACACGCAGGCTACTATGACCTCGAAAACGGGTGCGATACGCAGGGGCACCCACACTGGGAAAAATAGCATGCTCGACTGACTAGCGTGATAATGAAAAACACACGTAGCCAATACCCCTGCCAAAAGAAGAGTCCTTGATCCGCTGTGAAGTTGTGATGGCTCGCGAAACAACACGAAGTAGCAACACACGTCGGTCTCCACGAAAGGTACGTACAGCGAAATGCTGGCCTCGCTCACCTTTAACCCGTGCTGAGGGAAACGCCCACGCGCATCTATCACTTACGCGCGTAGCCCCTTTCCTCGGATTACACGCATTCACACGCAGACGTGCAGTTTTTTCATGCGCCCTCTGAACCACTATGCCCACGTCACGAGGGAAACGCCCGTGCGCGCTACGTCACAGATGCGCTTACTCGCTAAGGGCCTCTCCTCGAATTACATGCTGAAGTGCAATTTTTTCACGTGCCAAATCACCCCGTATCAAGCTGGCCACGCAACAACACACGGAAGACCACGCTCCTGCCCAGAATGCCGAATCACTGCCCCCCAGAGCCCCGAGCATGCCCCCACCTGCCATCTACTGCTGCCTGCGTGCTGCCCACGTGTCCTGCTATTTGGTGCCTGCACGTCAGCCAGGGGTGCAGTTGCTGTGACCACCCCTGCTGGAACTGAAGACTCCCGACTGGGATACCATCGCTCCACAGCCCAGCCCCAGGACTCAGTTGCCCACCCAAACCTACCTCTGGGGTTGCCATGTCGGGCACAACACCATCTGGCACCACTGGCAACCCCCAGCCAGAGAGGCAGAGGGCCACCAGCTTCAGTGCCAGGGAAGTTGGTGTCCTGGTGGAGCAAGTCCTGGGGCAGTATCATGCCCTCTTTGGAAGTTTGCGCGCCGCCATTGAAGGACGGACCAGGATCTGGATGGACATCGTGACTGCCATAAACGAGGAGGGGGTGGCAGTCCGCGATATCAAACATGTCCGGAAGCGCTCGGAGGACTTCAGTTCCAGGACCCTCGACAAGGCCCGGTGCCTCTTGAAGGCAGTGGATGCGGAGGGGCGCCGGGGCCACCTGTCCGACCACCAAATGAGGGTCCTGGAATGCAAACGCCCAGCGCTCCACGTCCAGGTCCTTGAGAGGCAGACCCGTCTGGAGTCGAGCGTTAAGTGTACATGCATACTGATTGGACTCTGTGCGTGTTGTGGTGTGCCAGTAGTGTGCAGGTTGCACATGTGTTTTTGTAGGGCCATGTATTGATGTGTATGTACAGGGGCGTGAGGCTGCCACATGTGAGTCCTCTCATGTGTGAGACACATCGATGGTGTATGTGTTGCTAAGCATGCTGGCCAAATGCAGGTGTGGGAGCACACATGTTTGAATTTCTGTGTATGTACGTTGGCATGGTTGAGGTGTCACACATGGATGGTGGTTCCTGCTGCATGTATCCGCACTGTGTACATGTGCATGTGTGTGTATTTGACAAGTGTGCAAATATGATGCAACATGGATGCATGTGACACTGACATGTAGGAGGCTGATTGCCAGATGTGACATGGATGGTGACATTATCCCTGCAGTGGTGGAGATGTACAGATGCATGTCAGTCTGGTGGCATGTGTGCATGTGTTGTGCACTCTCTGTGTTTCATGTGACATCAGGCTCACCTTCGGCTGCTCGTGCTGTTGTTTGTGTATGGATGGTGCTGCCTGGTGCAATA
The DNA here is from genome assembly GCF_040938575.1 of Ambystoma mexicanum. Taxonomy (NCBI): domain Eukaryota; kingdom Metazoa; phylum Chordata; class Amphibia; order Caudata; family Ambystomatidae; genus Ambystoma; species Ambystoma mexicanum. Next base: position 476,723,699 of record NC_090935.1, on the reverse strand, counting down.
TTCCTGTGGATTTGCTCATGTGTGTGAGTTGAAATGACATGTGTGTTGGGGAGTGTGATGCCATGTCTGTAGTTTTACACTGCCACTCATGTGCAACTGTCATGTATGTATCAGTCCGTTGTACAGTGCCCTGATGCCTCTGTTCTATCTCTCCCTGTCTGCAGCATCAACTGATGATGTGGGCGGAGAGGGTGCTGTGGAGCAAAGCGGCAGGGATCGCACCACCAGCCGGAGACGCAAGGCCCAGCTCCCCTCCCAGGTTGTCATCTCGTCGGGGAGTGAGGAGTCTGGTGCCGCGTCCCAGCCCACAGCTGCCGAGGGTATGTCCAAGAGGCGGAGGTCAGAGGTGGACTCCTCGGCAGCAGAAGGGGCAGCTGAGACCCCACAGGGTCCAATGGAGGAAGATGGCATGGAGTCATCCAGGTTGGTGGGGGGTTTGGTGGAGGAGGAGGCCGTGGAAGGGACACACACGGGGTCTGGAGGTGGGGATTCCACTGGTGCTAGTGGTGCAGTGCAGGGGCAGGGACAGGAGGCAGCACAGGCCACCGCGGAGGTGCCTGTGTGTAATCCTGTCCCCGATCCTGTGACTGAATCATCCTGCACCAGCAGGGATGCCTACGTCCAGACCCGTTTTCAAGGAGGGGATGAGCGCACAACAACTGGCCTTCCTCTCCCTGCGGACGTGGCAATCCGGGACCGGGTTGAGCCTGTCGTGTCTGGGATGGCGTTGCGTCAACGGGGCATGCGAGGTGACCTGCAGTGTTTTCGTGAAGACACTGCACGTCATCTCGGATGCTTCGTTGACCGCGTTGACCTACTGGGATGGGTCACCAGGGCTGGATTCCTCCGTATGCTGGACCTTGTTCTGACCTCCTCCTCACCTGAACCCCCTATGCGCCAGTCGTCCTCCATGCCATCTTCCCATGTATCACCTGGGTACCCTGTGGAACTGCCTCTGACCCTGCGGCCAGGCTGGTGGAGGACACATCCCTGCCACAGTCGGGAGTCGGATGTCCAGCATGGGTGGCCACCTCAACAACTGCACCCCAGTCAGAGGTGGACGTGCAGGCAGCAAGAGCCAGGGCGCAGGCACAGCAGCAGCAACAAGGTGGGAGCCATGATGGCTTGGGGCCTTCAACATCCGAGGGCAGGCATCGGCCAGAGGGCAGGAGGATCCATGATTGGAAGTGTCTTTTGTGTGGCAGCGGTTGGGCCAAGCCATAGGTGCGGAGCGGTGGCGGGCGGAAGAGGCGCGGCTCACAATGGTCAGGGCGGAGAACTCCATGCGGAGGGCACTGAGGCAGGCCGAGTGCCTCGAGGCAATTCGCAGGGAGTTGGAGGTCAACATGTCATCGTCCCTGCGAACCCTCAGGGCCATGGAAGGAACAAGTAACTTACCTGTAACTGTTGTTCTCCAGCATGGGTCTGGCATGGATTCACATGCTCATGAATATTCCCCGTCGTCAGGCCGGGAATCCTCGGTATAGAAAAAATCAGTATCAGTTTCGTTTCTGATCTGTCTTTCTCAGTAGTAACCAATCACTGGTCTCTGGGTCATACTGCCCCCAGCCAATGACTGCCCTCTCCCTAAGCCCCGCCCCTGGCAGCCATCCTCAGATTTGGTAGCACGTGAAGTGGCAGTATGACCAAGTGAAGAGCCGCAGAGGGGTAGGCGGGAGGGTTCGCATGTGAATCCATGCCAGACCCATGCTGGAGAACAGCAGTTACAGGTAAGTAACTTGTTCCTTCTCCAGCATGGGGTCTGGCATGGATTCACATGCTCATTAATATAAGAATACATAGCAGTATACACATGCACAACCACGGGAGGTTGCAAAAGGCTCAATGTCAAGCAATACAACAACTCAACATTAAGCAACTCTTACCTCCTCATCAGGCTCACCTTAGGCGAACAGGTTGCGCAGCACTGCCTAGCCGACACTGGACTCCTCCCTGGAATCCCGGTCGACGCAGTAGAATCTCGTGAAGGTGTGCGTCGACCTCCACGTAGCAGCCCTGCAGGTGTCGAGCAGGGGCACACCAGACAGGAACGCCGTAGTAGCAGCGATCGCTCTGGTCGAATGGGCCCTCGGATGGCCTGGCAACGGTCGGTTTGCCAACCAGTGACAGTGCATGATGCAGCCGGAGAGCCATCTGGAAATGGAAGTCTTCGAGAGAGCCTTCCAGTGATTCACAGGTCCAAAGTTCACAAACAGCTGTGATGTCTTCCGAAAACTCTTCGTGCGATCCACGTAGAACTTCAGCGCTCTAGCTACATCCAGCGAGTGCAGAGTCCTCTCAGCCGGCGACGAAGGCGACGGGAAGAAAGCTGGCAACACCAAGGGCTCGTTGAGGTGGAAGTCCGACGGCACCTTGGGCATGAAGAAGGGGTGCGTCCTCAGCACCACCCTCGTGTCATGAAAAGTCAAGTATGGAGGCTTCCAGGACAGGTCCTGGATCTCTCCCACTCGTCGTGCAGAGGTGATGGCCACAAGGAATGCTGTCTTCCACGACAGAAACTTCAACGGCACTGAATGCATAGGCTCGAATGGGGCCCCCATGAGCCTAGTCAGCACCACGTTGAGCTCCCACGCCGGGGCAGGGGTCTTCACCGGCGGGAATGATCGGAACAGTCATAAATTCCTTCACCAGTCGATGAGACCACAAGGACGCCTGTCCTGTAGTTCTGGTGTAACGTGAGACGGCAGCCAGATGTACCTTGATGGAAGCGTGAGACAGGCCAGCCTTGGCCAAGGACAATAGGTACGGCAATACTTGAGGGGCCGCAATCCGCAGAGGGTTAATCTTCTGTGCACGGCACCAGACAGAGAACCTCTTCCATTTGTGTCCGTAGCACTTGAGAGTTGAGGATGCCCTTGCCTTCGCAAGAACCTCTCTACAGTCGGCCGGGATGTCATATCCTCCAAACTCTAGTGCTGCAGGAGCCAAGCCTGCAAGTTCAGCGACTCTGGTTCATGATGAAGAATGGCGCCTCCTTTTCTGGAGAGAAGATCCGCGTCCGTCGGCAGCTTGACTGGTGTGGACGCTGACATGTCCAGAAGGTCCGGGAACCAGATGTGCCTCGGCCACGCCGGTGCAACGAGGATCATCCTGCACCGGGACCTCTTGAGCTGGTTGACGAGCCGGAGTAGGAACAGCAACGGTGGGAACGCATAAAGGAACAGGCCATCCCAAGGGAACGAGAAAGCATCGCCCATGCTCCTCGGTTGGGCAAACCTGCTGGCGAACCTCCGGCACTTGGAGTTCGCCGCCTTCGCGAAGAGATCGATCTGGGGTTCGCCCCATCGTCGGAAGAGTCGGTCCACTTGATCCTGGTGCAGTTCCCACTCGTGGCACGAGCGCAGCTCTCTGCTGAGTGAGTCGGCAATGGTGTTTTTTATCCCTGCCAGATGAAAGGGTACCAGAAACATCCCTTGGGCGACGGCCCAATGCCACAGATCCTAGGCTTCCTTGGATAGGGCAGGGGATCTAGTTCCGCCCTGCGTCCGAATGTCAAACATTGTGGTGGTGTTGTCGATGAAGATCCTCACCACCTTGCCCTTGAGGGACGGAAGGAAGGACCTGAGGGCCCAGAACACTGCACGGAGCTCCAAGATGTTGATATGGAGAGTCTTCTCCTCCGGGAGCCAAAGGCCACTCGCGTGGAGACCCCCGGTGTGCGCTCCCCAACCTTCCAGGGAGGCATCCGTCGTCACCGTCGCCTGGTGGGCCGGGGCTAGGAAACCTGTTCCCGCCGTCAAATGAGAGCGGACACCCCACCATCGTATCGCCTGATGGAACGCTTCGTCGAGCGGGATCCTGTCCTCGAAGCTGCCCATCGTCTGGACCCAGTGGGCGTCGAGGAATTCTTGCAAGGGCCGCATCCGAAGTCTGCAGTGGCGCACCAGATAAATGCAGGAGGACATCATTCCGAGGAGGGACTTGATAGACCTCACTCTGGCCACGTCCGTGGCCAGCAGACGTTGCACCTTTCCCAGGATGGTCCTTATCCTTTCCTCCGACGGTGAGGCCCGCCGCACCACTGTGTCGAGCTGTGTTCCCAGAAATAGGGCGACGGGACCAGGTGGGATTTTGGAAAGTTGATGGAGAACCCCAGGTCCGTGAGCAGCTGGACGGTCTTCGCAGTGTGTTCCACGGCAAGCTCCCTTGTCCTTGCCCGTATGAGCCAGTCGTCCAGGTAGGGGTAGACGTGGATCCCCTGCAGGCACAGCCGCGCCGCCACTGGTGCTAGGCACTTGGTGAACACCCTGGGCGCCAATTTTAATCCGAACGGGAGGGCCTTGAACTGGTAGTGCCGCCCTTTGACCACGAACCTGAGGAACTTTCGGTGTCTCTTTAGAATAGGGATGTGGAAGTATGCATCCTCCAAGTCCAACGACGATAGGAAATCGCCCTCCTCCAGCTGTCCCAGAACATGCTGGAGGGTGACCATCTGGAACTTCTGTGCCTTGATGTATTTGTTCAGTCGTCGCAGGTCCAGGATGGGATGCCATCCTCCTGTCTTCTTCTTTACGAGGAAGTATCTTGAGTAAACTCTGGAGCCCCGAAGCCTCTTTGGAACAAGCTTGATGGCACCTTTCCTGAGCATCGCCCTTACTTCCAACAGCAGTTGAGGGACATGATTTTCCTTCCTGGCCACGGGAGGAATGCGGGGGCACCTCTTGTGGAACTCGAGGGCGTGCCCCAGGGCCAGGGCATCTAGCACCCAACGGTCGGTGGAGATGGATTCCCACACGCCGACGAACTTCGTCAGCCGGCCTCCCACCGGGGTGCTTCGGCGGGGGCCCGACGCGACGGTCGGTTCAATCTTGCTTGGAGGCCGCTTTGCCTCTTTGACCACCTTGGCACCGACGGCGGGATCCACCTGACTTGCCGCGTCCTCTGTAGGCCTCCTGCGACGAAGATCTTGCTGCTTGACGGTACGTTGAGGAGCTGCTGCCGGCTCCCTTGGAGGCACCCTGTCTGCATCCAGAGCTCTGAAAGGACGGCCGTCACTGTTGGAGCACACCCAGTGCACGGGCCGTCTCCGTGTCCGTCTTGATCGCCTGAAGGGACTCATCAACCGCCTTGCCAAAAAGGTTGTTCCCATCGAAGGGCATGTCCAAAACCTTGGTCTGTACATCCTGGCGGAAATCCATCGCCTTGAGCCATCCCCGACGTCTCAGGCAAACGCCGTTGCCCAACTGACGGAAACCGGTGTCGGCGATGTCCATAGCCACCGTAATGGCGTGGTCCGAGGCAATCTCACCTTCCTGTAAGATTTCCAGGGCCTCAGCCCTCTTGGCGTCCGGCAGGAAGTCCAACAGAGGGGCGATCTTGAACCACAACTCCCAGTCGTAGCGGGCTATGATGGCCAGGGCGTTGGCCGCCTTGATGGTCGTCGCTGCAGATGAGATGACCCGTCGTCCCATCGCATCCAGCTTCCTACCCTCGTCATCCGGCGGGGAGGTTGAAGTCGAGGCTGATGCCCCCCCCCCCGCTTTCTTCTTGGCCGCCACCGAAATGACCGAATCCGGGGTAGGTTGCGTCCTAAGGCACAAGGGGCAGCGTCGGGGACCCGGTACTTCTTCTCGTACCGGTCCCTCTTCGCAGGAGCCGTGGCAGGGTTCTTGAAGAGGGCGAGCCCCTCATCCCAGATGTCATCAAGAAGCAGTACGGCGAGGACCGTCTTCCTTTTAGCCTTGCGCCGTTGGTAAAGGAACCCTTCCTTCTTCTTTTCTTCGGGGCAGAGCTGGAAGAGCTCGGATGCCCTGGAAATCATAGCATGGAAGGATCCAATCTCGTCAGGCGGGGACACCCGGGCGGGGGGCGACGGGGGACACGTCCCGTCGTCGCCTCCGTCGTCATCCGTACCCATCGTAGTCGTGTCCATGCCTGTATCATCCCCGTGGGTAGTGGACTGGGGGGAAGGCAGAGAAGGCCGCAGAGGAGGGAGAGGAGGCCTAGAATGCGTCCTCCTCCTCTTAAGTGGTGGGCTCTCCGAAGGTCCTGGCTCTGGTTCCCCCGTCGGGTCTGGCTCAGGTACCTCCGTCGGGGGAGGGGCAACCTAGTGCTTATCTCCGTGCATAAGGACTGGATGGCTGACAAAATGGCCGCCGAGGTGTCCTGCGGTGCCGGAAACGATGGGCGCGAGGGCTCTTGAGGAGCCTCGTCTGCGTCACCGTCGCCCTCGTCGTCGCCCTCGTCGGGATCCCTCCCGATGGGCTGGGCCTCCTCCACGACTTGGATGAGCTCCTCTTCAGAGGTCGTGTCCGTATCCCCGATGGCCAAAAGCCCCTCCCCGTCCCTTTCCAATGAGGACTTCGTGGGGGTCTTCTCGATGGGCCTGAAAGACGACTCCCTCCGCAGTGGCAGGGAGACTCTGGTACCTGAGGGCGCCTCAACTGGTGTAGCCTCCACAGGCTGAGCCAGGGCCGTGGCGACATCCTCAATCGAGGTCTTAGCAGGGTGAATTAAGGCCAACGTCACCTTCTGCACGCCTGGGGACTTCACCTTGGGGGGAGGGTCCGAGCCTCGCTCCCCCTCTGCCAGAATCTTCGAGATCGACCAGGGCCTCTCCAGAAGCTTCGGCGGGTTCTCCGACTTCCTCTTACCCGAGCCAGAGCGTTGGCTCGTGGTCGATGGCGCCGGGGAGGATGCGCCCTGCCTGGCAGCCAAAGAGCCCGACCGGTCGGCGCTCCCGGTGCCCGCGGACTCGCGGTGCTTAGCCTTTTGTTGGGCCCCCGTCGCCGGGGCACCCTCACAGGACTTAGAAGACCGCTCAGACTTCTTTTTCTTCTTCTCGCCTGGCGGGCTCTTACCTTCCAGCCAGTTGGCGAGACGGAGGTGGCGATCCTTCATGGTCCGCTCCGACATGTTCCCACAAAACGCGCAGTCCTTTTCCTTGTGCGTCTTGTCCTCATGGAGACAGTAGAGGCATAACGAATGCTCGTCCTCCTTGAAAACGTTCTGAAGCTGGCATCCAGGGTAGGTCCTGAACAGCTTCCCGGGCGTCGAGCTCCCTTTCTCCTGGGCCATGTCCGGGGTAGGCCCCGGAACTTCTGGAATCCTCCAAAAGCGTAACTCGACGAAATCTTCACCCTTGAGGGGCGTAGAAACTCCGAAACGGATCCCCGTTGATCAGAGGTAGAAACGGTGGAGCTTGAGGCTCTATTTAACTGAAAAAATGAGAAAATCTCCTGAAAAAAGCGCAAAAACGTAGCAAAAGCTCGAGAGCTACAGCACGAGGACTCCCAACACTTGAACGTGTGGTAAAAATCTGAGGATGGCTGCCAGGGGCGGGGTTTAGGGAGAGGGCAGTCATTGGCTGGGTGCAGTATGACCCAGAGACCAGTGATTGGTTAATACTGAGAAAGACAGATCAGAAACAAAACTGATACTGATTTTTTCTAAACCGAGGATTCCCGGCCTGACGACAGGGAATATTCATGAGCATGTGAATCCATGCCAGACCCCATGCTGGAGAAGAGGACCGCCTCCAGGACATCGAGCACAAGTTCGATGATGCCCTGGCCCGGGAAATCGGGAAGTGAGCCGTCGGACTAGCCCGCCGACCATTGTATATAGTTTGTCGTTTTAGGTTTCCTTTATCTTTTTCATTCATTTGGGGCGCTTGGACAATGCCCTGCCTTTTTGTATATAGTTCTTTATTAGGTCGTTTTTTTGCTAGGTTTAATTTCATTCGTTGGGCTCATGGACCCTGAATTACTTCTTTGTACATAGTTGAACAGTGGATTTATCTATTAGTATTTTTCTCTCCATGGAGCAATGGATTTTACTGTTTCCGTTTCCTTTGGATTTGATTTGGTGGCCGGAGACTTTGGACACATTTTCATTTCGATTTATTTGGATTCAGACTTCATGTTTTTCTTTTTGTGTTTTGGACATGCTGCATTTCATCTTTTTTTCAAAATTGTTTTCATGTTTTCATTTGATTACATTCTTATTGTGAACAAATACATTTTGGTTTATTAGTTTGATGTGTGGTATTCTCTCATTGGATTCATGCATGTCACGGTGTAGGTTTTCACAATCACAAGCACCCATTGTGTGTGTGTGACAGACATGTGTTGATGTACATTCTTGCCATTTGGGTTGTATCATGTAATAGGCATTTCAATGTGGGGTGGATGGGATACTTGGTTGGGTCTTTGCACAGCGGTGGCGTGCGGTGGGATTTGGGAGCCCATGAGGCCCATGATTGTGGATCATGATGACGTGTTGGGGGGACATGAGTCGGGGCCTTCTGGCAGGTGCCCCTCACTGCTGGGTGGGTGGGGGTGCTGGGGGACATGAGTCGGGGTGTAAGCCTCACTGCTGGGGGGTGGGGGTGCTGGGGGACATAAGTCGGGGCCTGCTGGCAGGTGCCCGTCAATGCTGGGTGGGTGGGGGTGCTGGGGGACATGAGTCGGGGCCTGCTGGCAGGTGCCCGTCAATGCTGGGTGGGTAGGGGTGCTGGGGGACATGAGTCGGGGCCTGCTGGCAGGTGCCCCTCACTGCTGGGTGGGTGGGGGTGCTGGGGGACATGAGTCGGGGCCTGAGCCTCACTGCTGGGGGGTGGGGGTGCTGGGGGACATAAGTCGGGGCCTGCTGGCAGGTGCCCGTCAATGCTGGGTGGGTGGGGGTGCTGGGGGACATGAGTCGGGGCCTGCTGGCAGGTGCCCGTCAATGCTGGGTGGGTAGGGGTGCTGGGGGACATGAGTCGGGGCCTGCTGGCAGGTGCCCCTCACTGCTGGGTGGGTGGAGGTGCTGGGGGACATGAGTCGGGGCCTGAGCCTCACTGCTGGGGTGTGGGGGTGCTGGGGGACATGAGTCAGGGCCTGAGCCTCAATGCTGGGTGGGTGGGGGTGCTGGGGGACATGAGTCGGGGCCTGAGCCTCACTGCTGGGGGGTGGGGGTGCTGGGGGACATGAGTCGGGGCCTGAGCCTCACTTCTGGGTGGGTGGGGGGCTGGGGGACTTGAGTTGGTGATCACTAATGCAAGGTGACATGTGAGCTGGCTGAGGGGAATGCCCATGGTGGATCAGCTGCGTGCGGGACATGACCAGGGGTGCAGGGTAGTCCCCTGTGGTGTGGGCTGCCTGCAGGGGCCGTGGAGGGGGTAGAGGGCACACCTGGGAGGACCCACAATGCCAATTCACATGTGGGACTCCCCGCACACCACACTGGATACACGTACCCCGCTCTGACAGCAAACTCGTTTGTGAAATTCCCTGCGAAACCCAGTAATACACGTACCCTGCTCTGACAGCAAAATCACGTGTGAAACTCCCAGCGAACCCCAGTAATACACGTACCCCGCTCTGACAGTGAATTCGAACCCCAGTAATACATGTACCCCGCTAGCACAGGGCCAATCGTGTGTGAAACTCCCCGCGAACCCCAGTAATACACGTACCCCGCTCGCACAGGACCAACCGCGTGTGAAACTCCCCGTGAACCCCAGTAATACATGTACCCCGCTCGCACAGGGCCAATCGCGTGTGAAACTCCCCACGAACCCCAGTAATACACGTACCCCGCTCGCACAGGGCCAATCGTGTGTTAAATTTCCTGCGAACCCCAGTAATACACGTACCCCGCTCGCACAGGGCCAATCGCGTGTGAAACTCCCCGCGAACCCCAGTAATACACGTACCCCGCTCGCACAGGGCCAATCGTGTGTGAAACTCCCCACAAACCCCAGTAACACACGTACCCCGCTCGCACAGGGTCAACCGCATGTGAAACTCCCCACGAAACCCAGTAATACACATACCCCGCTCGCACAGGGCCAATCACGTGTGAAACTCCTGCGAACCCCAGTAACACACGTATCCCACTCGCACAGGCCAATCGCGTGTGAAACTCCCCGCGAACCCCAGTAATACACGTACCCAACTCGCACAGGGCCAATCGCGTGTGAAACTCCCCGCGAACCCCAGTGATACACGTACCCCGCTCACACAGGGCCAATCGCGTGTGAAACCCCCCGTGAACCCGAGTAATACACGTACCCCGCTCGCACAGGGCCAATCGCGTGTGAAACTCCCCACGAAACCCAGTAAAACACGTACCCCGCTCGCACAGGGTCAATCGCGTGTGAAACTCCCCGCGAACCCCAGTAATACACATAACCCGCTCGCACAGGGCCAATCGCGTGTGAAACTCCCGCGAACCCCAGTAATACATGTACCCCACTCGCACAACGCCAATCGCGTGTGAAACTCCCAGCGAACCCCAGTAATACACGTACCCCGCTCGCACAGGGCCAATCGCGTGTGAAACTCCCCGCGAACCCCAGTAATACACGTACCCCGCTCACACAGGCCCATCGCGTGTGAAACTACCCGCAAACCCCAGTAATACACGTACCCCGCTCGCACAGGGCCAATTGCGTGTGAAACTCCCCGCGAACCCCAGTAATACACATACCCCGCTCGCACAGGCCCAATCGCGTGTGAAACTCCCCGCGAACCCCAGTAATACACGTCCCCCGCTCGCACAGGGCCAATCGCGTGTGAAACTCCTCACGAACCCCAGTAATACATGTATCCCGCTCGCACAGGGCCCATCACGTGTGAAACTCCCCGCGAACCGCAGTAATACACGTACCCAACTCGCACAGGGCCAATCGCGTGTGAAACTCCCTGTGAACCCCAGTGATACAGTACCCCGCTCGCACAGGGCCAATCGCGTGTGAAACTCCCCGCAAACCCAGTAATACACGTACCCCGCTCGCACAGGGCCAATCGCGTGTGAAACTCCCCGCAAACCCCAGTGATACACGTCCCCGCTCACACAGGGCCAATCGCGTGTGAAACTCCCCGCGAACCCCAGTAATACATGTACCCCGCTCGCACAGGGCCAATCGCATGGGAAACTCCCCACGAAACCCAGTAATACACGTACCCCGCTCGCACAGGGTCAATCGCGTGTGAAACTCCCCGCGAACCCCAGTAATACACATAACCCGCTCGCACAGGGCCAATCGCGTGTGAAACTCCCACGAACCCCAGTAATACACGTACCCCGCTCGCACAACGCCAATCGCGTGTGAAACTCCACACGAACCCCAGTAATACACGTACCCCGCTCGCACAGGGCCAATCGCATGTGAAACTCCCTGCGAACCCCAGTAATACACGGACCCCGCTCGCACAGGCCCAATCGCGTGTGAAACTCCCCGCGAACCCCAGTAATACACGTACCCCGCTCGCACAGGGCCAATTGCGTGTGAAACTCCCTGCGAACCCCAGTAATACACGTACCCCGCTCGCACAGGCCCAATCGCGTGTGAAACTCCCCGCGATCCCCAGTAATACACGTACCCCGCTCGCACAGGGCTAATCGCGTGTGAAACTCCTCACGAACCCCAGTAATACATGTATCCCGCTCGCACAGGGCCCATCGCGTGTGAAACTCCCCGCGAACCCCAGTAATACACGTACCCAACTCGCACAGGGCCAATCGCGTGTGAAACTCCCTGCGAACCCGAGTAATACACGTACCCCGCTCGCACAGGACCAATCGCGTGTGAAACTCCCCGCGAACCCCAGTAATACAGTACCCCGCTCGCACAGGGCCAATCGCGTGTGAAACTCCCCGCGAACCCCAGTAATACACATACCCCGCTCGCACAGGGCCAATCGCGTGTGAAACTCCATGCAAACCCCAGTAATACACATACCCCGCTCGCACAGGGCCAATCGCGTGTGAAACTCCACACAAACCCCAGTAATACACGTACCCCGCTTGCACATGGCCAGTCGCATGTGAAACTCCCCGTGAACCCCAGTAATACACGTACCCCGCTCGCACAGGGCCAATCACGTGTGAAACTCCCCACGAAACCCAGTAATACACGTACCCCGCTCGCACAGTGTCAATTGCGTGTGAAACTCCCCGCGAACCCCAGCAATACACATAACCCGCTCGCACAGGGCCAATCGCGTGTGAAACTCCTGCGAACCCCAGTAATACACGTACCCCGCTCGCACAACGCCAATCGCGTTTGAAATTCCCCGCGAACCCCAGTAATACACGTACCCCGCTCGCACAGGCCCAATCGCGTGTGAAACTCCCCGCGAACCCCAGTAATGCACGTACCCCGCTCGCACAGGCCCAATCGCGTGTGAAACTCCCCGCGAACCGCAGTAATACACGTACCCCGCTCACACAGGGCCAATTGCGTGTGAAACTCCCCGCGAACCCCAGTAATACACGTACCCCGCTTGCACAGGCCCAATCGCGTGTGAAACGCCCCGCGATCCCCAATCGCGTGTGAAACTCCTCACGAACCCCAGTAATACATGTATCCCGCTCGCACAGGGCCCATCGCGTGTGAAACTCCCCGCGAACCCCAGTAATACACGTACCCAACTCGCACAGAGCCAACCGCGTGTGAAACTCCCCGCCAACCCCAGTAATACAGTACCCCGCTCGCACAGGGCCAATCGCGTGTGAAACTCCCCGCGAACCCCAGTAATACACGTACCCCGCTCGCACAGGGCCAATCGCGTGTAAAAATCCACGCAAACCCCAGTAATACACATACCCCGCTCGCACAGGGCCAATCGCGTGTGAAACTCCACACAAACCCCAGTAATACACATACCCCGCTCGCACATGGCCAGTCGCATGTGAAACTCCCCGTGAGCCCCAGTAATACACGTACCCCGCTCGCACAGGGCCAATCGCATGTGAAACTCCCCGCAAACCCCAGTAATACACGTAGCCGCTCGCACAGGGCCAATCGCACGTGAAACTCCCCGCGAACCCCAGTAATACACGTACCCTGCTCGCACAGGGCCAATCGCATGTGAAACTCCCCGCAAACCCCAGTAATACACGTAGCCGCTCGCACAGGGCCAATCGCACGTGAAACTCCCCGCGAACCCCAGTAATACACGTACCCCGCTCGCACAGGGCCAATCGCGTGTGAAACTCCCCGCGAACCCCAGTAATACACGTACCCCACTCGCACAGGCCCAATCGCGTGTGAAACTCCCCGCGAACCCCAGTAATACACGTACCCCGCTCGCACAGGGCCAATTGCGTGTGAAACTCCCTGCGAACCCCAGTAATACACGTACCCCGCTTGCACAGGCCCAATTGCGTGTGAAACGCCCCGCGATCCCCAATCGCGTGTGAAACTCCTCACGAACCCCAGTAATACATGTATCCCGCTCGCACAGGGCCCATCGCGTGTGAAACTCCCCGCGAACCCCAGTAATACACGTACCCAACTCGCACAGAGCCAACCGCGTGTGAAACTCCCCGCCAACCCCAGTAATACAGTACCCCGCTCGCACAGGGCCAATCGCGTGTGAAACTCCCCGCGAACCCCAGTAATACACGTACCCCGCTCGCACAGGGCCAATCGCGTGTAAAAATCCACGCAAACCCCAGTAATACACATACCCCGCTCGCACAGGGCCAATCGCGTGTGAAACTCCACACAAACCCCAGTAATACACGTACCCCGCTCGCACATGGCCAGTCGCATGTGAAACTCCCCGTGAGCCCCAGTAATACACGTACCCCGCTCGCACAGGGCCAATCGCATGTGAAACTCCCCGCAAACCCCAGTAATACACGTAGCCGCTCGCACAGGGCCAATCGCACGTGAAACTCCCCGCGAACCCCAGTAATACACGTACCCTGCTCGCACAGGGCCAATCAAGTGTGAAACTCCCCGCGAACCCCAGTAATACACGTACCCCGCTCGCACAGGGCCAATCGCGTGTGAAACTCCCCGCGAACCCCAGTAATACACGTACCCCACTCGCACAGGCCCAATCGCGTGTGAAACTCCCCGCGAACCCCAGTAATACACGTACCCCGCTCGCACAGGGCCAATTGCGTGTGAAACTCCCTGCGAACCCCAGTAATACACGTACCCCGCTTGCACAGGCCCAATCGCGTGTGAAACTCCCCGCGATTCCCAGTAATACACGTACCCCGCTCGCACAGGGCCAATCGCGTGTGAAACTCCTCACGAACCCCAGTAATACATGTATCCCGCTCGCACAGGGCCCATCGCGTGTGAAACTCCCCGCGAACCCCAGTAATACACGTACCCAACTCGCACAGGGCCAATCGCGTGTGAAACTCCCTGCGAACCCGAGTAATACACGGACCACGCTCGCACAGGGCCAATCGTGTGTGAAACTCCCCGCGAACCCCAGTAATACAGTACCCCGCTCGCACAGGGCCAATCGCGTGTGAAGCACCCCGCGAACCCCAGTAATACACGTACCCCGCTCGCACAGGGCCAATCGCGTGTGAAACTCCATGCAAACGCCAGTAATACACATACCCCGCTCGCACAGGCCCAATCGCGTGTGAAACTCCCCGCGATCCCCAATCGCGTGTGAAACTCCTCACGAACCCCAGTAATACATGTATCCCACTCGCACAGGGCCCATCGCGTGTGAAACTCCCCGCGAACCCCAGTAATACACTTACCCAACTCGCACAGGGCCAATCGCGTGTTAAACTCCCCGCGAACCCCGGTAATACAGTACCCCGCTCGCACAGGGCCAATCGCGTGTGAAACTCCCTGCGAACCCCAGTAATACACGTACCCCGTTCGCACAGGGCCAATCGCGTGTGAAACTCCACGCAAACCCCAGTAATACACAGACCCCGCTCGCACAGGGCCAATCGCGTGTGAAACTCCACACAAACCCCAGTAATACACGTACCCCGCTCGCACATGGCCAGTCGCATGTAAAACTCCCCGTGAGCCCCAGTAATACACGTACCCCGCTCGCACAGGGCCAATCGCATGTGAAACTCCCCGCGAACCCCAGTAATACACGTAGCCGCTCGCACAGGGCCAATCGTGCGTGAAACTCCCCGCGAACCCCAGTAATACATGTACCCTGCTCGCACAGGGCCAATCAAGTGTGAAACTCCCCACGAACCCCAGTAATACACGTACCCCGCTCGCACAGGGCCAATAGCGTGTGAAACTCCCCGCGAACCCCAGTAATACACGTACCCCCGCTCGCACAGGGCCAATCGCGTGTGAAACTCCCCGCGAACCCCAGTAATACACGTACCCCGCTCGCACAGGGCCAATCGTGTGTGAAATTCCCTGCGAACCCCAGTAATACACGTACCCCGCTCGCACATGGCCAATCAGGTGTGAAACTCCCCGCGAACCCCAGTAATACACGTACCCAACTCGCACAGGGCCAATCGCGTGTGAAACTCCCAGCGAACCCCAGTGATACACGTACCCCACTCGCACAGGGCCAATCGCATGTGAAACTCCCCGCGAACCCCAGTAATACACGTACCCCGCTCGCACAGGGCCAATCGTGTGTGAAACTCCCCACGAACCCCAATAACACACGTACCCCGCTCGCACAGGGTCAATCGCATGTGAAACTCCCCGCGAACCCCAGTAATACACATACCCCGCTCGCACAGGGCCAATCGCGTGTGAAACTCCTGCGAACCCCAGTAATACACGTATCCCACTCGCACAGGCCAATCTCGTGTGAAACTCCCCGCGAACCCCAGTAATACACGTACCCAACTCGCACAGGGCAATCGCGTGTGAAACTCCCCGCGAACCCCAGTAATACACGTACCCAACTCGCACAGGGCCAATCACGTGTGAAACTCCCCGCGAACCTCAGTGATACACGTACCCGCTCACACAGGGCCAATCGCGTGTGAAACTCCCCGCGAACCCCAGTAATACACGTACCCCGCTCGCACAGGGCCAATCCTGTGTGAAACTCCCCACGAAACCCAGTAATACACGTACCCCGCTCGCACAGGGCCAATCGCGTGTGAAACTCCCTGCGAACCCCAGTAATAGACATGCCCCGCTCGCACAGGGCCAATCGTGTGTGAAACTCCCCACGAACCCCAGTAACACACGTACCCCGCTCGCACAGGGCCAATCGCATGTGAAACTCCCCGCAAACCCCAGTAATACATGTACCCCGCTCACACAGGCCCAATCGCATGTGAAACTCCCCGCGAACCCCAGTAATACACGTACCCCGCTCGCACAGGGCCAATCGCGTGTGAAACTCCTCACGAACCCCAGTAATACATGTATCCCACTCGCACAGGGCCCATCGCGTGTGAAACTCCCTGCGAACCCCAGTAATACATGTACCCAACTCGCACAGGGCCAATCGCGTGTGAAACTCCCCGCAAACCCCAGTAATACAGTACCCCGCTCGCACAGGGCCAATCGCGTGTGAAACTCCCCGCAAACCCCAGTAATACACGTACCCCGCTCGCACAGGGCCCATCGCGTGTGAAACTCCCCGCGAACCCCAGTAATACATGTACCCAACTCGCGCAGGGCCAATCATGTGTGAAACTCCCCGCGAACCCCAGTAATACACGTACCCCGCTCGCACAGGGCCAATCGTGTGTGAAATTCCCTGCGAACCCCAGTAATACACGTACCCCGCTCGCACAGGGCCAATCACGTGTAAAACTCCCCGCGAACCCCAGTAATACACGTACCCAACTCGCACAGGGCCAATCGCGTGTGAAACACCCAGCGAACCCCAGTGATACACGTACCCCGCTCGCACAGGGCCAATCGCGTGTGAAACTCCCCGCGAACCCCAGTAATACACGTACCCCGCTCGCACAGGGCCAATCGTGTGTGAAACTCCCCACGAACCCCAGTAACGCACGTACCCCGCTCGCACAGAGTCAATCGCATGTGAAACTCCCCGCGAACCCCAGTAATACACATACCCCGCTCGCACAGGGCCAATCACGTGTGAAACTCCTGCGAACCCCAGTAATACACGTATCCCACCCGCACAGGCCAATCTCGTGTGAAACTCCCCGCGAACCCCAGTAATACACGTACCCAACTCGCACAGGGCAATCGCGTGTGAAACTCCCCGCGAACCCCAGTAATACACGTACCCAACTCGCACAGGGCCAATCGCGTGTGAAACTCCCCGCGAACCCCAGTGATACACGTCCCCGCTCACACAGGGCCAATCGCGTGTGAAACTCCACGCGAACCCCAGTAATACACGTACCCCGCTCGCACAGGGCCAATCGTGTGTGAAACTCCCCATGAAACCCAGTAATACACGTAACCGCTCTCACAGGGCCAATCAAGTGTGAAACTCCCCGCGAACCCCAGTAATAGACGTACCCCGCTCGCACAGGGCCAATCGTGTGTGAAACTCCCCACGAACCCCAGTAACACACGTACCCCGCTCGCACAGGGCCAATCACGTGTGAAACTCCCCGCGAACCCCAGTAATACACGTACCCCGCTCACACAGGCCCAATCGCGTGTGAAACTCCCCGCGAACCCCAGTAATACACGTACCCCGCTCGCACAGGGCCAATTGCGTGTGAAACTCCCCGCGAACCCCAGTAATACACGTACCCCATTCGCACAGGCCCAATCTCGTGTAAAACTCCCCGCGATCCCCAGTAATACACGTACCCTGCTCGCACAGGGCCAATCGCGTGTGAAACTCCTCACGAACCTCAGTAATACATGTATCCCGCTCGCACAGGGCCCATCGCGTGTGAAACTCCCCGCAAACCCCAGTAATACATGTACCCAACTCGCACAGGGCCAATCGCGTGTGAAACTCCCCGCGAACCCCAGTAATACAGTACCCCGCTCGCACAGGGCCAATCGCGTGTGAAACTCCCCGCGAACCGCAGTAATACACGTACCCCGCTCACACAGGGCCAATTGCGTGTGAAACTCCCCGCGAACCCCAGTAATACACGTACCCCGCTCGCACAGGCCCAATCGCGTGTGAAACTCCCCGCGATCCCCAATCGCGTGTGAAACTCCTCACGAACCCCAGTAATACATGTATCCCGCTCGCACAGGGCCCATCGCGTGTGAAACTCCCCGCGAACCCCAGTAATACACGTACCCAACTCGCACAGGGCCAACCGCGTGTGAAACTCCCCGCCAACCCCAGTAATACAGTACCCCGCTCGCACAGGGCCAATCGCGTGTGAAACTCCCCGCGAACCCCAGTAATACACGTACCCCGCTCGCACAGGGCCAATCGCGTGTAAAACTCCACGCAAACCCCAGTAATACACATACCCCGCTTGCACAGGGCCAATCGCGTGTGAAACTCCACACAAACCCCAGTAATACACGTACCCCGCTCGCACATGGCCAGTCGCATGTGAAACTCCCCGTGAGCCCCAGTAATAAACGTACCCCGCTCGCACAGGGCCAATCGCATGTGAAACTCCCCGCAAACCCCAGTAATACACGTAGCCGCTCGCACAGGGCCAATCGCACGTGAAACTCCCCGCGAACCCCAGTAATACACGTACCCTGCTCGCACAGGGCCAATCAAGTGTGAAACTCCCCGCGAACCCCAGTAATACACGTACCCCGCTCGCACAGGGCCAATCGCGTGTGAAACTCCCCACGAACCCCAGTAATACACGTACCCCACTCGCACAGGCCCAATCGCGTGTGAAACTCCCCGCGAACCCCAGTAATACACGTACCCCGCTCGCACAGGGCCAATTGCGTGTGAAACTCCCTGCGAACCCCAGTAATACACGTACCCCGCTTGCACAGGCCCAATCGCATGTGAAACTCCCCGCGATCCCCAGTAATACACGTACACCGCTCGCACAGGGCCAATCGCGTGTGAAACTCCTCACGAACCCCAGTAATACATGTATCCCGCTCGCACAGGGCCCATCGCGTGTGAAACTCCCCGCGAACCCCAGTAATACACATACCCAACTCGCACAGGGCCAATCGCGTGTGAAACTCCCTGCGAACCCGAGTAATACACGGACCACGCTCGCACAGGGCCAATCGTGTGTGAAACTCCCCGCGAACCCCAGTAATACAGTACCCCGCTCGCACAGGGCCAATCGCGTGTGAAACACCCCGCGAACCCCAGTAATACACGTACCCCGCTCGCACAGGGCCAATCGCGTGTGAAACTCCATGCAAACGCCAGTAATACACATACCCCGCTCGCACAGGGCCAATCGCGTGTGAAACTCCACACAAACCCCAGTAATACACGTACCCCGCTCGCACATGGCCAGTCGCATGTGAAACACCCCGCGAACCCCAGTAATACACGTACTCCGCTCGCACAGGGCCAATCGCGTGTGAAACTTCATGCAAACCCCAGTAATACACATATCCCGCTCGCACAGGCCCAATCGCGTGTGAAACTCCCCGCGATCCCCAATCGCGTGTGAAACTCCTCACGAACCCCAGTAATACATGTATCCCACTCGCACAGGACCCATCGCGTGTGAAACTCCCCGCGAACCCCAGTAATACACTTACCCAACTCGCACAGGGCCAATCGCGTGTGAAACTCCCCGCGAACCCCGGTAATACAGTACCCCGCTCGCACAGGGCCAATCGCGTGTGAAACTCCCTGCGAACCCCAGTAATACACGTACCCCGTTCGCACAGGGCCAATCGCGTGTGAAACTCCACGCAAACCCCAGTAATACACAGACCCCGCTCGCACAGGGCCAATCGCGTGTGAAACTCCACACAAACCCCAGTAATACACGTACCCCGCTCGCACATGGCCAGTCGCATGTAAAACTCCCCGTGAGCCCCAGTAATACACGTACCCCGCTCGCACAGGGCCAATCGCATGTGAAACTCCCCGCGAACCCCAGTAATACACGTAGCCGCTCGCACAGGGCCAATCGTGCGTGAAACTCCCCGCGAACCCCAGTAATACATGTACCCTGCTCGCACAGGGCCAATCAAGTGTGAAACTCCCCACGAACCCCAGTAATACACGTACCCCGCTCGCACAGGGCCAATAGCGTGTGAAACTCCCCGCGAACCCCAGTAATACACGTACCCCCGCTCGCACAGGGCCAATCGCGTGTGAAACTCCCCGCGAACCCCAGTAATACACGTACCCCGCTCGCACAGGGCCAATCGCGTGTGAAATTCCCTGCGAACCCCAGTAATACACGTACCCCGCTCGCACAGGGCCAATCACGTGTGAAACTCCCCGCGAACCCCAGTAATACACGTACCCAACTCGCACAGGGCCAATCGCGTGTGAAACTCCCAGCGAACCCCAGTGATACACGTACCCCGCTCGCACAGGGCCAATCGCGGGTGAAACTCCCCGCGAACCCCAGTAATACACGTACCCCGCTCGCACAGGGCCAATCGTGTGTGAAACTCCCCACGAACCCCAATAACACACGTACCCCGCTCGCACAGGGTCAATCGCATGTGAAACTCCCCGCGAACCCCAGTAATACACATACCCCGCTCGCACAGGGCCAATCGCGTGTGAAACTCCTGCGAACCCCAGTAATACACGTATCCCACTCGCACAGGCCAATCTCGTGTGAAACTCCCCGCGAACCCCAGTAATACACGTACCCAACTCGCACAGGGCAATCGCGTGTGAAACTCCCCGCGAACCCCAGTAATACACGTACCCAACTCGCACAGGGCCAATCGCGTGTGAAACTCCCCGCGAACCCCAGTGATACACGTACCCGCTCACACAGGGCCAATCGCGTGTGAAACTCCCCGCGAACCCCAGTAATACACGTACCCCGCTCGCACAGGGCCAATCCTGTGTGAAACTCCCCACGAAACCCAGTAATACACGTACCCCGCTCGCACAGGGCCAATCGCGTGTGAAACTCCCTGCGAACCCCAGTAATAGACATGCCCCGCTCGCACAGGGCCAATCGTGTGTGAAACTCCCCACGAACCCCAGTAACACACGTACCCCGCTCGCACAGGGCCAATCGCATGTGAAACTCCCCGCGAACCCCAGTAATACATGTACCCCGCTCACACAGGCCCAATCGCATGTGAAACTCCCCGCGAACCCCAGTAATACACGTACCCCGCTCGCACAGGGCCAATCGCGTGTGAAACTCCTCACGAACCCCAGTAATACATGTATCCCACTCGCACAGGGCCCATCACGTGTGAAACTCCCTGCGAACCCCAGTAATACATGTACCCAACTCGCACAGGGCCAATCGCGTGTGAAACTCCCCGCAAACCCCAGTAATACAGTACCCCGCTTGCACAGGGCCAATCGCGTGTGAAACTCCCCGCAAACCCCAGTAATACACGTACCCCGCTCGCACAGGGCCCATCGCGTGTGAAACTCCCCGCGAACCCCAGTAATACATGTACCCAACTCGCGCAGGGCCAATCATGTGTGAAACTCCCCGCGAACCCTAGTAATACACGTACCCCGCTCGCACAGGGCCAATCGTGTGTGAAATTCCCTGCGAACCCCAGTAATACACGTACCCCGCTCGCACAGGGCCAATCACGTGTAAAACTCCCCGCGAACCCCAGTAATACACGTACCCAACTCGCACAGGGCCAATCGCGTGTGAAACACCCAGCGAACCCCAGTGATACACGTACCCCGCTCGCACAGGGCCAATCGCGTGTGAAACTCCCCGCGAACCCCAGTAATACACGTACCCCGCTCGCACAGGGCCAATCGTGTGTGAAACTCCCCACGAACCCCAGTAACACACGTACCCCGCTCGCACAGAGTCAATCGCATGTGAAACTCCCCGCGAACCCCAGTAATACACATACCCCGCTCGCACAGGGCCAATCACGTGTGAAACTCCTGCGAACCCCAGTAATACACGTATCCCACCCGCACAGGCCAATCTCGTGTGAAACTCCCCGCGAACCCCAGTAATACACGTACCCAACTCGCACAGGGCAATCGCGTGTGAAACTCCCCGCAAACCCCAGTAATACACGTACCCAACTCGCACAGGGCCAATCGCGTGTGAAACTCCCCGCGAACCCCAGTGATACACGTCCCCGCTCACACAGGGCCAATCGCGTGTGAAACTCCCCGCGAACCCCAGTAATACACGTACCCCGCTCGCACAGGGCCAATCGTGTGTGAAACTCCCCATGAAACCCAGTAATACACGTAACCGCTCTCACAGGGCCAATCAAGTGTGAAACTCCCCGCGAACCCCAGTAATAGACGTACCCCGCTCGCACAGGGCCAATCGTGTGTGAAACTCCCCACGAACCCCAGTAACACACGTACCCCGCTCGCACAGGGCCAATCACGTGTGAAACTCCCCGCGAACCCCAGTAATACACGTACCCCGCTCACACAGGCCCAATCGCGTGTGAAACTCCCCGCGAACCCCAGTAATACACGTACCCCGCTCGCACAGGGCCAATTGCGTGTGAAACTCCCCGCGAACCCCAGTAATACACGTACCCCATTCGCACAGGCCCAATCTCGTGTAAAACTCCCCGCGATCCCCAGTAATACACGTACCCTGCTCGCACAGGGCCAATCGCGTGTGAAACTCCTCACAAACCCCAGTAATACATGTATCCCGCTCGCACAGGGCCCATCGCGTGTGAAACTCCCCGCAAACCCCAGTAATACATGTACCCAACTCGCACAGGGCCAATCGCGTGTGAAACTCCCCGCGAACCCCAGTAATACAGTACCCCGCTCGCACAGGGCCAATCGCGTGTGAAACTCCCCGCGAACCCCAGTAATACACGTACCCCGCTCGCACAGGGCCCATTGCGTGTGAAACTCCCCACGAACCACAGTAATACATGTACCCAACTCGCACAGGGCCAATCGCGTGTGAAACTACCCGCGAACCCCAGTAATACACGTACCCTCCTCGCACAGGGCCAATCAAGTGTGAAACTCCCCGCGAACCCCAGTAATACACGTACCCCGCTCGCACAGGCCCAATCGCGTGTGAAACTCCCCGCGAACCCCAGTAATACACATACCCCGCTCGCACAGGGCCAATCACGTGTGAAACTCCTGCGAACCCCAGTAATACACGTATCCCACTCGCACAGGCCAATCTCGTGTGAAACTCCCCGCGAACCCCAGTAATACACGTACCCAACTCGCACAGGGCAATCGCGTGTGAAACTCCCCGCGAACCCCAGTAATACACGTACCCAACTCGCACAGGGCCAATCGCGTGTGAAACTCCCCGCGAACCCCAGTGATACACGTCCCCGCTCACACAGGGCCAATCGCGTGTGAAACTCCCCGCGAACCCCAGTAATACACGTACCCCGCTCGCACAGGGCCAATCGTGTGTGAAACTCCCCACGAAACCCAGTAATACACGTACCCCGCTCG
Organism: Ambystoma mexicanum; assembly: GCF_040938575.1. Taxonomy (NCBI): domain Eukaryota; kingdom Metazoa; phylum Chordata; class Amphibia; order Caudata; family Ambystomatidae; genus Ambystoma; species Ambystoma mexicanum. Next base: position 476,700,555 of record NC_090935.1, on the reverse strand, counting down.
CACAGGGCCAATCGCGTGTGAAACTCCCTGCGAACCCCAGTAATACACGTACCCCGCTCACACAGGCCCAATCGCGTGTGAAACTCCCCGCGAACCCCAGTAATACACGTACAACGCTCGCACAGGGCCAATTGCGTGTGAAACTCCCCGCGAACCCCAGTAATACACGTACCCCATTCGCACAGGCCCAATCGCGTGTGAAACTCCTCACGAACCCCAGTAATACATGTATCCCGCTCGCACAGGGCCCATCGCGTGTGAAACTCCCCGCGAACCCCAGTAATACATGTACCCACCTCGCACAGGGCCAATCGCGTGTGAAACTCCCCGCGAACCCCAGTAATACAGTACCCCGCTCGCACAGGGCCAATCGCGTGTGAAACTCCCCGCGAACCCCAGTAATACACGTACCCCGCTCGCACAGGGCCCATCGCGTGTGAAACTCCCCGTGAACCCCAGTAATACATGTACCCAACTCGCACAGGGCCAATCGCGTGTGAAACTCCCCGCGAACCCCAGTAATACACGTACCCTGCTCGCACAGGGCCAATCAAGTGTGAAACTCCCCGCGAACCCCAGTAATACACGTACCCTGCTCGCACAGGGCCAATCAAGTGTGAAACTCCCCGCGAACCCCAGTAATACACGTACCCCGCTCGCACAGGACCAATCGCGTGTGAAACTCCCCGCGAACCCCAGTAATACACGTACCCCGCTCGCACAGGGCCAATTGCGTGTGAAACTCCCTGCGAACCACAATAATACACGTACCCCGCTCGCACAGGGCCAATCGCGTGTGAAACTCCCCGCGAACCCCAGTAATACACGTACCCCACTCGCACAGGCCCAATCGCGTGTGAAACTCCCCGCGAACCCCAGTAATACACGTACCCCACTCGCACAGGGCCAATTGCGTGTGAAACTCCTCACGAACCCCAGTAATACATGTATCCCGCTCGCACAGGGCCCATCGCGTGTGAAACTCCCCACAAACCCGAGTAATACACGTACCCCGCTCGCACAGGGCCAATCGCGTGTGAAACTCCCCGCGAACCCCAGTAATACACGTACCCCGCTCGCACAGGGCCAATCGCGTGTGAAACTCCATGCAAACCCCAGTAATACACATACCCAGCTCGCATAGGGCCAATCGCGTGTGAAACTCCCCGCGAACCCCAGTAATACACGTACCCCACTCGCACAGGGCAAATCGCGTGTGAAACTCCCAGCGAACCCCAGTGATACACGTACCCCGCTCGCACAGGGCCAATCGCGTGTGAAACTCCCTGCGAACCCCAGTAATACACGTACCCCGCTCACACAGGGCCAATCGTGTGTGAAACTCCCCACGAACCCCAGTAACACACGTACCCCGCTCGCACAGGGTCAATCGCATGTGAAACTCCCCGCGAACCCCAGTAATACACATACCCCGCTCGCACAGGGCCAATCGCATGTGAAACTCCTGCGAACCCCAGTAATACACGTATCCCACTCGCACAGGCCAATCTCGTGTGAAACTCCCCGCGAACCCCAGTAATACACGTACCCAACTCGCACAGGGCAATCGCGTGTGAAACTCCCCGTGAGCCCCAGTAATACACGTACCCCGCTCGCACAGGGCCAATCGCATGTGAAACTCCCCGCGAACCCCAGTAATACACGTAGCCGCTCGCACAGGGCCAATCGTGCGTGAAACTCCCCGCGAACCCCAGTAATACATGTACCCTGCTCGCACAGGGCCAATCAAGTGTGAAACTCCCCACGAACCCCAGTAATACACGTACCCCGCTCGCACAGGGCCAATAGCATGTGAAACTCCCCGCGAACCCCAGTAATACACGTACCCCCGCTCGCACAGGGCCAATCGCGTGTGAAACTCCCCGCGAACCCCAGTAATACACGTACCCCGCTCGCACAGGGCCAATCGTGTGTGAAATTCCCTGCGAACCCCAGTAATACACGTACCCCGCTCGCACAGGGCCAATCACGTGTGAAACTCCCCGCGAACCCCAGTAATACACGTACCCAACTCGCACAGGGCCAATCGCGTGTGAAACTCCCAGCGAACCCCAGTGATACACGTACCCCGCTCGCACAGGGCCAATCGCGTGTGAAACTCCCCGCGAACCCCAGTAATACACCTACCCCGCTCGCACAGGGCCAATCGTGTGTGAAACTCCCCACGAACCCCAATAACACACGTACCCCGCTCGCACAGGGTCAATCGCATGTGAAACTCCCCGCGAACCCCAGTAATACACATACCCCGCTCGCACAGGGCCAGTCGCGTGTGAAACTCCTGCGAACCCCAGTAATACACGTATCCCACTCGCACAGGCCAATCTCGTGTGAAACTCCCCGCGAACCCCAGTAATACACGTACCCCGCTCGCACAGGGCCAATAGCATGTGAAACTCCCCGCGAACCCCAGTAATACACGTACCCCCGCTCGCACAGGGCCAATCGCGTGTGAAACTCCCCGCGAACCCCAGTAATACACGTACCCCGCTCGCACAGGGCCAATCGTGTGTGAAATTCCCTGCGAACCCCAGTAATACACGTACCCCGCTCGCACAGGGCCAATCACGTGTGAAACTCCCCGCGAACCCCAGTAATACACGTACCCAACTCGCACAGGGCCAATCGCGTGTGAAACTCCCAGCGAACCCCAGTGATACACGTACCCCGCTCGCACAGGGCCAATCGCGTGTGAAACTCCCAGCGAACCCCAGTGATACACGTACCCCGCTCGCACAGGGCCAATCGCGTGTGAAACTCCCTGCGAACCCCAGTAATACACGTACCCCGCTCACACAGGGCCAATCGTGTGTGAAACTCCCCACGAACCCCAGTAACACACGTACCCCGCTCGCACAGGGTCAATCGCATGTGAAACTCCCCGCGAACCCCAGTAATACACATACCCCGCTCGCACAGGGCCAATCGCATGTGAAACTCCTGCGAACCCCAGTAATACACGTATCCCACTCGCACAGGCCAATCTCGTGTGAAACTCCCCGCGAACCCCAGTAATACACGTACCCAACTCGCACAGGGCAATCGCGTGTGAAACTCCCCGTGAGCCCCAGTAATACACGTACCCCGCTCGCACAGGGCCAATCGCATGTGAAACTCCCCGCGAACCCCAGTAATACACGTAGCCGCTCGCACAGGGCCAATCGTGCGTGAAACTCCCCGCGAACCCCAGTAATACATGTACCCTGCTCGCACAGGGCCAATCAAGTGTGAAACTCCCCACGAACCCCAGTAATACACGTACCCCGCTCGCACAGGGCCAATAGCATGTGAAACTCCCCGCGAACCCCAGTAATACACGTACCCCCGCTCGCACAGGGCCAATCGCGTGTGAAACTCCCCGCGAACCCCAGTAATACACGTACCCCGCTCGCACAGGGCCAATCGTGTGTGAAATTCCCTGCGAACCCCAGTAATACACGTACCCCGCTCGCACAGGGCCAATCACGTGTGAAACTCCCCGCGAACCCCAGTAATACACGTACCCAACTCGCACAGGGCCAATCGCGTGTGAAACTCCCAGCGAACCCCAGTGATACACGTACCCCGCTCGCACAGGGCCAATCGCGTGTGAAACTCCCCGCGAACCCCAGTAATACACCTACCCCGCTCGCACAGGGCCAATCGTGTGTGAAACTCCCCACGAACCCCAATAACACACGTACCCCGCTCGCACAGGGTCAATCGCATGTGAAACTCCCCGCGAACCCCAGTAATACACATACCCCGCTCGCACAGGGCCAGTCGCGTGTGAAACTCCTGCGAACCCCAGTAATACACGTATCCCACTCGCACAGGCCAATCTCGTGTGAAACTCCCCGCGAACCCCAGTAATACACGTACCCAACTCGCACAGGGCAATCGCGTGTGAAACTCCCCGCGAACCCCAGTAATACACGTACCCAACTCGCACAGGGCCAATCGCGTGTGAAACTCCCCGCGAACCCCAGTGATACACGTACCCGCTCACACAGGGCCAATCGCGTGTGAAACTCCCCGCGAACCCCAGTAATACACGTACCCCGCTCGCGCAGGGCCAATCCTGTGTGAAACTCCCCACGAAACCCAGTAATACACGTACCCCGCTCGCACAGGGCCAATCGCGTGTGAAACTCCCTGCGAACCCCAGTAATAGACATGCCCCGCTCGCACAGGGCCAATCGTGTGTGAAACTCCCCACGAACCCCAGTAATACACGTACCCCACTCGCACAGGCCCAATCGCGTGTGAAACTCCCCGCGAACCCCAGTAATACACGTACCCCGCTCGCACAGGGCCAATTGCGTGTGAAACTCCCTGCGAACCCCAGTAATACACGTACCCCGCTTGCACAGGCCCAATCGCGTGTGAAACTCCCCGCGATTCCCAGTAATACACGTACCCCGCTCGCACAGGGCCAATCGCGTGTGAAACTCCTCACGAACCCCAGTAATACATGTATCCCGCTCGCACAGGGCCCATCGCGTGTGAAACTCCCCGCGAACCCCAGTAATACACGTACCCAACTCGCACAGGGCCAATCGCGTGTGAAACTCCCTGCGAACCCGAGTAATACACGGACCACGCTCGCACAGGGCCAATCGTGTGTGAAACTCCCCGCGAACCCCAGTAATACAGTACCCCGCTCGCACAGGGCCAATCGCGTGTGAAGCACCCCGCGAACCCCAGTAATACACGTACCCCGCTCGCACAGGGCCAATCGCGTGTGAAACTCCATGCAAAGGCCAGTAATACACATACCCCGCTCGCACAGGCCCAATCGCGTGTGAAACTCCCCGCGATCCCCAATCGCGTGTGAAACTCCTCACGAACCCCAGTAATACATGTATCCCACTCGCACAGGGCCCATCGCGTGTGAAACTCCCCGCGAACCCCAGTAATACACTTACCCAACTCGCACAGGGCCAATCGCGTGTGAAACTCCCCGCGAACCCCGGTAATACAGTACCCCGCTCGCACAGGGCCAATCGCGTGTGAAACTCCCTGCGAACCCCAGTAATACACGTACCCCGTTCGCACAGGGCCAATCGCGTGTGAAACTCCACGCAAACCCCAGTAATACACAGACCCCGCTCGCACAGGGCCAATCGCGTGTGAAACTCCACACAAACCCCAGTAATACACGTACCCCGCTCGCACATGGCCAGTCGCATGTAAAACTCCCCGTGAGCCCCAGTAATACACGTACCCCGCTCGCACAGGGCCAATCGCATGTGAAACTCCCCGCGAACCCCAGTAATACACGTAGCCGCTCGCACAGGGCCAATCGTGCGTGAAACTCCCCGCGAACCCCAGTAATACATGTACCCTGCTCGCACAGGGCCAATCAAGTGTGAAACTCCCCACGAACCCCAGTAATACACGTACCCCGCTCGCACAGGGCCAATAGCGTGTGAAACTCCCCGCGAACCCCAGTAATACACGTACCCCCGCTCGCACAGGGCCAATCGCGTGTGAAACTCCCCGCGAACCCCAGTAATACACGTACCCCGCTCGCACAGGGCCAATCGTGTGTGAAATTCCCTGCGAACCCCAGTAATACACGTACCCCGCTCGCACATGGCCAATCACGTGTGAAACTCCCCGCGAACCCCAGTAATACACGTACCCAACTCGCACAGGGCCAATCGCGTGTGAAACTCCCAGCGAACCCCAGTGATACACGTACCCCACTCGCACAGGGCCAATCGCATGTGAAACTCCCCGCGAACCCCAGTAATACACGTACCCCGCTCGCACAGGGCCAATCGTGTGTGAAACTCCCCACGAACCCCAATAACACACGTACCCCGCTCGCACAGGGTCAATCGCATGTGAAACTCCCCGCGAACCCCAGTAATACACATACCCCGCTCGCACAGGGCCAATCGCGTGTGAAACTCCTGCGAACCCCAGTAATACACGTATCCCACTCGCACAGGCCAATCTCGTGTGAAACTCCCCGCGAACCCCAGTAATACACGTACCCAACTCGCACAGGGCAATCGCGTGTGAAACTCCCCGCGAACCCCAGTAATACACGTACCCAACTCGCACAGGGCCAATCACGTGTGAAACTCCCCGCGAACCCCAGTGATACACGTACCCGCTCACACAGGGCCAATCGCGTGTGAAACTCCCCGCGAACCCCAGTAATACACGTACCCCGCTCGCACAGGGCCAATCCTGTGTGAAACTCCCCACGAAACCCAGTAATACACGTACCCCGCTCGCACAGGGCCAATCGCGTGTGAAACTCCCTGTGAACCCCAGTAATAGACATGCCCCGCTCGCACAGGGCCAATCGTGTGTGAAACTCCCCACGAACCCCAGTAACACACGTACCCCGCTCGCACAGGGCCAATCGCATGTGAAACTCCCCGCAAACCCCAGTAATACATGTACCCCGCTCACACAGGCCCAATCGCATGTGAAACTCCCCGCGAACCCCAGTAATACACGTACCCCGCTCGCACAGGGCCAATCGCGTGTGAAACTCCTCACGAACCCCAGTAATACATGTATCCCACTCGCACAGGGCCCATCGCGTGTGAAACTCCCTGCGAACCCCAGTAATACATGTACCCAACTCGCACAGGGCCAATCGCGTGTGAAACTCCCCGCAAACCCCAGTAATACAGTACCCCGCTCGCACAGGGCCAATCGCGTGTGAAACTCCCCGCAAACCCCAGTAATACATGTACCCCGCTCACACAGGGCCCATCGCGTGTGAAACTCCCCGCGAACCCCAGTAATACATGTACCCAACTCGCGCAGGGCCAATCATGTGTGAAACTCCCCGCGAACCCCAGTAATACACGTACCCCGCTCGCACAGGGCCAATCGTGTGTGAAATTCCCTGCGAACCCCAGTAATACACGTACCCCGCTCGCACAGGGCCAATCACGTGTAAAACTCCCCGCGAACCCCAGTAATACACGTACCCAACTC